>NW_025999900.1:28613307-28785028 GCF_001458135.2 Marmota marmota marmota | reverse complement strand
GGGAAAGGGGGGGGGGGGGATGCCATTCATGTCAGATACTTGGGAATTTCTATTATACTATAAGTGCTAATGAGATTGGGGCAAAAGAACAGTTAGTGTAGATAATGAATGATTGGGTTAGGGAGATGGGGTCTAGTTCAAAACAAAATGTAATGCCAATACCACCAGAACACTTTCCCCTCCTCCTCACCTGTTGCCAAGATCACCTGCTTCAGGGAATTGTTCTTCCCAACAAGAAGTTGTTAATGAGTACCAGCTAGGTGGCTCCCTTCTTGCCTTTCTGGGCAGATATGGAAAATAGGGAGAGGTGCTCCTTGGATGGCTCTCTTCCTGCCCTTTTGGTCACTTAGGCACATCGGTGGAATGGAAGGAGGGAGCATGAGAAGAAAGAAAACCTGAAATCTCTAAAGGGGCAGTGATACCACTAGTTATTGGTGACAAGTTCTGCTTCCTCAAATACTAAAGTTTGAACATTAGAGAAGCACTGAGGTAAGCGTGTATAAAGCAGGTTTCATTTAAAAAGTAGCAACACAGACTTGTCCCAGGAGGGAGAAGGGAGCCTTAGCTGTCCTGTTATCCCAAGAAGTCAGAGCATCCTGCCCCTTTTACACATTTTAGATTTTCTTTGTTCTCTTGCCCTCCCCCTTATCTCTCTCTTTCCTGCATATGTGACTAGGCACAGGAGACGCAGTGATATGGACAAAAGGTGAGAAGCAGGTGGGCAGGAAGGAAGTAGCAGCCCAGGGGACATTAATTAACAACTCCCTGTCTGCAACTTTTTGGGAGGGATAGTTTAGGCAGGTAATATTGGTAATCAAAGGGCTCTGGAGACATTAACATTCCAATCTCCCAAGGGGTGGTCTCCAGCTTCCCAGACCCAAACCAGCCTTCATTTTCTTGATCTGACCCCATTACAAATCTATACTGACTGCCCGTCTTTAATTCTTGCTTCAGCAGAAGACACCCTCACTCCCTTGGGAAAACAGCTCTGGGCCCCCTCCTTTCTGGAGGAGTCTCTCTCTCTCTCTCTGTTCTATCCTTTAAATAAAACTTTTTTTTGCTTGCCTCTATGTTTCTCTGGTGTTCAATCTTCAACACCAGGGGAACGGTACTCAATCCTGATTTTCAAGATTTTCAGTAAGGGTGGGCCAATTTGTGATTCTCCCTATCTTGAGGTATCTGGAAAGTAAATATAGGAGAACCTGAAAAACAAAAGAATATAAAACAAATAAACAACAACAAAAAAAACCCCAACTCACTAACATTCTATAACTAAGAGGATTGAGGGCAGGATTTGAGAAAGGCAGCCATGGCAAACAAAAAATATGGTGGATGGGCTTTTCTTCTGGAGCAGATGGCCCCAAAACATAGTTGGCAGAGTGGAGTTTCCTCTGTAAGACATGGAAACGATACTGTAAGTCAAAAGGAGACCATCTGGAAGAGACAGAGGAAATGCCTTCGCTAAAATAGATTTACAGCAAGGAGAAAGCTCACTCTATCAAATGTTTAATTCAGGTTCTCAAAAATACATACATCAAATATAAAAAGGAAGAAGTTAAGGAAATAAAATTTTATGAAGGTAAAATATAGAGCAACGAAGAGCAGATTGGATATTGCAGAAAATTCACTTCAATGAAACAGAAAAAAAATTTTAGAATTTTTACAGAGGTAAAGGATAAAAAGATTAAAATGATTTTAGAAAGATGAGATGGAAGAAAAACTCTGATCACCCAATCTAAATAATGTTGGAATGACAGTGAGAGAAAAATAGGGTAAAGCAAATAATACAAATATTTTAATTAATAAAGTCCAAATCTACAGAATAGAAAAGATCCCTGAAAAATCAACTTAAGAATAAACAGAAAAATATATTTCAAAATTTTGCAACATATTCACTTACAACATTAGTATCCTCAAAACTCATTTAGTTTACATAGCATAGCAATATGGTGGCTGAGTAGGATCATGTTCCCACAGACACAAGTTGAAAACTAGTTATTCATGAACCAAACGTCCTTTACAAGAGCTAAGAAAATCAGGTGAGTAATGATAGTACTTGCTTTTAGTTTAACAGAAGGAAAAGACACAGTGAAGAGAAGTGTTGAGCCCAGTACCCCTCCCCCAACTCCAAGCAGCCCAGCATGGAGAGAGGCGCCAAGAAAGGTGAAAGTTTAACAGGGAGTTAGGGCTTTTATTTGTGCATTCTAACTGCCTCGGGGAGAGAGAGTGAATTAAGTCCAAGCCTTACACTGGAATCCCAGTGATAGGCAAGGCCCCATGACTCCTACTGCCAGGCTAATATCCATAGACTGAGCAGCTGGAACTGCAGATTTTGGTGACAGAACTGGGAGCAGGACTCTACCCAATGGGCAGCAGGGCACAAGAGTTAGCACATAGTTTTGTCTTGGAACCTAGCCAGGCCCACCAAAACGAGACCCAGCACTAGGTAGAAACTGATGGCCCTGTCCATAGGCCAGAGCTCCCTCTAGATGGGCACTCCATGAGGCACAGACCTGTGGGCTGTGGACAGATGAATTTCTGCTTGCATCATCTCCAACCTTGGAGTGAGCCAAGGGCACAGCTCCTTCCTCTGGAGACAGTACAGGCCACTATGGCTGTGAGCCTCACTCTGTACCATCTAATTTACCACTAATCTTGGTAGCCAAGGGACTGCTTGTGCTTCTCAAGTCAAGTTACTAGTTGAAATCCTTTCTTTTTAAGTTTTATGTTTTAGCAGCATTGATTAGTTAAGACCATTTTAAATGGGGTTTTAAACACTACACTTCTGATGCGAAAGCATACCTACCCCCAGAGTTCATTCACGTGCCAAATAAAACTTACCTGAGACCAAAGAATTTTAAGACAACAAATTTTAAGACCAAATCAAAGTAAACTAAAAACCTTGGGTTAAATCAGTTAGAGCACACAAGTGGAAGCCCCAATTCCATGTTAGTAAAGAAACTGACAAAATAAATTTAACCTGAAAACACTGAACTTCTTAGATAAGGCAGGCAAAATGAAAAGGGAAAAAAAGTTTTATCAACTTATTCAATTCAAAATGGAAGATCTGTTGTATCACATATTGTTGCCGCAGTCTGGCTGGGCACAAAATCACGAGCTACTCAAGCAGGAACAAACTTTATTTCCAAAAACCCCACGAATGCCACACACGCGGCCTTCTCCCGGACATACGCCACCAACAGGAAATCCCTCCTCTGGAATTCCCTCCTCTGGAACTCTCAGGGAGTCCCCTGAGAGCTCCAAAGTAGCAGGCCAAGGCATGGATAGCAGGGGTCTAATCTCCAATTGAATGCACATCTTAACATAATCATTATCATCTCAATGGCTTGCTGGTGTCACCTTTCAACCAAAAATGCCATGCATCATTCCTACTCAGCTATGGCTCTTAGCACATTGTCAACTTCAGGGTAAGGGTTTCTTAAATAATGTAACCAGAAGAATAGATCATGACTGCTTTTCTCTTTCTGCTTATGACATTTACCTCTGTCAATTTATGAAGATATTTAGAAGAAACTCAAACTGTCTACATTGATTGAGCTAAGGGCAAGTGGAATACAGATGTTGTAATGAATTTGACTGGTTAGCACAAATGTATGCAATAATATTCTACAAGTCTTTCATAAATATTGACACCTTGTTTCTTGAATTAACATATCTCCCATCACTGAGCTGTTTTTGCTTTCTCCCTTTCCCAGACCCTTTCTTTACTCATGACTTCATTCATCTAGATTTATAAATTTATATTTATTCATTTAAAATGAATCTTTTTTAGTTTCAACTTGGACCTCAGTTTCAGGTTACATCTTAACCATTTTCCTGTGAATCTATGAGTAATTCCTACTAAAGATAACTGACACCATGACCCCTGAATCTTGTCCCAACTATGTAGGATTTATTTCCTCAACCATTAAGGAAGAAAATAATTCTTATGGTTGCACTTCTATGAAGTCAATGGAAATCACAATTTCAGAAATGATTTACAGGTTGATAAATATTTATTATGATTTAGGTTTCCTTACTGAAAATACAAAAAGGAAAAATTTCCTAATGAATTTGAAATATGAAACAGCTGCTAATGTTGATATGGAACTTACTGAGCTGAGGGAGAATTACAGTAAACATATAGTTGTCCTGAATTTAAAAATGAATATATATGTCTCAGAATTGTCCTTTAATTTCTGGCTACGTAGCAAAAATATGGCTTGTGTCTCATTTTACTTGATTCTGTAAAAGTGTGTTCTCTTTCATGAAACATCAAATTCAAAAGTGGGAGCTTCCACAGATTTGGCCTCAGAACTGACATGTCTTAACTAAAAATATCCCACAGATTTTGGAATGAACTCAATCTATTAAGTAGCATTATTATCACTGACTAATAAAAATTTTTAATAACAAATGATATGCTTTTAATGATAAGCTTTTTATATAAAAATTCATTAAAATTTAACAATTACTTTTACATAACTTTCTAACTAGATATTTTCATATAGGGTAGTCTATAATTTGTATTTTTGTAAAGTTTTAAACTCCTTATGTCCTGAGTACATATAATATCTGATTAAATGACCCATTAATGAAAACTCTGAAAGCTCTGACATAGATGATAAATTGTCTATATAATGGAAGATGCAGGCAAGAGAATGATTATAAAAATTAGATTGTAACCACTTACCCATGATACAGTTTATGTGATCATTTCCCATTGATAAATACAGATAAATACAAAGGGATACAACCTATAGATTCATTGCTCTATACATGGCCTTAATCATAGAAATAGCTTCATTAAGTTAAAACCAAGATTGGTTTGGGTTTGTAGCTCAGTGGTGGAGCACTTGCTTGCCCCCCATGTGTGAAGCACTGGGTTCAATCCTCAGTACCACATAAAAACAAATAAAGGTATTGTGTCCATCTACAACTAAAAATATATATTTTTTCAAATTTATAGTTAATCTCAGATTAAAGTTAATCTCCATTATCTATGGAAAGAGTAAAAACATACACAGTTGCAAGAATTTACTTTTGCATTTGAATATATTTCATGCATAGTATTTATTTCTAATTCCTCAAATGGCTTGGGACTTGGATACCTTTGTGTAGGAACAAAGAGCACTCACTGTATCTTACTGTTTCCCATGGGTATTCTACAAACAACCAGGCCTGAAATAAACTCCCCATGCATGGTAAAGAACAATATGATTAGAAAAAGAATTTGTTCAACTTGAGTTAGTTCTTGAATTAAAGAAGTAAGATTAATAACACTGGAAAAATCTTATACACACACATATACACAAACAAACATACACATACCTATGAGAAAAAAATAGCATTTTTCTTGTATTTGAAAGCATGATATAGGGAAATATTATTAAAAGGAATATATACTTCATTTTAAATTTTTTCATACACTTTTTTTTTCAGTTCTCAAATTAATCTTTATTTTTTTATTTTTTTTTTAAATTTTTTATTGTTGGCTGTTCAAAACATTACATAATTCTTGATATATCATATTTCACACTTTGATTCAAGTGGGTTATGAGCTCCCATTTTTACCCCAAATACAGATTGCAGAATCACATCAGTTACACATCCATTGATTTACATATTGCCATACTAGTGTCTGTTGTGTTCTGCTGCCTTTCCTATCCTCTACTATCCCCCCTCCCCTCCCCTCCCCTCGCCTCTTCTCTCTCTGCCCCCTCTACTGACATTCATTTGTCCCCCTTGTATTATTTTTCCCTTTCCCCTCACTTCCTCTTGTATCTACTTTTGTATAACTCTGAGGGTCTCCTTCCATTTCCATGCAATTTCCCTTCTCTTTCCCTTTCCCTCCCATCTCTCATCCCTATTTAATGTTAATCTTCTTCTCATGCTCTTCGACCCTACTCTGTTCTTAGTTACTCTCCTTATATCAGAGAAGACATTTGGCATTTGTTTTTTAGGGATTAGCTAGCTTCACTTAGCATAATCTGCTCTAATGCCATCCATTTCCCTGTAAATTCTATGATTTTGTCATTTTTTAATGCAGAGTAATACTCCATTGTGTATAAATGCCACATTTTAACTTAAAAGTTAAGTTTGTCATTGATCTTGTGGTTCATTTACCCTCTGTCATACTCTGAAGTCTTCCACCAAATATATTGGTAGAAAGGAAAAGTGAACAAACAGAAAATAAGAAAAAATAAGAAATAATATTATTATTTTTCTTATTAAAATAAGAAAAAATATTATTCATAAGGATATAAATGCAGGGGAAGGGAGAGGTGGTGGCATAAATGTGCTGGCTTCTTCATTATTATGCATCCCCCTGACATCATTATGAAGTCTTTTCAGAGGTGAGGGAAATGTTATAATTATCAGAAACTCAACATGTGGGCAAATGAAAACATAGGTTTTGCTTCTATTTTGTTCTACAGTATAAAAAGAGGAAGTCTGTCAAGAAATAAACTAAAAATAAGGAAAACATGAGTCTTATCTAACAAAAAAAGTCTACCATATCAGGCCCTAAATCATCATATTTTAATTCCAAATATGAATCCCTCAATACTAACTGTCTACCTATCTTCTTAGCATACTTTTGGATAATTTTGTCTTACTTTTTGGTTTGAGGGGATGATTACAAGCTGTCTTTCCTCAAGGTAAAATCTAATATTCTGTGGAAGGAGAAGGTAGGGGAGTGGGTGGAGGAGGAGGAGAAGACACATGCTTTCCTCATCTTCCTAAAGCAAGTTTTCTAAGGCAATGTGGGCTCAGGGAAAGACTGGACATGAAAAGACAATGTTTTGTTTTGTCTTCCCTACACTTCTCAGCATGCCAGATTTCAGGATGAATTTATCCTCCACTTGTGGTATTGTGTATCCCTTCTCAAAAGTTTTAGGACCTTGGGTTTCACAGTTCATCCTTAACACCAACATAGTTAAATAGATTTTTCTGTATATTTTATATTTGTAATTTGCTTGAGTTTAGGGTATATTTGTGATTGTTTTGCTTAGAAATTTAAGAATGGTTTTTCAACAATTTTTGTGGGGGTACCGGGGATTGAACTCAGGGGCACTTGACCACCCCAACCCTATTTTGTATTTTACTTAGAGACAAGATCTCACTGAATTGCTTAGTATCTCACTTTTGCTAAGGCTGGCTTTGAACTCACAATCCTCTTGTCTCAATCTCCCCAGCTGCTGGGATTATAGGCATGCACTACCATGCTGGGCTGGTTTTTGAACAATTTGTTTAAGTTGAAACCAGAAAAGATTTCAAAGTGCCAATATAAATATTTCTACCTTTCTGAGATGATGGCTTATAATTTGGGATTTGCTGTTAAGTATGGATGAGAATGATAGCTTACCTGAACCAGCCACTACCACCTCATCTTATGTTTATAATAATGGCGTGATAATTTTGGCAAGTGAAAATTGTTGTTTAAAAGCAAAGAGGCTGGAAGCATCTGTCAAACAGTATATTTGACCCAAACCTAATGGTTTACAAACCAGATGACGAATGTGTACATGTTGTGAATGGCTGCTGTGTGTTGCTTTCCTAAGTTTTGTATACAAAGTAGTGAAAGTTTTCATTCTGCTCATGTGAATCATCAATACAACAGATGAAATGTTTAATAGAAACATTGCTGTCATTTCTAATGAATTCATAAGCTATTGTTCAATTCCTCTTTATGCTACAAGCCCAGCTGAGAGCCCAAGAGTTTGCATTTCGTCAGACACAGTACATATCTATCTTTCACAGAACATTAGAATAATAACCAATAATTTTTTTAAAAAACCTACTTTCTTTAGTTTGTCAAGTCTGGTATGTTTTTTTAAGAAGAACCATCTTGACCACTAGGAAGACCCAATTATTATATAAACTCTTTTCTAATTTTTATGTGATATTCAGCATATTTTGACTTCCTTTTGGATGTAATCAAAATATAATTTTAATAGAGTACCAAAGCTAATACACAAGAAGGTACAGTTGATAGCAGAAGTGAAAGCAGAAAATCTGAATACAGAAAGAAAGTGTAATTGGTATTGGACTTAAATTTTGAAACTGAAAGAAAATGCATTTAGAAAACAAGTGCCAGTACCATAACTTCCACAGAAGGCAGCTTTAATTTGCATCTAGTTAACATTCAGGAATAAGAATTTCTAGCTGGTCTGAAACAACTGGTACAATTATATTTTATGCCAAGGGTATCCATTACTATCCTAATACAAAACCTCAGGTTTTTCTTCTAGTTGTCTGTACGTTCAGTAAGTGCTCCCCACCCCGCACTCGCGCTCCTGCGCTCTCGCGCGCGCTCTCTCTCTCTCTCTCTCTGAATTATCTTTTCATTAGGTTCTTACTAAAGACCCTGGTTTTTCAATGTCAAGTCATTCAACTCATTGTGCACAAATTCTTAGTTTAGTTAGCAGCAGAATACTGGGATAATGCATGGAAAGAGAAGTGTCTCTTATTTTGGTTGCTTTCCTTTGAAAAAAAAAGACTTATCTAGGAGTAGAAAATAATCTTTGAAGTAAATTTTGTTTGGTGGTTTAATATCCAACAAAATTATGAAGAATTTTGTTTTAAAACGATGGGCCAATAGTAGAAATTTGAATGCACATTCAGTTTCCGTTCCTTTAAAAAAATTCTTTTTAGCATTTATTTGTTTATTGAAAAAGAAGACAAATGGTGAATTTTAGAATGATTATATAGGTACATATACATATTTACATATGACATTTCCTTCAACTAGGTTCTATTACACTTTTAATGATTCTTGACCTAGAAAAGCTCATAATTTTATGGATTGTTGATTAAAAACACAACAGATGAAAATCAAAGATGGTGGAGCAGATTTGGTTCAGCAACCCTCAACTCTTCTTCAGTCCATAATGGAAGCAGGGAAAGAACAGCTGACCAGAGAGGTAGCTGAGAGTGAATACTCTAAAACTCAACATTTGACAGCTTGAGACTTAGAGAGACTTAATGTTTTGTTACTGAAGCAGAAAAGAAGAAAAGAATTCCTGGACCCTGAATCTTGACCAGGGTAGGAAAGTGGAGAGGAGTTACAAAGGGAGAAAGAGGGAGAGGCAAAATCTACAAACTGACTTAACAACTTAACAACTGTTGGAAAGAAAGTCAAACTAAGTTAAAATGGGACAGGAGCAGCAAAGACAGTGAAGAAAGTTACACAATTCAGCTCAAATTTTTGGTAGAAAGCTTCCAGGCAGGTAGCCATTTTGTAGAAAACACAGACAGCTTCCATAGAAGAAATTAAATCTTTATAGCTTATCCCCACCTACAGGCAGTAACAGATAAAACCACAGGGATGCCTCTGAAACAGGTTGTCCTAGTAATCTGTGTAGAAAGACACTGCTGCTAGCTAAAGTTTATGAAACCTCACCTTTACCACCAACAAGGGGAATGGGGTGGAGCTAATCCAAAAGCAAGTCACTCCCAAGGAGAGCTAGCTAACTCCAGACCAGTGCTCCTCACTGCCACTAGTCACAGGAGCAGGGAGAAGATAGGCTAACCTACACCCTACCCTGGTGGCAGTGACAGGTAAAACACTTCAGCAGCCAGGGTAGAGGCTTCTGTGCCATCGGTGATGAGACCATCCACAGAGAGCTTCACTCACAGTTCTGTCAAGGCCTGCATTCACACAGCAGGTGAAGGCACCAAGTTGAACATCAATGCTTTCTATAATGTATTCATTCATCTTCAGTCACTTCCACATGGACTGCAGAGATCTTATCCACACCAAACCTACAGGCAAGTCTGTGAGCCAGCAGCAGGCCAGTATGATATGATGCAACATAATTTGTTAGGCCAACTTTCACACCATCTTTTGGTAGTTCATGTGCATATGCTGTGCATACTATCACATTCACTTCCGTATGGTCATAAGCAATCTGACAAATGATATCTGACAAATACTATCATCTTGCATTTGGGTGTGTTATACTTATTTTTGCCCTGGATCACTAAGTGTTTCTGAGCATAATAATTAGTTTCGCCATCTTATCTTCTAAATTTCCCTTGGTATCTCTTGAAATAGGCCTTATTCCTGACAACTTTAACAAATCCCTTCCTGCAGAACAGAGACCCTGCATTTGCAGCTTGACACAGACCTGCAGGCACACCAGTGCTACTGGGAAGAACAGCAGAAAGTCTTAGCAAATACAAAATACATGGAGACAATTCCTTGCTTCTTATGACAGCATAAAGGAGTGAAATTACAAATTAACAAGATAAAAACATAAACCATTTTAATACATAAAGATTCAATAATATACTTTTGAATGACAAGTGGGTCATAGAAGAAATCAGGGTAGAAGTAAAATAATTATAGAAATAAATGAGAACAGAGATACAATATATCAAAATCCCTGGGACAGTATGAAAGCAGTTCTAAGAGGAAAGTTATAGCATTGAGGAAGAAGAAGAGGAGGAGGAGGAGGAGGAGGGGAAGGGGATGGGGGGAGGAAGAGGAGGAAAAAAGATCCTAAATAAATAATCTAATGTTACATCATGTCAAGACCCTAGAAAAGTAAGAAGTAGCAATTTCATCACCAGAAGAAGAAAGAAAAAATTAAGATCAGAGTCAAAATTAATGAAATTGAGAATTAAAAAAATACAAAGGACCAATGCAACAAAGATTTAGTTCTCTGAAAAAAATAAATAAGATTGACAAACCTTTAGCCAAACTAACCATAAAGACCCAAATCAACAAAATCAAAGATGAAAAAGGAGATACCACCACAGACATTTCTGAAATCCAGAGTATTAGGAACTATTTTCAAAACTTAAATTCTAATAAATTAAAAAATCTAGAAGATATTGATAAATTTCTAGACACATATGACCTACCCAAATTGAATCAAGATGACTTAGAAAACTTAAATGAACCAATATTGAAACCAGAGTTTTGAGATGAGACTAGATTTCCCACTTTGCCAATTTCCTTCTGGGTTCTTGTCTTGAAATTTCAAAGAATAAAATCCATAAACAACAATGGAAGGGAAGAGTAAATAGAGTGGGATTTATTTAAATAAAAAGAGACAGAATTCCTGAGATGTAGGAGGGGGCCAGATATCAGGAAAACCCATTTTGGTATGCTAGCTTAGGGGCTTACATGGTTCTGGGTAGAGCACTGATCAAACCTAAGTAAGCAGGCATTAAAAAAGTACCAAAGTCATTGGTCAAGAACTATGTAGAATAGGCACTGAAAAAGTACCAAGGCCTTTGAGTTTTAATCCTTCCTATAATTCCCATCCAGGTTCACCCCCACTTTCCATTTTCCTGTCTTTGGGAAAAGTGGTCAGCTGGAGTATTCCTACAGGTGAGCTTCATGGTCTTTTACATTTGAAATAGGCCTTGATGGTGCCCATTAATATTTCTAGCTTCTTGGTGTGGTCTCTGCATTTGAACAAGGCCTCAAGTGGGCCTAGCACTTCTGATTGCTGATCATTAACTATTATTCAATATCAAGCAATGAGAATGAAGCAGCAATTAAAAGCCTTTCAACAAAGAAAATCCCTGGACCAAATGGATTCTCAGCTGAGTTCTGTCACACCTTTAAATAAGAACTAGTGCCAATCCTCCTCAACTTATTCTATATGAAATAAAAAGGGAGTGAACACTCCCAAATTCATCCCATGAGGCCAGTATCAGACTGATATCAAAACTAGATAAAGACACATTTATGAAAGAAAACTATAGATGAATTCCTTGATGAGCATCAATGCAAAATCTTTAATAAAACACTAGCAATCTGCATTCAAAAACACACTAAGAAGATTGTATAACATGATTAAGTTGGTTTCATCCCAGAGATGAAAGGTTGGTTCAACATATGCAAATCAATAAAAGCAATTCAACACATAAATAGAATTAAGGGGGAAAAATCACATGATGATATCAATAGATGAAGAAAAAGTCTTTGAAAAAATTCAGAACCCACTCATGTTAAAAACTTGGAAGAAACTAGGGGGAGAGAAGGAACATACCTCAATGTTATAAAGGCTATATGCAACAAACTCAAGCCAACATCATACTCAACAGAGAAAAACTAAAAGAAGAACAGGATAAGGACGTCCACTCTCACCACTCCTATTCAAAAGATTTTAGAACTCTAACCACTGCAATCAGGAAAAAGAAGGAAATTAATGGGATACAAATAGGAAAATCAGTAGTCAATGATCTCTGTTTGCTAAGGATATGACCCTCTACATGGACAGCCCATAAAACTCCACCAGGAGACTTCTAGAGCTGATAAACAAATTCAGCAAAGTACAAGTGTATAATTGTACAGGGTACAAGAACAACATACAAAAAATCAATAGCTTTCATATACTCCAATAATAAGTCTGTTGAGAAAGAAATGAGGAAAACAATTCCTTTCATAGTAGCTTCAAAAAAAATAATAAAACACGTGGGAATATATCTAATCAAGGAGGTAAAAGACTTCTACAATGAAAAGAATAGAACAATGAAGACAGAAATTGAAAACCTCAGAGGATGGAAAGACCTTCCATATTCTTGGAAAACAGAGTTAATATCATCCAAATAGCCATAGTAGCAAAAGTGACAGATTCAATGTGATCTCAATCAAAATATCAATGATATTCTTCAAAAAACAAGAGAAAGTCCTAAAATTCATATGAAAGAATAAAAGACCCAGAATAGTCAAAGCAATACTTAGCAATAGAGTAATGATGGTGGCATCACAATATCTAATCTCAATTTATAATACAGAGCTACGGTAACAAAACCAGCATGATATTAGCACAAAGACATACAGGAAGATCAATGGAATAGAAGACACAGAAACAAATACACATAGATACAGTCATCCGATACTTCACAAAGGTGCTAAAAATATATGTTGGAGAAAAGATAGCTTTAAGTAGGCCAAAAATGGCTATAGTTAGGCTTGCTCACCAAGGCCTCTCATAGGCTATGTTTTCAGTATTCATCAAGGCATAAATATTTGCTGTGGGCATTCACTCACTTTTGTAACCTGTTGGCAGTGTGCCTTCTTTGTCTGGCCTGCATACGAGAAAGGCCAATGGAAATCACTTGGCGGGAGGGGTGCAGACTAGGGACTATTGCTACCTCCAAAAAAAGAATTACTACCATCCCAACCATGCCTCACATCTTCTTTCAACTGTCAGAACCCCCAAACCTGCTTCCTATGCCTGAGCCTCAACCTCAGCACAACAATAACCTTTTAACAAATGGTGTTGGTAAAATTGGATATCCAAATGTAGAAGATTCAAATTAGACCCTTATCTCTTACCCTGCACAAAAATCAACGCAAAGTGTGTCAAAGACATTAGGAATTAGACCAGAAATGTTCCAGCTGCTGAAAGAAAAAATAGGGTCAACTTTCCAACATATTGACATAATATATTCCTGCCAAGATCCTTAATAAGACTCCTAAAGCTCAAGAAATAAAACCAAAATCAATAAGTGGGATGACTTCAAATTAAAAAGCTTCTGTATACCAAAGGAAAAAATTAAGAGTATAAAAAGAGAGCATACAGAATGAGAGAAAATCTTTTCCAGCTACTCCTCTGTCAGGAGATTAATATCCAGAATATACAAGGAACTTAAAAAACTTAACACCAAAAACTAATAATCCAATCAGTAAATGGGTTAATGAACTAAGCAGACATTTTTTCAAAAAGAAAAATGCAAATGGCCAAAAAATACATGAAAAAAATGTTCAATATCCTTAGCAATCAAGAAATTACAAATTAAAACTACACTTGAGATTTCATTTCACTCCAGTTATAACTGGCAATCATCAAGAATACACATAATAAGGGGCTGAGGTTGTGGCTCAGTGGTAGAGTGCTTACCTAGCACGTGTGAGGCACTAGGTTTGATCCTCAGCACCACATAAAAATAAATAAAGGTATTGTGTCCACCTACAACTAAAAAACTATTTTAAAAAAAGAATACACAAAACAAGAAATGCTGGTGAGGATTTGGGGGGAAGTTACAATCATGCATTGTTGGTGGGACTGCAAATTGGTACAAGTACTCTGGAAAGTAGTATGAAGATTCTTCAAATATAATATGATAGACCCATCATATCACTCAGCCATCTCATTCTTTATTATTTAATCCAAAAGAATTAAACTCAGCATACTATAGTGATATATGCACAATGTATCAATGGTTATAGCAATGCAATCTACAATAGTCAATTTATGGAACCAGCTGAGGTGTCCATCCATCCACAGATGAAGGGATAAAGAAAATGTGAGATAGGTATACACACACACACACACACACACAGACTGTGGAGTTTTACTCAGCCATAAAGAACAATGAGATTATGTTGTTTGCTGGTAAATGGATGAAACTGGAGAACATCACACTAAGTGAAACAAGCTGACTCAGAAAGTCAGGAGTTGAATGTTATCTCTCATGTGGAAGATAGAGAGAAATAAGAAATTTTAAAATAATGGATCTCATGAAAATAGAACAAAGAACAGTGGAATAAAGGAAAGATGACAAGGGGGAGGAAAGAAGGATGGGAAAGTGAAAGAACTGCAGAATGAAATTGACAAAGCTATGCTATGTGCATGTATAAATACGTCACAATTAATTGCACTTTTACATATAAATATCATGTACCAATTTTAAAAAATAAATTAACAGAAAGAAGACCAATAGAGTAGGCAAAAGGAATCTGAAAGAGGGAGAAGGAGAAAGGGAGAAATATTAAGGATTGAAAGTGAGCAAATTATGTTATATACATTTATGAATGTGTCAAAATTAAGTCCACAATTATATTAACTATGATGCATTAATAAAAAACATAACATAAACATACTCTTACAATAGAAATCATGATAAATGAAACTGTTGCAGAATGGAATATCCTAGTATATTTAATTTTTTATAACAAATATATTTTTATATTAACAGTTGATGGCCTATTTAATTCATATTTATTGGTTTTGGGAACCAATATAATAAACTTAGGTCTAAGTTGACTCTATTTCTGAATTCTCAGTGAGGTAAATCAGTGCCAGTAGACAAGTGCTAAATATCTCTTCTACCAGAGATAATTATAGAGGTGTCCTATGGATAGGAGAAGGCCAAGTGAATGAGAGTTCACTCCTACCCACTAAAGCACCACCACTATCTAGCACACTTTATCTAGCACACTTAATGGGAGGTCTACTTGCAACTTTGGTCCTGTCTACTGTACCTAGAAGAAAACCATCCGTTAACTCCTCAGAGCATGCTTTAGAGAAAGCAGCTTCTGTTTGATTCATTGGAGAAGAAGTCCAGACACCTATCTTATTTATGCCAGAATACACTATACTAAATATTAGGGATACAGTGATTAATAAGACAGACATGGCCCCTGTCCATATGAAATTAGTGTTGATGACTTTTAAACAATCATTTCTAAACAATGAAGAAACATTTTAAAATCTCCAATTATATAAAGAAAAGTGGTTGCTTGAAAAAAAGAAGTGTTGTCTAAGTCACAAAACTCTATTGCATGAAATATCCAATTAGTTTAAGTAAAAGACAAAGGAAAAAGGAGAGAACAGTATGGAATTTAGGGACTCACATAAACAGAATATGCAAGGCCAGAACAAGATATCTTAGTGATGGTAACTGGAATGTGGGATTTGGAACAGCAGCAGGAATCTCTCCATGGATTTTTTTTCTGCTTGTAAGAGTATCCAGCCTTATTCTCTCTTGTTGTATAAGGGTTTTATCCTCATGGCAGGGATCATAGTTGCTAGTTATTCTGGACTCAAATACTTTTAGACCTAAGAATTCAAAGGGCCTTTTCTCAGCTTGTAAAAATTTCAAGGGAGAATTCTGACTGGTCCAATTTAGGACTCCATGCCCAAACAAGTCTCTGTGGTCATAATGATGAAGTATTATGATAAAGTCAATCTATGGCACTCTGATTAGCAGCCCCTCCTACCCCCAGATAGACGTGATAAAGATAGGAGGAGAGCACAAGGATTAAAAGAAAGTAAAGATAGATGGGGAATAAAAACAATTGACATGAGGGGAAGTGTCATGAAGAACAATCAAAGTAAATGGACTCAACTAAAATAGTTACTGAATGAAACAGGGAATAACTTAAAATGTAATTCCTATTGTCTGTAAGAACTGAGTAAAATATATCGTTAAAAAGAAAGTCTGTCATGAAAGTAAAGGAAAACATTATCATATCTATGATATAGATTCATGTGGTAGGTAGGCAAAGGACAATCAAGACAATAACCCAGTTGATTGCATTTCAGGGTTTGCGTGTAATGTTAAATTGAATTTATTTTAAAACACCTAGCACTGACTATATACTAAATATTATTCCAAGAATCAACTCATTTTTATTTTCACCATGGTTCTATTAATTATAGTATTTTTATTCCCATTTTATAGATAAGCAAACTGAAGCACAGAGGCTAACTGACTTGCCCCAAATCACAATGTCAGTAACTAACAGAGCCAGGTAATAATATACAGAGACCGTGCAGCACCTCTAAATTAAGATGCATCTGTTAAGTTGATAAGCATCCCTATGCTTCACTGAAAATAATAAAGAGGAATTTAAGATTAGGTTTCTTACTATATCTGAGAGCTAGCATACCTCTGTGGAACTCACAGAGACCAAGAAGAGTTATTTCAGAAGCATCCCTTTCATGTGGTCTTCTGCTGCAGGCCTCTTCACTTTCTTTTGATCCGTGTGTTCTCCTTCCATGTTAATTATGTCTATCTGGTGGGGGGCTGCCAATCAGAGGGCATAAAAGCCCATAAAGTATTCATGTGCTTTTTCTTTGTCACATATTTTTGAAAGGTGAGTTACTGTTATTATTATTATTGTATTATTATTATTATTAAAAATGCTCATACACTGAAAGTAAAATTAACTTAAAAAATTTAAGACTAGTAAAGAAGCAAAGATACAGAATAAGGTGTAGAGACAGAACATCTAAATCTCCAAGGTATTATTAGTTCCAAATTCCTATACGACAATAGGTAATGTCAGAACTGACAGTAAGAATTGAGATCCATGATCATTGCCAAAATTGAGGTAATCCATGGGTAAAGCAATAAAATTGATAGATCAGAGTATGTTAGTAGGAGTTTGTGTGGAACAAATGACATTATGAGCCCTATAGGAACATTATTCCAAAGATATAAATAAGCTGGTTAGGTACCAGTTGCATTCTTGAACATCTTAAACCCCTTTAAGTGTATCTGGTTGGATTTACACATACTACCTGTGTATTGCACACACAAAAAAAGGGCTTACAGAATAACTGAGGAAGGCAGTGGGGCTGATTTTGACATTTACTACCTGTAAGTTGATTTCTCTTGCTTCTCCAGTACATCTCTCTACAGGACCATTAAAACTAGGAGAACTGTGCCATGAATTATCCCTTTCATGCACTCATTTATTTTATTTTTGTTTCACAGTGGTCATTTTTATTGGAGCATATTTCATATATAATAAAATATGTAGCTCTTATGTATATAAGTTAATGATATTGACTAATGTATACATCTATATAACAACCATCTACATTATCTACATTACATCGAATCAAGATACGATCTCTTTAATGTTCATGATCTCTTCATGTCAAGACTTTATATTAGTCAACTGTGATGTGTGGAGCTTAATCATTACAGGCTATTTGGAAATCAAATCTAATGATATCTTTATTTATGGAAAACAATAAGATTAGGTCTATAATCTTAATTCTTTTAATGTAAGGAAAGAATTATTGAACACAAATCCAAAATGCCCTCAATTCAAGAAACAGGCAAAAGTACAATAAAATAAAGTGGAAGGGTAAGTTCATAAAGCATAAAGGATAAGTAGTAAATACGTTCAAAAGTAAGAATCACATATAATTAACCAAGAGTTAAGAAATGAGGGGCTGGGATTGTGGCTCAGAGGCAGAACGCTTGCCTAGCATGAATGAGGTGCTGGGTTCAATCCTAAGCACCACATAAAAATAGATATTGTGTCCATCTGTAACTAAAAAAATTAATATTTTTTTAAAAAAGAAGTGATTTTTGGAAAAGAAAAATGATGTGCAAACACTGAGCGACCTGATAAAGAAAGAGAATAAAACAAATGCATAAGTTTAATAAAGGGGATATAACCACATTTATGGAAGAGATATTTAGAATGGCAAGAAACAGGATATGTAAGTTTACATGAATAAATCTAAAATAAATTTAAAATACTACATATTCAAATGTTAAAAGTAAAATACTCTAGTGTCACAAGTAAATTCTGCATAATATTTTTATGTGTTGAAGTAGTCTAATTATTTTTATGAGCATGACACCAAATTCAGAAATAATAAAATATTTATAATAAAGTACCTTAAAAAGGCAAAGGATTCCTACATATAAAAACATACAAAAGAAAAGACATAACAAACAGCAAACTGGTAAACTCTCTTTGTAACATACATAAGGATCCAAATGTTAATCTCCTTATTAAAGACTTCTTAGGAGCCAATAAAAAATACAACCTATTTAACAACAGACAAATTAAATAAACAGACAACTTACAGGACAACTAAATATTTTTTGCAAACATCATAGAGTATACCTACAATAAAATGGAGATGGAATGATGCTCTACGTTGTTAAAAGAACACCAGAAAAGAAAAACATAAAAAAGAAACAAAAACAACTTTGAGGGATCAATGTTTACCAAACATGAAAAAATTAAAAGATAAATAACACATAATATTATGGAGGATATGGGAAAACAAGCTCTCTTATCCAGTACACATTAGTATAAACTGGTCCATCTCTTCTGGTGAGCAGTTTTGTAATGTTTCAAATATTTAAATATATATACTCTAATTCAACCATTCAAATTCTAGAAGTTTAAAACATATATATGCAAACATAGTCACTACAACATTAGTTATAATAGTAAAAACTGGAAACTAAATATTCTTCAATAGGTTTGGTTATACAAACATATATAAAATTTATAAAAAATGAATTATGTGTGTTTGGTAAGGATAAAGGACTAAATTTGGCCTAATGCTTATTTTATGAATAAATATTAGTTGGATTACAAACACACCCATTTATTTACTTATTGGTTATGGCTGCTTTTGAAATTAAAAATAGAAATAAGTAGTTATGGCAGAGATCATGTAGCTTAAAAACCTTATAATTATAATCTAGGTATCTGGCTCTTCACAGAAAGTTTGCCAATCTGTACTCTACTGATACAGGTTTCACTGTTACTACATAGCAGCAACAATAATCAATTCATAGATAGATAAAGAGATATTCTAATATTTTTAAATAAAGGCTTCAAAAGTAAACTTCAATGGTTTAATACATGGAAATACTATATTAAATCACTGATCCAAACATATTTTTTCAATATACACATCACCATAAAGATATAAATGTCCAGTGCAAAGATGATAGAGCTAAGTCTACACTAAGTAAATAAATGTGCAATATTTTACATTCAACCATTACTTTTTGCAAATGTCGTAGAATATACCTACACAAACCTAGAAAGTATATTCTACTTATTACATGCCAAGGCCACGCGATATAGTCTTCTGCTCCAACGCTACAAACCTATACAGCATGTTACTGTACTGACTATTGTAACCAATTGTAATACAATGATAGTTATGTATCTAAACACATCTATACCTAGAAAATTTAAAGTAAAATTCTAGGCAACAGGACTTTTTCATTTCCATTAAAATCTTATGGGAGACAATCACATATACAGTACATGATTGACCAAAATCATCATTATGTAGAGCATGACTATTTCATTGCATTTCCTCCACAGATGGATTTTCTGTGGTTAGCTTTTTTTCTTTTAGAAGTTAAGTAGAAGAAAACTAACATTTTTTGGATTAATATATTAAAGGACATGTTGTTAAATATGTATGCCAGAATGTACAATAGAACATCAATTCTGAAAATGGACATATTCTTCTAGTTAATTTTCTATTCAAGCTGTTCTATTAAAATGATTCTTTTTATAATGTAGTGAAATCTTAAAATGGAATTCACAGAAATGTGGATGTGTATGACTGAATTATCACCTAATTGAATGCAATAACTTCTGATTATCATTGACATGGTTGGAAGTACTGTAATTTACCATAATACATTTTTATTGTAATCCTTTCTGTTATAGCCAAAACAGTATTGGAGTGGTAGAGTTCAAAAATGAAAAAAAAAAATTAACATAACTTCATATTTTAAATCATTCAAGAGCACCTTATTTACTCACATATAGTCCCCTCTTGTATATTTTCCCACTACCAGGTTTTAGAAGAAAATATTTGACATTTCTCTCCACAAAGTTCTTTCCCAGTGGGCTATTACTAATGTCAACAAAAGCAGCAGGAAATCCTATGATTTGGAAAGAGCAATTGAACAGGCACGAA
This sequence comes from Marmota marmota marmota, assembly GCF_001458135.2. Classification (NCBI taxonomy): domain Eukaryota; kingdom Metazoa; phylum Chordata; class Mammalia; order Rodentia; family Sciuridae; genus Marmota; species Marmota marmota. The sequence continues at coordinate 28,764,572 of NW_025999900.1, read as the reverse complement.
TGACCCCTGTTTGCTTAGAGTAAAATGAAGTGTTTACCTCTATACTCAACAGTTTTAGAGAATTTTCAGGAGGAAAATTATGCTTTAAATCAGCACTCTTCAAATCCTGTCTCTTAGAATACTAGAGTTCTGTTGTAGGGCTTCAAGAGCTATTCAAAAATTTAAATTTCTTAAAAAATACATTTTAACTATTTTTTAAATTGTTAACTAAAAAGATACATGAGTTCTCAATCAAATTCGGATACATTGGAGACCATCAAATCCATTTCCTTGGGCTTCTAATTTTTGTACAGACTTTAAAGTCTCCCACCTTCCACACCCCTCACTGCCTGCTTACTCTGCATGTCCTTGAGTATTAGAAAGGTGTCATCACTTGGAACTGTAGTCAGACACTGCTTGTTTTATTTTCAATCCATATTGATACATATTGATTCCTGTAAATTACAGGTGAGTACAGATTGGTCACAAACACTATGCGTTCTAGTTAGTTTTCTGCATGCTGCCTTCCATTTTATGTAAAAACTACTTGCCTTCTTCTGGGCATCGTTTTCTATGCTGACTATTGGAAGTCCTTAAAGCAGTGACAGAGATATTCTGAAACCCTCAGTTGTTTATACGTCTCTATAAGAGCTCTAAGGCCTCCTCTGAAAGACTCTGGTATATCAGTTTACCACAAGCTCTTGTCATAGATCAAGAGCCAAGTTAGCAGCAATAAATAAATTCACAACATATTCCATTATAATATATGTAACTTGTTGTTAATTATGATTTCTGAGGATGTTCAGTCATGCATTTATATTCAGAAAAAGGAATGTCAGTAGTTATTTTTAATAATTCACTTTGAGTTAAGAATTCCCTTCCAATCTTTTTTCAAGTTTCTGGATTAGATCAACGGAAGAGCAAAGATGACAACATAAGCAGCTAAAACTTGTCATTTGCAAATTTGGATGAAACAAGATTTTCTCAATATTGTTTATACTTTCTAAAATCCTTCCTCTTCCATTTTACTCCCTGTTCTCACTCCTTTGACACTTTCCCTGATTCCCATTTTTCTGAATTATGAACATACTTTCACTATAGTGAGAGAAAAGTAGCTTTTGGAATGACATCAACTTCTCTTGTTCCTTCCACCAGGCCTTGAAACCTGTGGTAAGCAGTTTAGACTCTCAGAATCCTAATTTTCCTTACTTTGCTAGCAAAGCAAGGTGGCTGCAAGAATTAAATGATAAATGAGATTACTATGTAAGTAGTGTAGCACAATAAATGCTATCATCTCTTTTATTTTAAAAACCTTTTGATACTTTTAAGAATGTCTTTTTCCTTGCCCTATTAAATTCACACTCCTTGATGAAAAGAATATTCAATCATGTACTACTTTCCTAATAGTAGGCATTCAATGTTATTTGTTGAAACAAAAGAGAGTAAGTAGGTTTCATTAATAAAGGTCAATGTGATAGTCTGATAGGTTTCTTGCCATAATAAAAGTAATCCTTATATTCTAAATTGTAATTTCTTCCTAAAAACTGGAAAAAAAAATTAGGACTCATCACAGTAAATAACACACATAGGAAAGGCTGAAACATAATAACAGGCAATAACTTCTATAGAAAAATATTAATTACCTAAGTGTCAGTAATTCTCATTTCAAAGATAGAAAATGCATGAAATTATATCACAAGAAAATGAGCAGTTAAGGGAAAGCTGGAACAAAAAAAAAATCTCTGAGAACCAATATACTCTCAAAATGTTATTAAGGATTTTGTCATTAAAATTAAAACAAAAGCAGTTTTTCCTTAATCTCTAGAACTGGGAAAATCACATAAGAATTTTCAGCTTGGGTTTGAATGATCTAATGAGGATTCCTGATGAAGCTAGTTTATGAATAAAAAAGAATTATATTTAGTGTGTACATTTCTTTGTATATTTTACTACTTTCCCAGTGTTTAAAACTTTTGAAGAATGTCAAAAGCACAGTAAAATAGCAACTGAGTAAGATCTTCCAGCCATCATCTCCCCACAGATACAAGTTGAACAGCTACTCATGCACCAAACTACCTTCACAAGAGCTAAGGGAATCAGGTGAGAGATCATAGTGCTTGCTTTTAGTTTAACAAAAGATAAACACACATTGAAGAAGCTAGGAAGGAAAGAGCTGTGTGCATTATTCCTTCCCAACTCCAGTCAGCCCATGATGGAGGGAGGAAAGGGGAAAAGAAAGAAGACCAGGCCTTGTACTTGAAATCTGATGACAGGTCAATACCAGAGAAACCCAGTGCTGGGCAAAGCTCTTGACTCCAAGCACGAGGCTAAGACCTGTCAGTAGCCACTGGGACTATGATTCTACCATGGCTCCTCCAACCTGGATGCTACATTGGAGAGTAGGACACAAAAGCAGGACACCTGGGGAGCAGGGCACAAAAGCTAGCATGGAGCTTTGTCTTACAGATAAATTCCAAGTTACCTGGAAATCATTATGTTAAGTGAAAAAAGCTAGGTACAAAAAGACAAGTACCACATGATTCCACTCATGTGCAATATAAAAAGTTGATCTCACAGAAATTGAGAGTAGAATGGTGGTTACTAGAGGCCAGGGTTAGTCGGGGAACAAGAAGAAGGAAAAAGGCTGATCAATGGGTACTAAGTTACACAGGAGAAAATAATTTTGGAGTATTCTTGAACAACAGGGTTGAGTATAGATAGCAATAACGTACTTAATGTACATTTCAAAATTCTAGAAGAATTTTGAAAGTTTCACTATAAAAATGATAAATATTTGAGGAGATAAAAATGCTTAATCTTATTTAAACATTACATAATGTGTACATGCATGGAAACATTACATAGTACCCCATTAATACATACAATTATTATGTTTCTATGAATCAGTTAAAAATTAATACATTTGAAGATGCAAAAAATATTAAAAAGTAGCTGTTGTGATACATAACTAGATACATTATTTAGGTTTTTAAAAATGGAGAACTGGCAAATAAATTATTTGAAAACCTCACCATCTATTTTAAATTTATGGCAACCATAAAACACAAGACAATGATCATATAAATATGAAATATCAAGTTTCTTGAATGATTAATGTTAAGTTTGAAAATCAGGCAGCCATTTCACATTTGGCTATAATGATCCCTAAGCTTGTGTGAGACATAAAATGTTAATGAGAACAAAGACATGATAATAACCAGTGTCTCTCAGAAAACAGAATTGTGTTTAATGAAGGCCGAAATGAAGGAGAAAAATTAATGGCATTTAAAATATCCTCCTGCCCTGCAGAACATTATGTGCTAAGGTGTACAAACACACACACACACACACACACACATTTACACACCTGGAATCTTTCACCATTCTGTTTGTATTGGTCAAGATGGTTATAGATAGAGGACTGAGATAGAAAAAGGGGAAGAAAGAGAATTAAAACATACTATAAATAAATGGAGTCTTGTTTACAGCAATTTCTTAACATTTGTTTTACAACAGTTGTTTTCATGTTCAGCCCACACCAGCTGTTCCCCAAACAGAGTTTTTAAAACTAATATGCTTTGCACCAACACAATTCTTCATAAAATGTTTAATGCATTGTAATCTTTGTCTTATTACTGCTCTTGTTCTAACCACATCCAGCCCATCACAAATTTCAATAGAATTTTTAGGAAGCAGCCATTTGTGGAATGGAAAAAAAATGGTTTACATATTTCAAATAAAAAATAAGGTGGCTGTTGAACACAATTTGCTAAAAAACTTTTCTGCACCAGGACTGTGTTTGGCCTTTAAATTCAATTGTGAATGTTGAGCCAGATGCATTATTAATAAATGTCATCTTTTCAAGTAATTTTAGTATTAATATTGATACAAACTTTCTTCCTGCTCTTAATTTTGCATCTCAATAAAGATATGAATGTTGGCAAGCACTGCTATTGACAATTGAAAAATTATGCAAACACAATGTTTTTGCAGCTTTTGAGTAAATACTGCATGCTAATGAATTCCAAAGTGTTTTCTGTGTTCCTGTAGGAGCTGAATTTGTGTAGGTGGACTGCACCATAGATGTGCTTTTCTAAGCTTATTACACTTATCTCAGCAGAGCTGTTGTTTGCCTCCTAATAAGCAATTTGGTAGTTTTATCATGAGCTCTGAGGCCCTCCAAAGATCATTTATATAATGACATCTTCTGGAAGTGAGCCTCTTGGAACTTTTCAAAGGTAATAATTATTTCATATATTTCTGCTGTAGTCACAGTGGGGTTTTCAAAAAGCTTCCTGCTAATTTTCAGTCTACATTTGATGACACGGGTTTGTTCTTTAGTTGTAATAAAATGGTTTGGACAAGGGGACATATTTTGAATAAATTGTTAAGATCCCCAACTTGCAAAGGAAAACATTCACCTAGTTAATCATTCTTTTATATTCCTGTCCTTAGATTTTTAGGAGAGAATTCAGATAATTAGTATGTTAATACCCAGATTAAAATCTAAACAAAAAGGAAACACAAAGAAGTTATGAGTAGTTTACAAATACCCAGATGAGGTATTCTAAATTTACACAAGAAACCTAGAATGATTCCTTGTCTTCAAGAATGTTTCAATATGTATTATTTGAATATTCACAACAATTTAAAAATTGTGCCCTAGTAGGGGACATTCTGAAGAAATTATTTAAAAGAAAACTTTGTATAAATTTAATAGTGTTACTAATTAATTTTAAAAACAGTGTGCTTCTACTCTGCTAAGTTTGCCTCAATATAAAATATAATTTGCTATGCATAAGGATTCTTCCTAAAAAAGTAGCAATTAAATTAGATTTTAAAACAAAATTAGAACACCCTCAATAGTCTCCTTTATGATGGGGAAAAAAAAGTATGCACCTCCAGTATAGATATACATGTAATATTTATGAAAAACATATACATACTACACATTCATAAAAATTATACATTCTATAATACAAAAATTAGGAAACAAAAAATTAAGATAAAAAAGCATGTCTAGCTTAACAGTCTCTGAGAAGTTCATTCTCCTTTGGAAAACACTGCTATTAATAGCACACTCCTATTGTGTCAAGTCCTATTCTGTGGGTTCTAGATATATGAACTCATTTAATCCTGATAATAACCCCAAAGAGGGTACTATAACTATTTCCATTTTACAAATGAAGGATGGAGAGTTTGGAGAAGTTGAGTGATTTGCTTAAGTTCACACTAGGATGTAGTGGAGCTGGGATTCAAATCCAGGAAGTTGGGTTCACAGTTTGGGAACTAAACCCCTATGCTGTACAATTTACTGGCTACACTCCATACCTTGTGTGTAACCTCTCAACCCTTTGCCCATCTCACCTCAGTGTCTCCCCTACAAGTCATACTTAATTTTATTATTTGAAAGAGAAATATTATAGTTTGGAACTAAAATACTCCCTAAAGCCTATGTTCTAGAAGCATGGTTTTCAATATAGCAAGGTTCAAAAGCGGGGCTTTTAAGTATGATTAATCCAGTGAGTGGATTAATCCACTGATAGCTGAAAAGACTTCTGGGAGGTAGGACAAGCTGGAGGAAGTAGGTCACTGGGAATGTGCCTTAGAAGAGTTTTTCTAGTCCTTTCTCCCTCTCCTAGTTTTCCTCTGCTTCTGCCATGTGCATGTGCTGAGCAACTTTTCCCTGCCACATCCTCTACCATGATGCTCCACCTCATCTTGGGCTCAGAGCAATGGAGTTGGCCAACCTGGACTGAAACTCTGAAATCCTAAGCCCAAAATAAACTTTTCCTCCTCTAAGTTGTTCTTGTCAGGTATTGTGATCACAGTGACAAAAAGTTGACTAATACAATCAACAAATCTTTTTAAAATTGAAAAGAGAGAAGCCAGGTGCTGTGACACACTCCTGTAATCCCAGAAACTCAGGAGCCTGAGGCAGGAGGATCCCAAGTTTGAGGCCATCCTCAGAAATTTCATGAGACCCTGTCTCAACACACACAAAATAAAACAGGGCAGGAGTTGTAGCTCAATGATATAGCACTCCTGAATTCAATTTTTGTTTACCTTATATCTTCCCTAATGTTCCCTAGCTGCCCCTACCAGTAATCTCTTTAGAGCAGTCATCGTTATTATAGCTATAAAAGACCTTCTGATGAGAAGGACAGAATATGTATGTGAAGCAACCTTTTTTACATTAATTAATTATAGCATATCTATGGTCAAATCTCCATTATTAAAACAGTAAAGGTGGTAGGAAACTATTTTCCTTGAATTGTGATTTGTGATCTAGTTTAAATTCCTAGTTTTGTTATCTGAAATAAAAAAAAAATAGGTCTTTTAATTGCTTATAAGTAACATGGTAAGACACAACTCCAGAAAAAAGTGGAATTCTGTTGAATATGGAATCTCTGATAATCCAACAAGGATCTATGTCATGTTTATTTTTATTAGTAATTATTATTTCATAAACAGATAAATATGACTAATTGGCCCTATTCATTTACAATTAATGTACAACTGGAACTATTTAGGGGAATCTAAATGGAGAATATGTAAAGAAGCTCTTAGCTAGTTAAGCCAAACAATCACAAGTCACTATCACAGAGTTAAAATACATTTAGGGAAGTCCAAAATTGATCCAGATTGTGAGCAGTACCTGGCGGTGGCACAGTCAATAATTAGAACTGGCACTGAAGTTACATGAGGAGCTAAATGATCTTTTATATTCCATTTTAGGATGTAAATATTATTAATAATGTTTTTGTAGAGAAAATCGATTCCCAAATTGTAATTTGGATTCTAATAACAGATAACACAGTCGTTTCAAGATAACATTGCAGAAAGTGATGGCCACTCAGCAAGGAAGAGTGCAATCTCCCATTACAGTTCTCCAAACCCACCTCCTCCAATTGCAATAACTATCAGCCATGTAAAAAGAAGAAAACATTTCCCAAGACCCCAACAATCTACTGTGGAAGGAAGTTAATTTGGAAATTCCTATTATCTTAAAGGGAGGATCTCTGTTTCTGGCATAGCATGGAATTGCCATTCTCAGGCAAGGTATTCCAGGGTCAATTGGTAATGACTGTTTACTATTTTCTGTATTACGGATTCTTAAATGACATTTTCTTAGCAGTAAAGACATGTGTTTAAAGGACAAACTCTATAAAAAAGAATTACTATATTTACTTTGAAGCTCAGTGGATATGTATTTATTTCAGGTAAAGCATTTTCAAAGGGAAAAATTTCTGTTACCCATTCAGAATACCCATTATAAAAATATTTTTTGTTCTCGAATCAATGCTCTTCATTATTATTGACCATGATTAAAACTTAGAAGAAAATTTTAAAAACCACAAATTTAAATTAACTAAGTTAATCAGAGTCCTCCTCAGAGTTCTTTCAATCTTTTCTTTTCCATCTCATTCCCTTAATAGCTGCCCCCCAACCCCCCAGAAGTAGTTACTAAACATTTTCTTCATTGAATACTTAAATTTTGGAGACTTTTTCCAGCCTATACATAACTTGAAAATGCACTTCTCTCCTCTTGTATTTTATTTTTTAAATACTTCTGTAATTTTACCTTTTCCTTGAATCTTTCCCTAGTTTCAGAACAGGAAGCAAAAATCTACTAGTTCCATATAACAAAAACTAATGTCTCCAAAAAATCAATCCTTGGACCTCTGCTGTTACAGAGTATATACCATCTGTAGCAAAGTGAGAAACATGAGGTACATACACATGCACATACCGCTTTAGCTGGTATACCAGCTAAAGCAGACTTTTTGTGGTAAAGCTTAGCCTTTATTGTATTCTTACACTTTAAAAATATTTTTTTTAGATAAAAATGGCAATGGCACATTAAATTTTTTTTTAAATGGGCCAACCTCAAAATTTATTTATAAGAAAGGATTTATTATTTTGATTTTCAAAATTGGAGGGAGAAATTTCCCTTGTCTTTGAAATTCAAAAGTCTGAAAAATGATCTAAAAAATCAATCTGACCCTTCTTCATTAATCTCTTTACAAGGTAACCAGTTTGTTATGTGTCTTCATGCTATTTACTTAATTGAATTTACTTGATGATGTTTCATCAATTCTATTTCCTTTAACACTCATACTACAGGAGTAGAAAAATCAGAATATTTGTTTATATCCTTCTATACAATATCTAAACTGTATCAGATATAGATAGATGTCTAATAAATAATGTTGAATACTGGTACTAGTGGCTCTTGTTTCTATTTCAAAAATACTTTAGAAAAATCATTTGGCTTGATGGAATCATATTTTTTAATCAATGTATTAAAAGTCAAATGAAGTTGCTACTCAATTAGCAAACATTAATGTAGCCTCAAGAATTATGACTAATGTACTTTACCTTTTAACTGAAAACCTACACAGGACATCTCTGAAGAGCTAAGTAACAACTAAGTACATTTAATTTGAGTTTCATTTAGGTGCTAAGGTCCTGAATTCTACTTCTGGTTCCATCACTAAGTAAAACTTAACTATAGCAGTTATGTGACCTTGAATGAGATACCTCACTACCTTGAATTTTAATTTTCTTGTAAATAGAAAACAAGGTATGAACAGGAGATTACTAACATTAAAGGAGTCTAAGATTCTGCTCTCAATGAGCCAGAAGAGGGCAAACATTGTTATTCCACTTTTTTTAAAGATAAAAGATATAGATATATCTTTTCTTAAAAAAGAAAGAAGAAAGAAAAAAGGAAGAGGGAAGGGAGGGAGAGAGGGAGAAAGCAAGAGATAAGGAGGGAAGGAAAAGAAAACTTTAGATTCATTTGAATAAACAGATCTGAGAGCTGGAATTATGGCATCAAGAATTCCAGATCATGGTGTTACAGTCTCCTGGAATGGCCTTAATTATCTCATTGGTTTTAGCATAATTTTGAAAAAGTTATCAAAGTAAATTAAAATTTAAATCTCTTTATAAAAACTATGGCATATAGTAATTTAAGGAGAAGGATTTTTGCAAGATGAATAAAAGATAGGGTGCTAGAACTTTTAAATGCTTTGGAATCACTGTGATTAGACAACTCCTATAAAAGCAGAACAGTATTACAGTTATGAATATAATCCCTGGTGACTTACTGCTTGACTCATCCAAAATCGTGCCCTTCCCACTCCAGTTAAAATGTTATCTCCCATCAAAATATGACATCCAAAAACAACATGCCAGTAACTGTAGGCCTTAGGGAACGGCAATGAATATCATTCAAATTAATTCTGACTGACATTTTGGTAAATCACCTCTCGAAGTCAGGAAAGGAACATTTCTGAAGTACTTGAACAGTGCCAAAATAGTAAGGAGTAAAACCACATTCATCACTCAGAAGGTGAAGTGCCAGGCAAGTCAGAAGCCAGAAAAATGGCAGCCATATCATCTTAATTGGAACATGAGTGATGGATCTTCATCAACAAGCATGTATTGATTTAACAACTCCTCTGGTGCAAACAGTATAGCAGGTGAGCTATATATGGAAAAATAAATAATCATATGTACTCATATTTTAGAGAGGAAATTCAATAATTAAGAGCAAAGCCTTGGAATCAGCAAGAACTAGTTCAAACATAGGATCTATCACTTACCAGCTATTGGACCTTAAGAATACTAAATTCTCCAAGTTTCAGTTTTCTGAACTGGAAAATGCAGATGATGAAAACATATATTTCATATGGTTGATGGTAGGATGAAATGAGATGATGACTGATAATGGTGCTGGGCACAAATTACTAAGTAGTAAAACTTAACTATAGTTTCCATTTTATTTACACAGTTGCTCCACAACTAATAATGGAGTAAACTTATGAAAATACCATGTATCTAAATGTATTTAATACATCTATCCTACCAAACACCAGAGCTTACCAACATGATGTAGAACATTGGTTGTCTATCCTTGTGACTCTGTGGCTGGTGGGAAGCTATACTCACTGAGGCTGCCTAGCATTGCAAGAAAGTTATTGTTCTGCACATCACTAGCCCAAGAAAAGATCAAAATTCAAAACTCAAAGTATGGTTTCTACTGAATGTGAATCTATTTCACATAACTGTAAGGGTTGAAACTCATTAAGTTTGACCATTAGTAACTGTCTGTATATGTTTTTTTAAGTTAAACTTATTACAAATGGGACTGATTATTAAGTAATGGCTCAGAATTCAATGTACAGTGGTTTATACATAATGACTATTTCAGAGTGAGAAAACTAGTATCGATTAAGCCTGTTCTATGCAATTCACCATGCTGGAGTCTTTATGTATATTTACAGATTATCTCATTTAATTTTACTGACACAAATAAAGTAAAGTTAAAATAGTTTACAACAATTTACCAAAGGTGACACAGTTGACAGTTGTTAGTGTCAGGATTTGTTCCTAGGTCTGTCTTTGAAACCAGTAAGCTTAATGCTAAACTTAAATTAGGAACATAAACTGTTAACAAACTTCGTTCCACACTCAAATTCACTTCCTGTCTTACCCATTCCACTGACTCTGTCTAGTTCAAACACATCTTCATCACTCATCACCTAATTGTTATAATAATGACCTATTGGGTTCTTCTCCAAGACTTCTATCCTTCATACATTCCTATTTCCAAATGCCAGAATAAATTTCCTGAGTTCAGTTTGTGTATGGTATACCCTGCTTCTAATTTTAATGATTCTCACTGATGACTGAATCAAATCCAATTACATCAGACTTAAGTTCAATGTTCTCAATAACCAGGTGTCAATCATCCCTCCTATCCTAATTTCCCAGTTAAATGCTGCATTTTGGATTGACCTGGATTATCCAGGGTTTCTTTGATTATCCTGGATTATCCAGCTACATTAGAAAACCTGCCCTACTTTGCAGACTTCAATGACAGTTCCCTATCTAATATTCCCCTGAGATTCCCCCAACCCTGAACAGTCAAAACTATACTCCTAACTGAGGGCTCAGCTCAAATATCACCTCATTAATCAAGTTATTTCTGATCTTTCAAAACTCACTGTGATCATTTCCATCTCTTAATAGCGATAGCTGTTTACTTTTACCTTCATTATGGTACTTTTCACTTTCTGATGTGTAATATTTTAGACTGTCATTTTCTTGAAAGTAGAAATTGAGTCCATTTATTAAGCATCCCAGAGAACTGAATATAATAATAATTAGAGCTAATATTTACATATAACTTATTTGTTCCAGGCCTTATTTTAAACTCTTTTATATTAACGCAAACAACAAACCTATGATGTATGTGTGGTCAATAACCTCTACAATAACCTGTTTATTGTTATTATTCACATCTGTCTATAATCACTAATTCTTGAATATGGGCTGGACAGAGTGGCTTGCTTCCAATGAATACAATATGACAAAAGTGGCAGGATGTCACTTCTGTGATGAGTTTAGAGAGTGTGGTTCCCATCTTGCTGTCGCTCTTTGTTGGTTTGAGGGATGACAGCTGTCATGTCAGTAGCTTTTTTATAGAAAGGTCTACATGACAAGGAACTGAGAGAGGACTCTGGCCAACAGCCAATGAGGACTTGAGGCCCACAGTCCAATAGTTCATCAATAACTGAGATTATAAAGAACCATGTGGGTTTGGAAGAAGATCCTCCCCTATTCAAGCCTTTAGGTGAGACCACAGCCCTTGCTAATCTCCTGAATGCATCCTTATGATTGACCTGGAATCAGAGCCAACCACATAATTCTCACTTGGATACCTGACTCAGTTTTGTGGCAATTTATTATGTGGCAACATACAATATAGTATTATTATTATAATTACTTTAAAAACGAGAACACTGAGGCTTAGGAACCTTGTAAGTGACAGGAGCAAGATTCAAATCAGGACAGTACAGCTCAAGTCTAAGCTCTTAACCACAAAGCTGGACTTCTGCATAAATGAATGAATAAAAGTTCTTTCTTTTTGGGGTGGCTAACTGACTATAAAATATCTAGGTGATTAAGAATTGATTGAAAAAGGCTTTTTAGTAAATTTGTTTTAATTATGTTTATGTTTTACTTTCTATGTATAAACGTGTCAGCTGTATATCTTTACTAAAGTGTATGAATACTTAACATTGGGAGCTCTGTTTACCTCAATTTATATTTAGACCCAAAAACAGTTATGTGAAGTGTGGTGAGGCTAAAAGAGTTTTTGGTAACTCCTTAATATGGATTTGAAGCCCATATCTACAAAGTCTGCCTGTGTGATTGTTATGCTTTAAATATGGAATGTCTCCCAAATGGTTCATGTGTTGAAGACTTGGTCCCCAATGCAGCAATCTTCAGATGTATGGCTTTGGGAAGTGATTGGATAATGAAGGCTCTAAACTCAGTAATGGATTAATCCAGTAATGGATTCACAGTTGAATGGGCTATTGGGAAGTGGTGGAAACTGTAGGAAGTGAGCCCTAGTTGAAGGGAGTTGGTTCTTGGGGGTGTGCTCTTGAGGACTATATTTTGTCCCTACTCTTTTGTCTGCCCCCTCATCTCTCTCTCCTTCCCAGCCTCCATGAAGTGAGCCACTTTCTTTCTTTCATGCCTTCTGCCATGATATACTGCCTCATTACAGGTCCAGAAATAATGGAACCGGCCAACCATAGACAGAAACCTCTGAAACTGTATACCAAAATAAATCCTTTGTCTTCTAAGCTGGTTTTCTCAGGTATTTTGTCAAATGAGGGAAAGCTAACAACACAGGCTAGGGACATGATAACTCTTCTGTGCCTTGGTTTCCATCAATGTTCAATGAAAATAGAAAATGTATATATCTCACAGAGATCTAGGTTTATTTTCTATTGTAAATAAACTGCTTAGGGCAATACCAGATCATTTTCTCTGTAAGGCCTTGCTCAACTCTCATATTTTTAATAAGCTCTTCTTAAAGACAAAAGTTGAAAAATGGCCAATTCTTCTTCTGAATTCTTCTTTTATGTATCCTATTCATGTGATACATACTGATTACATTATCTGTTACAAAGTAGAAATGTCTCAATATCTTTATTATATTCAATTAAATTATTTATTTAAAAATTCTTAATTGAACACCTCTGCAAGACTTCTTTATGATGCACTTTGAAAATAACTGACCAATATTATTAACAAAAACCTTGTCTAGGAGTAGGTGGATGACTGAGCTGACTTCCTGAGTATATGTCTCTGTGTGATTCAAGTTATATATTGAGTGTAGCAGCATTGTCACTCCCATCCATATTCAGCTCTGAATTATGGCAGGTAAGTTTAAAATTATATTTCCCATAATCCCATGGCCCATGAGAGGAACTTCCATAGACAAGCTCATTCTCCAGTGGCCAACTGCATGTAGAAAGCTTGGATTCTTGAGGTGTTGCCTGCTTTTGACTTCTGAGGATTTCTACTGGGAATCAACTGCTACATTCTACACTCAGCTGTGCTCATTGGCTGAAACTTCTTTACAAATCCTGATGCTAACTGAATTTCCTGAAATACTTCCTGAAAGGCCTCTTACCTCATCCTCTAGAATTCCCAAAATTGTGTAATCCTTTAATTCTGTGTAAAGGAATTTCTAACTCATACCAAAATATTTTGATGGCTTCTGTTTTCCAGACTGAACTCATATCAGGCTATGATTTGGTGATTCAGTGGTAACAAAATGTAATTCATTAAATACAAGATCATTCCTCAATAGATAATGCCTCTCAATTATTTTTCCCTCAGAGACCTGATGGAATTGCAACTATGAAAGTTCTAAGTTCCCTTCTAGTATCAGTGAATTATGTTATTATTTCCAGTCCTAATGAATTTATCATTTATGATTTCCAGTAGCCTGTAGAATTCTTATTTGTTTAGGGGAATAAAAACTATGGAAGAGTTGAAAGCAATAATATAATATAATGATAAAGATTATCATGAAAAACCTCTCTATTCCTAATATTTTACCCTATGGCTGAGATTCTGGAGCTAGCCTGGCTTCCCATTCCAGCTGTCCCACTTACTCAACCACTGTGTCTCAGTTTCCTCCTCTGTAAAATTGTAATAATACCTCATAGTCTAGTTCAATGAAATAGATGAGTTAATATGTGAAAAGTGCTTAAAATGGTGACTGGCATAATAATAAATATTATATACATATACACAGTTACTGTGCTCATATTGTTATTTTTATTATCATTATTACTGTTAGTCACAACAGATGGGAAGATGACCAGGATCCTGAATTCCTAAATCCTCAACTAAATGCCATCTGCTGTCATCAATTCCTGATAGCAGATACATAAACATGGCTTGGGGGAACTCCAAGCAAGTGCACACTTTATAACAATCTCCTGCCCTGGAAAATTTAGCAGTACCAATTATGCTTCCCTTTTTATTCTCTCCCAGAAGGTGGACTAGAGCAGGAAAACCACCTCCCAATCCCTTTTCCATAGGCCCCTCACTCTGTTCTATCTTTCATGATTTTGATTTAGCCTTAACTTAAAGCTGAGGTTCAAAAATAATATGTGCTCAATATTTACCTTGTATTATATGCCAGACAGTATGCTAAATATTCTACATGTATTAAAGCTTCATGATGCCCTGATGAGATAAATATATGACCCTCACAATTTAAAAAATCACAAAAAGGCCAAAAAATAAAGTAACAAATGCTAGTGAGAATGTGGAAAAAGGGGGGCTCACACACTGTTGATGGGAATGCAAATTATTATAGCCATTATGGAAAACAGTATGAAGATTCCTCAATAATATAGAAATAGAACTACTCTATGCTCCAGCAACTGTGTTACTAGGTCTGCATCCAAAGAAATTGAAATCAGTATGTCAAAGAGACATCTGCATCTGTCTGATTATTATAGCATTACTCATAATAGCCCAAACATGGAATCAACCTAGGTGTTCATCCACAGATGAATGGACAAAGATGATGTAGTATGTGTGTGTGTATATGTATGTGTGTGTATGTATGTATGTGTGTGTATACACACACACACACACACACACACTACTTAGCCATAAAAAGAAGGAAATTGTGTCATTTGTTAACAACATGGATGTAACTAGAGGACATTTTGTTAAATCAAATAAGTCAGGCACAGAAGGACAAATACCATGTGTTCTCACATTATATGTAAGCTAAAGTATTGATCTCACAGAATTAGAGTAGTGGTTATCAGAGTCCACAAAGGGTATGGGAAAGGTGGAGACCAGAAAGGATGTTAACATGTACAGGGTACACTTGGGTAGGAGGAATAATTTCCAATGTCCTATAGCATACAAGGATAAATTTGTTGACAACAATCAGTCACATTTCAAAATAGAGAATTTTGAATGTTCCTGACACAAAGAAATGATAAATGTTTGATGTGATAAATGATACCAATTACCCTGATCTCATCATGTGCATTATATACATATACTGAAATAGCAAGCCATTACACACAAACATGTACATCATATGCCAATTTAAAAAGTATTTCCAAATAAAATTTAGTGTCTCTATTGAGATCTGCTGTGACTATAAAATGCACATGATGTTTTGAAAACCTAATACAAAAAGAATCTCAATGTTGGGCTGGGATTGTGGCATAGCAGTAGAGCGCTTGCCTAGCACAGGTGGGACCTGGGTTCAATCTTCAGCACCACATAAAAATAAAGGCATTGTGTTGTGTCTATCTACACCTAAAAAATAAATATTAAAAAAATTTTAAAAAAAGAATCTCAATGTTGTATAGTGATTGCATGTTGAGATGACAATATTTTGGATATATTGAGTTAAATAAAATGCTTCTAAAGTTGTAAAAAAGAAAAAAAAAGAAACAAAAAGTATCCAAGAAAAATTACTACATTTGCCATCCATAAAATTTTTTAAAAGATAAAAATTAAGCCTAAGAATGATCAGTGCCTAGCACAAGGGCAACCAGCTGATAAATGATGGAGCTATTTATATTCAGAAAGTTAATCTCAGGTGCCTTGCTCTTAACCATCATACACCTCAGGAGGTTACACTGCCTGATCACCTGATTTTCTCAACTGGGAGGAGAAATCATTTCTAAAATCAATGAAATTATTCAAATCCTTGAACTCTCTCCCTTTGTCCACAGAAAACTGCATGTGTAGTTCAGTTTGTCTATTATGCATGTTCTTTTACTTAAGGGGAAGGAAAGGTTATGTATTTAAAAAAAGGTGAGGAAGCCATTGGAAGATGCCATAAATTTAATCTGTCAGGCAGGCCAAGTTGTGTGACAGTTAAAGAGATGACTTGATGCAGAGATGTGAAGTGTGACTTTTTTGACTGTCACACTGGATGAGATGGATGGATTTTGGAACACATCCCAGGAAGCTGAGATACTCATGTGGTCAAGTGTTGGTCTCTCTGATCAAATTTGACTTGCTGTCTCCAAGTTGTTGGATTCTGCCAGCCCTCCAGATGCTGCATTGTGTTTTTGCAAACACAGTTGGTTTGACACCATCTGCAAGACCCTGCATTGGTCCTAGCGCTATAAGCCATTGTTTCCTGAGGAATTAATGGACATTCTCACATTCTACCTGTGTTAATTGAGTTATTTTCACACATGCTAATGTGTTGGTAACCCAGGGTCTAGTTCTCACTTACACGTTGTATTAAATATGCATATAAATGGGAGAAAATCCTGAAAACTAGCTGCCAAAATCCAGATAGCCTCCTTTTCAGCAAATAAGAATAGCTAGTGTTTGAAGAAATTGTGTTTACACATATAAATGTGTGCAGGATTCATTTTTTTTTAATTATTTTTTAGTTGTAGATGGACACAATACCTGTATTTTATTTGTTTATTTTTATGTGGTGATGGGAATTAAATCAGTGCCTCATGAATGCTAGGCAAGCGCTCTACACTGAGCCACAACCCCGGCTCTGGGATTCATGTTTTAAGGCATAAACTACTGTGAGATCATGTAGATGCCCACTATATCAAGGATCTGATCCTCATAAGTCACTAGATTTACCCATGATTTAATTTCTTACCATGACTTACCCTAGGAAAATGATATTTTCCCATGATCTAGAGTTATTTCAATCCATCATCACTAGAAAGCAAAATGCAGGAAAATAGGCATGAGTCTTGGCTCCCATCCAAAGGTGTTTAGTTAATGAATTACCCAAAGCATTTGGATATAAGAAAACTCCACTTACAGCCTATAGTATATGCTCTATGATCAGAAGAAAATGAGAATAATAGTTGTCAAATTAATCCCACCACCACCAAAACAGGTCAAGTGGAATATATATCCTACCTAAGTATTTCATTTTAACTTAAAATATATGACTATTACTTTGCTAATATTTTAATGTGGAACCAATTATTATTATTCATCTCTGTGTGGACATTTTCATTGAATGTGGGTCTGTCTCTGACTAGCATTTCTCTTAATATTTCTTGCCTAAACCACATTCATCATGCATTTTTTATAAGTTCTAGTTTGGGTTTCTTCAACTTATAGAGATGCAGAAATCTGGGTGGGATATCTATACATGTTTTTGGAAACCACGTTTTGCGAAAGCATTCAATTTAGTTGTCCCAGAAACACAACCCTTTTTGCACTCATATTTCATGAATATAAAATTCAATTAAAATTACAAGTAATTGTATGTGGTTAAAATAACAAATAAAGACATACAGCACCAACTTTTGATAAGCATCCAACTCATATGTAGGAGCAGAACTGTACAGGATCCCCAGAAAGTGGCCTACTGGCACTATGGTGTGCTATGGTTATCCATCAGCATGTTTTACTAAAGGAACAGAAAGAGGATATTAATCCAACAATTGGTTGTGTGTTTCTAAGCATGTACCCTGGCTACTTACACATTATCTACTTTGGAGTACTCAATTGCATAGGATTTGATTATCTAGCCCTTCCCTGACCATAACTGCATAAGGGGAAAAATGTCTACTTGATATAAACTACAAAGATTCAAAACATAGCTGGAAATATACATTTTTAAAATTATGGATCATCTGAGCTACTTATATTATATAATGAGGTATAGTGTTTTGTCATCTGAAGAGTTGCTAGCCACACAAAATATATCTTACATAAAATGTCCAAGATAGCTATATGTTTTCCAGTTACAACACAACTAGAATTTATTTTCATCTTTCCCTCAGGTCTAGAGAATAAAGAACATTTTCTACTTTTACTTGTTATCCTAATAGACTGAAGACAACAAGTATAATATATCACATATTTCAAAAGGTGTCATTCTGGATATTTAAGAGACAGAAAGTTCACCTATCCAAATTATTCTCCTAGGTAGTCAGTCCAGTGTTCATATAATCCCATCAGAATTACAGTGCATAGCCTCTGGTATAATACTTAAAACAAATGAACTTCATGTATGGAGATGAAAAGTTTAACCCACTAACAAACATTTACTGAGAGCCTGTTATGTGGAAGGGATAGTGTTTGGAATATGAAAGTGTTAGCTAATGTCAAACATTTCCTGAGAATACTGAAGGTAGTCATTTTAGTTAAAGTGATTTGATAAGTGTACAATTTATCATACTATATTAGTGATATAGTATGACCATATTTAAGACCTTCATTTTAAAACTGTGAAAATGGGACCCTGAAGCTATCATTTTGAGTATTTTTCTTACAAGAGATTAATAATTCATAGTGTCTTGGGGTCATGGGAATTTTTAATTTGTTTAGGGATAACACAACTAACAAAAGTTTTCCCTATTTCAATTCTCCATGTTTTCACGATCATGAAATATTTTACATAGATATTTTACAGAAAACCTTTGTAGAATGCAAGCTGACAGAAATTCAATAAAAGAGATAAGAAAATATACTTTAACCTAAAATTTCTAACATGACATGCTATTTATCTGTTTAAAATTTCTTGCTGTGCACAACATAAAATCAGTTTGTCATAACCTTAAAGCATTCTTTTCTGGTTCTGAAAGCTCCAGAATAAACTGCCATTCTTTTACTTTCTCAAGCATAAAATGAAAACTGAATATTTTTCTTGGAAAAATGAATTACCCTAGCTTGACAGAGGGTAATTAGCATACCCAATGCAAGTTAAGAGAATGGGTTGACAAGCACAAAGAAGACTAAGAAAACATGGGCACATTTTGCATGTGTTTTAATACATAAATGATTAAAAACATAACTATATATGTTAATTGCCACCAACTGCAACACAACCTTATTGGAAGACAATATTAAGTCGCTGAAAACAGTACATCTTTAATTATTTGTCTATTCTATAAACAAGTTTAATTGGAATCTAAAAACAGCAAGGGACAAAAGCTCAGTTCATTAGGGACCAACTAACTGTAAAGGGCAGATAAAAACCTTTTGTCTGATATAGATGTACCTCCCAAGCACCATCAGAGAGCACCAGGCAGCACACTAATCAGTAATAAGAGGTGTTCTCATTATTAAACTTATAAAGCATAAACCAGGTCACCACAAGCTTTGAAGGTACTGATCATCAATTATTTCGCTAATTGTTTGTTCTGTTTGCATGTCTCAGGGTAAAAGGAAAAAGCCACTGAAGCAAAAAAGAGACACCAATAATTGCTACCTCAGTGACAGTTGGTTTTTAGTGTCTCATTATTTATGATTTGTTTTGTTGTGCATATGTGACTTTAAGTCTACTGTATTAATGTATACCCAAGAAGCCTACTGTGTAACACTTGCGAAAGCATTACACAAATTAATCAGCAAAGCCAGGCGTAGAATCTGCCCTGCAAAGTCCTGTAAGGCTGTTTTTACTCTGTGTGTGTGTGTGTGTGTGTGTGTAAGAGAGAGAGAGAGAGAGAGAGAGAGAGAGCGAGCACACGAGAGCGAGCGTGTGCATGCAACTGCACACATGTGCATAAGCACATTCAAGAACCCTCACTTAGGGTTTTTGAGTTCCTTCCAGTCAAAGAAGTACCATGTGCAGCATAAAATGCCAATCTTTCCCTTGCCAATTTCATTTCAGAATGTCCTAAAAAGTAGATTCAACCTCTATAAAGAATAACAACAACTACTACTTTAAAGTCAAAGTTACCATGAGCCAATGGAGCTGGAATGTCACTGAACTCCATAATTTAATTTCCTAAGTCCACCTCATGAAAATATAAAAAACCTTAGGCTGACATTCTCACTTGCTTGAACAGTGAAGAGTCATCAGTTTACAAAGTTGCTACTTCTAGCCATTTTTTTTAGCTATTCATTAATGTTCCTGAAACTAAACACTGTATTACTAATTGCAAAACTAACAACAGATCAAATTCACTAATAAAGAATGTTT
Organism: Marmota marmota marmota; assembly: GCF_001458135.2. Taxonomy (NCBI): domain Eukaryota; kingdom Metazoa; phylum Chordata; class Mammalia; order Rodentia; family Sciuridae; genus Marmota; species Marmota marmota. The sequence goes on along the minus strand of NW_025999900.1, from coordinate 28,744,309 downwards.
TAAAATGTGTATATAAACTGAATTTAATTTTTAAACATTAGGTAGGATGATAGAAGTTGGTGTTTACATATTGATTATGGCAAAGAAAATAACATGTGTCTATATCAAACTGAAAAAATCAAGAAAGCTTTTCTTTGTGGAGATTTTTCAAAGTCTCTGCAAAGAACTCTGCAGAGAATACAAAAATAACAGAGATTCTCTTTTGCAAAGCTAATTTCATATTGAAGTATTTAGATCCTTAGTAAGAATTATTAATGGTCACTATCCAGAAGAAGTAAAAGCAAAAATTACTGCTTAACTAAGCATTAGTCAGTTCTAGTAACTGGACAAAGCCAATTCTCTTCTCAAGAAAATCAATTGTCTCTGACAAGATTAAACTTATATGAGAATAAACCTTGTTCTAAAGAAAGTACACTGCACTTCTCCTGCTAAATAGGAAAAAATAGGGTATTAAATGATAACCAGTTTCCTTCTAGAATTAACATGGGGAAGAGTGTTTAAGTACGTGGTAGGAGAATAGATTTCAGGTAACTGCACCTGTACTGTGGAAAATTACTCTTCAATTATGCATAGTAATTAGAGTTGTTGTTTAACTATTATGAAAAACCTGCAGTATGCTAGAAGGTGCACGCAACTCCTATAAAGATTCTGTCATTGAGGGTAGGTGAAGGAAGATGCTAGAGATAAAAGGCAGAAAAAAGAGAAACCTGTTAGAGAACAGGTCTTTGTGTGCTCAACTGACAAACTATTCAAAATATATTTATTGATCATTTACAATGTATCCTGTATGGTATTCAGATTAATAAAATTTATGTCATTAAAAATCTCTTAGTAATCAAAATTACTAATGCACTGTGCTAAGGTGTTTCTAAACTACTAATGGTTGATGTGTATTTTAAATTTGAATTTTGAGACTCTGTTCAGTCTGACTTCAAAATTCACTTTTATGATATCTAGGAAAGAATTTAAGGCATTTTCTGGTGATAAAATTATGAATATGAACCTAGTAAGGTATACATATTGTTTATGGCAAATACTTCTCAAAGTTTCAAGTGGTTTAACTGACAATAAATAATAATAGATATTTATGCATAAATACTTCATTCCACCCCAGTTATCTCCCATATGAGGTGAATCAACAAAAGTTTGAAACATTTACTTTTTGTTACACACAGCCACTGTCTTCAAAGCATATATGGTACTGACAATCATGGCTGAAATTAAACAAAAGGAAATTAAAATATGATTAAGGTCATCAAGTTCCAATATCCATATTCCACAAAAGCTATGAGAAGGGACCCTATTCTAGGTTGCTTCTTTCTGCCTATTTCCTTCTGTATTTCTATTATCATCATTATCATCATCCTCAACAATAATAACATAGATAACTGCATAGGAGATACTGAACTAAACACAATTAAAGTTTGATTCAGTATTTCTTAGTTTTAAAAAATCATCAAGTTTTCACTATCTACTAATAGCAATTAATAAAATCCAGGCTCCATGAACTCCAGCATCTCTCTTTTACTTACACTAGTCTCTGATAAATTGTAAACTAAATATCTGTTTCTGAGAAGATCTTTCTACATTTCTCTCCCCTTCATAATATCAGTTACTGAGTGACATCAAGCACAAGTTCCCATTTGAATGTTGTAGCTGCAGTTAATTGTTGAAACTAATGTGAAACCACATGCATTATTTTAAGGCTCATAATTGAGTGGTCCATGTTTTCTGCCTTCATTTTCTAGCCTTTCAGTGAGATAGGAAGCATGATTTAAAAACATCACCTCTCTCAGAACTGATTGTGCCTTAGTCCCACTGAAGTCAATAGGCGCTTTGTGTACACTCAGACTGGACTCATAATGAGCAGAGTTGATGAGAATCCAGCTTTCCAAGGATGACTAGTGCTGAGTCTTCAAGGTCATTCATCATTTTCATCCAAGAAGGGAGACCCTTTATTTGCTCTCTCTTCTCAAATAGGTATACAATTAAAGGAGGAATTATTCCTCACAGTGGCAATCACTTTATTTACAAAGGCCATGTTGAGTCCCCATCTCCTCTCGTTGCCAGATGGTCTGTGTGCCCAAGCAACTAAAGGCAGCTTCAGTGAATATCTTACATTTTTTTCTCAGAACTGCTGGCTCTATTACTTCTCTGCTAGCAAAATGCAAAAGAAAATCCTTCTTGTAGGTTTGCACTGCATTATTTAATTTTTCTGTTCACTCTGAGTCAATAAAAACAAAAGCAGTAGCTTTTAGGTTGCCTGTCTAATAATTAGGTTCTGATTACCATTTTTTTCTAATCCTAAAAATCTAACATTCTGAGTACAAATTTAGAATTGTCTTCTATGCCCTGGACATAGAGCAGTTATAACAGGTAAAGAAGAAACTTTCATCCCAAATAGTGTGCTTCTGATGAAGTTTCATTGAACAGACCCAAATAGCACAATGCTTACAGTAATTTGTAAGAGCACACTCAACAGTAGAATTTTGAACTTCTGACAACTTACCACTATTGAAATGTTCAGTGTGTACTAATCATTAATTAACTGAAAGGTATTCTTTTTAAAAAAAAAATTTACTTTTTTAGTTGTAGATGGACACAATACTTTTATTTTTTATGTGGTACCGAGGATTGAACCCAGGGCCTCACACATGCTAGGCGAGTGCTCTACTGCTGAGCCACAACCCCAGCCCCAAGATATTCTTAACAATATTTGTGAATAAAGACCTTCCTCTAAAGGCATACCATTCTTTTTCTAGGCAGCAACATATAAAAGAAAAGTACCTTTTGAGGAAAATCATCTGAAGAAAATCAACAAAAGAAACATGTGCTATTAAGAACAGGATAGGCTATGCTACAGTAATAACTCCCAAATCTCACAGACATAATACAATAAAAGTGTGTATTTATACTTCATATATGCATTACCTTGCTCTTCTATATAACCGTTCTCTAAGCAGTGACTAAGAGATCTGAGCAGTTTCTATCTTAGAGCTATGCATCTGAAACTCTTGGCCTCAAAGATCACCATCAGAAGGAAAGAGGGACATGGAAGAGGTATAATGACATACACCTTCCACTTAATATCCATTGGTTACAACTAATCACATGCCTCCAGATTCATACAAAGGAAGGCTAGAAATGTAAGGAGCACATGGATATTTGATGACCATAAATTCACTTTGCAACATTTTCTACAGAACAAAGAAATGAGTTAAAATTAAGATAAACACATAGTGGCACTTATGCCAGCATGCCTACTAATACACTGTTCTAGGCAAACAAAAGCAAAAGCAAAAAACCAGAATGACCCCCAGACATGGTCCTCTCCTCATGAAGTTGCCTAGTCAAGGAGCTCTGGAGAAGACCTTAGCTTTTCTAAGATAATATTATTTCTCAGTAATATAAAGATAATAAAACTATCTCCTGGCATCATTATTTTGGGTAACTAAGAAAGACTTGGTAAGAATAGCATATTAAATATTTAACAGAATACCTCAATATTTAAGGTGCTTAATTAATCTGATTTCACTCCCCTAATAAAGAGCTATGTAAATATTACAGTTAATACTACTGTTTCTGGGGGGAAAAAAAAACACTGGGTAGACTCAAAATACATTAGTCTTAATATGAGGCGAACCACTTAATCTCTGTGATCCTTGACACATTCTTTCAACACAAACTACACAGCAAAAGCACCTCAGATTATTTCTGAGTTTTATCACTGATACAAAACAAATGCTTAGGAAAATTTAAGGGCAGCAAGAAATGTAGCTCATAGAACCAGCAACAAGTCAACTCTGTGACCCATCCCACTTTGTCTTTGTACAACATTACTATTGGCTTAGTTGGACTAGACTGGGGTGATGATTGACTTTCCTTGGCTTATAGCTAAAAAATTCCAGTCTCTGTCTAGCCAATCATCACCCCAGTCTATTCCAACTAAGCACCATTTTGTCCCAAATAATATGTGCTCTTCTTTAAACCTAAGACCTCAATGCACCCTTAATGTCTACCCTCATCGTCTCTATCTCCCAAATGATGTTTCCTAGTAATACCTTTGTATGTCCTTAGCTGCCCAGTTGCACCCACACATACTGGCACACAAAAGTGAGTTTCTATAAACAAAAGAGAAGATATTTTACACATAATACCTAGTTCTAGGGCTGGGCTTGTGGCTCAGAGGAAAAGCGCTCGCCTAGCACGCATGGGGCACTGAGTTCAATCCTCAGCATCATATAAAAATAAAATAAAGGTGTTGTATCTACCAACAACTAAAAAATAAATGTTTAAAGATAATAATAATACTTAATTCTATTTGAAATAATGGGAACATTCTATTGGACAGTCTTAGCCTTTGTCTGGTTAAATTTAAAATACAGATTATATATAAACAAAGATAAGATGAACTGTAAGAGGCAGAGTCTAGCAGAGGACTTCAATTTTAATTTTCACGGAAGGAAGCAAAAAGTAAGGACACCTACAGGTAAAATAATCATGTTTGTATTTTTGTAGTTTATATTACTCCCCCCATAACTTAAGGAAAGGAAAAACGGAATTCAGTTATGTCTGTGTGCCATTTTGTTTGGGAAGATAAGTAGTGGGATACTTTGTGGTTTATTCCGTATAGCTTCTTTTCAGCTTTCATTTTGCTATTATTTAAATTTCTACATTTGATTTTCCTAATTGGATTGTAAATTTACTTAGAGATGGGAAGGTTTCTTATACTTATTAGCAGAGTGATTAAGAGAATGCACTTTGTCAATTCAGATTCAGACAAATGTGGGTTTGAATTATAACTACCTGTGAAGTATATAACCTTATACAAATTACTTAGCCATCTTGAACATTTGGGTAATAATAATTACGTATGCTGGGTTGAATAATATTCCCCAAAGGAACTCATGTTCCATTAAGAACTTCAGAATGTGATTATTTGGTAACAGGGTCATTGTCAATACTATTACTTAAGATGAAATCATACTGGGATAGGACTGGCCCTTAATCCACTATGACTGATATCGAGAGAGAGAGAGAGAGAGAGAGAGAGAGAGAAGGAAAAAACAGCCACGTGAAGACTGAGACTGGAATTATGTGGCTATAAGCCAAGGAAAGCCAAGGATTATCAGAAATTAAGAGAGAGCATGCAACCGCTTCTCTTTCTGAGCACCTAAGAAGCAACAACTCCTCATGACATCCGGATTTTTGACTTTTGGTATAAACTGTGAAAGCATGCATTTTTATTGTGTTAAGCCTCTCACTTTGTAACAATTTGTATGACAGCTGAAGAATAATATTTATTATAGCAGCTATAGAAAATTTCATAAAATAGCTATAAATTTTAATTAAAATAATGTATGTGGAGCACCTTCTATGATGCCTAGCACGTAGTAATCACACAATAAACATTAGCTTTAAATATGTATTTAGCTTTAAATATGTATTAGCTTTAAATATATATTGAGTAGGAGAATGAGAGTCAATACAGAATATATAACACACTGTCCTTTCAGACATTTCACTAAACAAAGAACAAGGAAACTGAAATCTTCTTCTCTAATTTTCAAAAGTAAAATAAAGCATGTAATTACAATAGAACATGAAATGGAGTTTTGAGTTGTTCTACATGGGACAATTTAAGGAATGAAACCAAAATAATCTGACTAAACTGACAAAATATGGATTAAGAAATAAGCATTGAATCAGTGGCTACAAAGCTGGGAAAACATAGGGCATACAAAATCTTGAGACAGAAAGTATATAACCATAGATAAATTGCTTGCAAAGCAAAAAAAGAGAAACCAAATCTGAGCAGTTCAACGAGAGGAAAAACATTCATGATGGTGAGTCAAAGCAAGGAAACAGTCTAGAAGCACAAGTATAGACTTTAATATACAAAGGGGCTTACTGAACAGATTTTACTTATTCTAGAATCACTTTTTAAAAAACTTTTAGTTATACATGGACACAATATCTTTATTTTGTTTATTTATTTTTTTATGTGGTGCTGAGGATCGAATCCAGGGTCTCTCACTTGAGAGGCGAGCGCTCTACCACTAAGCCACAACCCAAGCCCCCCTAGAATCACTTTTTAAAATATAAGTCTTGTTCATTTTTTTCCCTGAAATATTATTTTCAGGAGTAAGAAATTTTTTAAAATACAGATGAGCACAAAAAATAAAAAGCATCCATAATACCCTTAGACTGAACTTATTTATAATCCAATAAATTAAATTCCTTGAAAAAAGGAACCATGCCTATGTTGTTCACTGAATTCCCCTGTGCATTTCAGGTAGAAAGTATGCAATAAAAATTTGAAAGCAAAAACTAGCATGTTTAGGTATATTTTTTACCTGAGTTTTTTTCATATGTATATATCTTGAAATGGACATTAAATGTTGTTTTAATTGAGAAACCAATCTCCAGCTTCCTGGTTTTATATTTTACAATCTTATAAATATCAATCAAGGCAGCCAATACATGCCCTAAGAAAGGTATTACAATAGTAGTTTGATGAACACAATGGCAAATGCTAGTTATGTTTTATTATATATTCTGAGGCATGCCAAATTCCTCTAAAGACAAACTATCTTATAAGTTTCTATTCTATTTTCCTACCCCTTCTTAATGCTACCTATGATATATTCTACAAAATACTGCCTTAATTACTTGACAAATTGTGGCATACTACTTGTTTACGCCTTTCAACTTAGGTTGAGATTAATACTTAAAACATTGTTTTCTTAACCAAAAACAAAGTAAAAATCCTATTTTTTCAAAGTTCAGATACCCTAAAAATAATACAAATTCACACTGGAAAATCATTGATAGAAAGCCATAAGTTTTTGGTATTTAAACCAAGGTCTCAAGTTGGTTGTTCCAGCCTATATTTAATAAGTAATCCAGTTATTCAGAGGGAACAATCTTTTAAATATATGAGAGCAATGATTTTTATGAAGTGTCACAGGTGTTTCTCAGGAGAATAAAAACAAGAAAGCAAATCAGAAAATAAATACCCTTGAGAAAGAAGTCGTGTGCCCCAAACACTGAAGAAGAAAAGAAAGAAACTAAATTAAAAATCTTTGGTTCCAACACAAGTCAGTTACTTCTGGTTTCTAAATTTTACCTTCTTTATGCAATGATACTTTTGTCCAAAGCTCAGAACAAAACTGTGAAATTTATTGAAAAAGACTTCTCAGAGATATTTCTAACATGAGCAAAATCAGAGAATGTCTCTGAAAATTACACCCTTTCAAGATGAAGCAACTGCAGAGGACTGGGTTACATACTTGAACTAAATGAAAGCAAGGGCTTAGATTCCTCCCACTATTTTTTATAAAAGAATAATTTCATTTTACATAACTCAGACAAGTGAGATTTGATAGAATAATGTGATGCTATGGTGTCCTTGCTTTGTTGCAAACCTCTTATTTGTCCTTTTAGAATGTTTATCAATTCCATGAAAAGATTAATGTTATAACATAATGCAAAATATCCTAAAAATGAAATTAGATGCCATCCTTGACAGTAAAAAAATATTTTAAACATTTTTATGAAGCAGATAGACAACAGCATCACCTTGAATATTCTGTTGAAATAACTAAATAATGGAACAATTAAGCTTAAAGTAGTTGCTACTGCCAAGACTACATTTTATCTTTAATTAAAACAAATCACCTACATGATTCATGATCATCATGTTTTACAAATGGAAGAAAATATTAAATTAAACTAAAACTGATAAAATTCCATCACCTAGGGAACAGCACTATTATGTTCTCACATTTTCCCCCTTGAGAATAAATTTACACATGCATGTGGATTTTTTCAATCAAACAATGAGATTACTTATATTATTCTATAACTTGAATGCTTTTCATTTAAAAATATTTATTGTGAATGCCATTCCATGGCAAAATTGAAGATCTATTTTTAATGATAGTATGTCATTCTATAAAATGGCTATGGAATAAATTTTTAACCAGACATATGTAGCTAAATATTGAGGGTATTTCCACTATTCGGCTATTACAAACAATGCTGTGATAAACATCATTATGCATACTTATTTCCTTCTTAGAAGTGTCAAATGAATTATTTTAGAGTTTTTTTATATTGTTGCCAAATTGCATCCAGAAAAATGATGTCGATTCATACTCCTTTCAAAAGTGAAGGAGAATATTCATTTACTCACATTTACAAAAACCCAGAGTCTTTTTTCTTAAATTTTGTCCACCAGGTAACTACATAATAGCATTTCACTATTAGTAGGTAACTGTTAAAAATGTATGTATGTTTTTGAAAAACATAAACCAACCACTGAAAGAACAAAGCAAATAAATCAGTGAAGAGAAATGTAATCACACAAAAATTAATTTGATAAAAGCCAGAAAAAGGAGAAAGGCCAACAAAGAACAGGACAGAAAACAAATATTATGATGATACTTAAACCTATTAATATCCATAACAATATTAAATGCAAATGGCTCAAATGCACCAATTAAAAGAAAGACTGCCAGATTCAATCTAAAAGACAAAACTCAATCATATATTGCTTCTAAGAATAACATCATAATTATATATAGATATTACATGTAATTATATATAATATCCATAAAGAGAGCATTCTCTGACCAAACTGAATGCACTTAGAAATCATTAAAAGAAAGGTATCTGGCAAATCCCCAAAAGTTGGAAATTAAACTTCTCAATAAACTATGAATAAAAAATGACACCATAAGGGCAATATAAATTTCTGAATTAAATGAAAATGAATTTATGACACATAAAAACTTGTAGGAGGATTACGGATGTAGCTCAGTGGTAAAGTGTATGCCTAGCATGCATAATGTCCTGGGTTTAACCCCCAACAATACAAAAAGGGGAAAAAAAAAACAAAACAAAACAACAACAAAAATTTGTGGAATTATATGAATGCAATACTTTAAGGAAATTTTTGTAGCACTAAACATTTAAATTATATAAACAATAAAAGGATCTCAAGTAAATGGCTTGAGCTTCTACATTAGAAAATGAGAAACAGACAAAATTAAACTCAAAGTGAACAGAAGAAAGGAAATAAAATCAGAATGACAAAAAATCTAGAAAATAAAAAGATAATAGAGAAATTAATACTGTTGGTTTGAAAAGATCAATAAAACTGATAATTCTCTGGCCCAATTTACCCATACATTACCAATATCCAGAATGAAGGAGATGGCATTCCTATATATATCTTGTGATAGTAAAAGTATTATTGAAATATTGAAGAACTATGAACAACTTTCTACCAAGAAATGCAATGATTTAGAGGGAATGAACAATTTAAAGTTTCTATCTTTTTCTTGAATGATATAAACTATCAAAATTCAATCAAGAAACAAAATAAATAGTCTAATATTACACGAATTTGAAATAAGAAACCTTCACACAAAGGAAAATCAAGATCTAGATGGTTTCACAATATTAAAAAATAATATATTGTGATCAAATGGGGTTTCAGAAATTCAAGATTGGCTGAACATGCAAAATCAATCAATGCTATTAACCAAATTAACAGACTAAAAAGAATCACAAAATGATCATCTCAATAGAAACATAATAAGCACTTGACAAAATACAACATCCACTTATGATATAAAGACTCTCAGCAGACTAATAATAGGAAGAAACATTCCATCTGATAAACACATATATAAAAAGCTACAACTAACACTAGATGGAAAAAAAATTGAACTGATTTTTCCTAAGATAAGGAGGGAGACAGAATGTCTGCTCCTATGACTTCTAATACACATGATTCTAGAGGTCCTAAACAGTGAGAAATTAAATAATAATAAATGACTGCAGATTGGAAAGGTATAAGTAAAATCATGTTTATTTGCAGATAGCATTATTGTCTACATAGAGAAGCCTAAGACATCTACAAAGGAGACAGCTAATAAGCAAGTCTAGAAGGAGGTTAGGATGCAAGGTCAACTAAGAACAGAGCAACTAAGAACAGAGCAGGGAGGAAGAGCAGGAAGAAAAGATTAACATTAAACAGATACATGAGGTGGGATGGAAAGGGAGAGAAAAGGGAAATTGCATGGTAATGGAGGGAGACCCTCATTGTTATACAAAATTACATATAAGAGGTTGTGAGGGGAATGGGAAAATAAACAAGGAGAAATATGAATTACAGTGGATGGGGTAGAGAGAGAAGATGGGAGGGGAGGGAGGGGGGATGGTAGAGGATAGGAAAGGTAGCAGAATACAACAGTTACTAATAGGGCATTATGTAAAAATGTGGATGTGTAACCGATGTGATTCTGCAATCTGTATTTGGGGTAAAATTGGGAGTTCATAACCAACTTGAATCTAATGTATGAAATATGATATGTCAAGAGCTTTATAATGTTTTTCAACAACCAATAAAAAAAAAATTAAAAAAAAAAAAGGATGCAAGGTCAATAAATTAAAAAAAAAACACAATGTCACCAAAATGAGAAATTATGATATTTGATTAAATATGCACAAGATGCACACTGAAAGTAGAAATTAATGAAGAGAAATACTATGTTTTTGACCCATAAGACTCAATATTCTTAAGATGTCAGTTTTTCCCAAATTGTCTACAGATTTAATATAATTGTAATAAAAATCCTTATAGGCTTTTGGGCAATCGTTATCAAGTTGATTATAAAAACACATAGAAATGCAATGAACCTTGGATACCCAAAATAATTTTTATAAAGAAAACACAGTTGGAGAACTTACATAAAATAAAACCACAATGTAACAGTTATATACATAACATATATATATATTCACATAACATATATATATATATATATATATATATTCTAGCTATGTGAAGGTTCATTTTTTTCATATATATATATATGTTATGTATATAACAGTTATGTATATAACTATTACAATATCTAGTACTTAAAAAATGATCATACTAAGTAACAAAACAGATATGAAGCAACATAAACTCTCATACATTGCTGAAAAGTTTCACTTCAGAAATGTTGGTAGTGTCTTAAGAAGTTAAACATATACCTACAATATGACCTATCCACTCCAAGAAATGAAAATATATGTCCACATAAAGATTTGTACAGGGCTGGGGACGTGGCTCAAGCGGTAGCGAGCTCGCCTAGCATGCATGCAGCCCAGGTTCAATCCTCAGCACCACATACAAACAAAGATGTTGTGTCCACAAAAAACTAAAAAAATAAATATTAAAAAAAATTTCTCTCTCTGTCTCTCTCTCAAAAAAAAAAAAGATTTATACACTGATATTCACAGCAGTTTACCATAGTCCCTCCCTTAATCAGAATAAAGCAAAACTTCCAATTGTCCACCATTGGGCGGTAAACAAATTGTGGTACAGTCATACAATGGAATTAAAAAAGAATGAACTATTAATACACATAAACATGAATGGATCTTAAAATAATTGCACTGAGTGACAGAAGGGAGACAATACAAAAGTACATACTCTGTGATTATATTTATATAAAATTACAGAAAATGTTACCTAATTTATAGTGACAGAAAGCAGATCACTAATTGACTGGGGAGAGAGGGGAGGAGGCAAGATGGATCAATTACAAATGGGCACAAGGAAACTTAAGGGTGATGGATAAGTTCATTTTCTCGACATGGCAGTGGTTTCACAGGTATGTCAAAACTTATCAAGTTGTATACTTTAAATATGTGCAGTTTATTTTACATCAATTATATCTTAATGAAGCTGTAAAAATAAGTTTGAAAGTGCCCATTTCTACACACTTGTATCAGTACAGTTCATCTTCAATTTTTCCAGTTTTATAAATATGAAATGGTACCTCACCAGAAAAATTTTTTATAAGAACTGCAAATATATTTTTTACATTTACTGCCATTATTTTTCTTACTAGTTATCACCTCTCGTATAAATTAATTGATCTATGGTTACAGAAAAGCATTTAGAATCTACCTCCTTGAGATAATAAATATTCTAGCTATGTGAAGGTTAATTTTTTTCATGTTTAATGAACTTGTCACACTCCGTTATCCTGTAAGTTCAGTTAATTTTTGCAGACCATATAACTATGTTTACTATATTTCTTGTATGTGTGTGTATACCATTTCCTCAAGAGGCCATACTTAAGATGATTACACTGTAGCCTCACAGACTCTTAGAAGAACCATGTAGAGAAAAATAATTTTGTCTTACACAACAATCAAGAATGTCCAAGGGGATTTGGTAGAAGATGCTCACATATTAATTTTAATTTCAGTTAAGTAACTAACTGCCTTGAAGATTTATAAACAAGCTTGTTTGATAATTATTATGGACTGAAAGGAAAAATTCTCTCTACTGTATTTTTTTTTGCCACACCTGTTAAACAATTATTAATTGGAGCAATAGAATCTTGATACAATGTTCTCCAGGTTATGATAGAAACAATTAGGGAAATAGGTAGCAAATAAGTAGAGAAGTTTAGGAGTCAAGCATATATAGACCAATAGTTGAAACTTAGCTATTGCATACTTTCTTTAAAAAAGAATAGTGTTATATTTAACACTTACTTCCAAGTAAAATGTCAGAAAAGACTAATGAAAGTGAAGGAAAAAAGTGCCGAGAGGTAGTGTAGTAGAAAATTTGCTTAGACATTTTCACCATTATTGTTATGAGATGTAGATAGTCTCTCAGGTGTGAATCACATTTATCCTTACTTGGAGGCCACCAATTAATTTGTCTTTGTAATGGTGCACCCTGTGTCCACATACATCTTGTTAAAGAATCTGTTTCAAAGAAGAACATTTAATAACTCTTAAGTGAATATCACTGTCATAAAAGTATACTTGGACAACTTTTTGAAAGTGACTAGTTTTTATAATAAGTTACATCCATAATAAAAATTATCATTGAATTGAATTGGAGCATGGGAAGGCAAAGGCTAAAAGTTGCCCTTGTAAACAAGTAGATGCCATTAAGCTGTCAAAATAAGCACATTTGTGCAAAAGAATAAATTGATAGTTTCTCATGGAAAAAAATATAGATTTAATGTCCTTTTGATTTTTTGACTATACTCAAACCATTCTGACTTATAAAGCTTTGGAATCAACTTGCCCTAAAATAGAGTTAATACCTATTAAAAGGGCCACAGTCTTTTCTCTCTTCTGGGATATGTAGTGAGAATGGATTTTTTCATTGTTGATTCACTACAAGCAACTAAGTAGATAACAAAACTAAGAGTAGAACAATAAGAATGTAACAGATTTTTGTCACTGATGTGTTAATAATGAAGTCTAATGTACTCAACTTTGGAGAAGTCAAGGTGCAGACTATCATTGTGAGTACCCCACGCCTAATTTTGCCCAATTTTGACAATAAACATTATACCTTCCTTAGATAGAATCATTCTGAGGCCATAGTCTTTTTTTCAAATGGTACTTACCAATTTCAAATAAGTTCAGAATCGCCTTGCTTACACACTTCTCACTTAAATGCAAATCTAAGCTAGGACAAAATACAGCAACTCTGTTCACCACCCTGAGATGACGTAGGCCATCATTTGTACAGAGCTACTTTAGATATATGAACAAAAGAGATATGAAACAACTTTTTGTAACTATATCCTTTAGCAAGAATTTCCCTTGAAGTAACTAGAAAATATATCTTTTAAAATTTGTTCAAAGATAGTCCGAGAAATTTTTATTCCATCTACTTGCTTTTTCTTTCTAAAATTCCCAACAGATTCCTGAAGAAAGGACATTTCTGCTTTCAATAGGATTCATCTATATGACTGTCACCTCTGACAGCCATGATGATCACAGTGTGGTTAGCAAGCAAGGTGGCAACATTTACGTTTGATTGGAAACATTAATAAGCTATTTTTATCATATTAGAATAAAAATAAATTAGTCTGAATTTATAAGAAGAGAAATTAAGAAAAAAATGAAAGGATTTTTTTTCCCGAGAAGTGCAAAACTGTCTTTCCTTGACACCATATAAGATGATCATTTTATAGGGATTAAAAGTCTAACCTGCACTATAATTTCAAACCAAGGGCAGCCTCTGACCAATTTTTTTTAACAGTGTGTTTTCCAAATTGATATCTCCTCCAATTCTGCAATAACTGGTCCATTTTCATTTTGCTGTGGTATGGTTTTCTGGCCTAAATCCTCTTCTGAAATGAGGAATTAATCTTTTAAAGACAGACCACTATATTCTGCAACTATTTGACACCATTTATTCCAGACGCTTGGGTTTTGTTTTATATTTAAATATGATTACCAAAAGGAGAGCCATAAGAGCCCCAACAATCTCACTTCAGGGCAGACAAAAGTTGTGGAGATGCTTTGTTGTTCCTACCACATTACTAAAGAGACATGTGAAAGAAACTGGGAAAGAGAAAGAAGCATAGGGTGAGAAGCAGGCAAAGAGAAAACATGAAGACTCCTATCACTATGCCACTCTCCGCCAAAGCTGTGGGTGTTGATAACATTATTGTTTAATCTCTCTGAAGAATATGTGGGAGCAGAAAGCACAACATCCCCAAGTTGTTACTTTGTCACAACTTTACAGAATACATAAGCACTTCAGTAAATACACAGATTTTTTTTGCAAACTGTAAATCATCTGTGAGCCACCACTGTTCGACTAATTACAGCAAGAAGCTGTGCTCATTAGCTGTTCTCATCTGGCTCACTGCACGACCTAAATAGTCCGTAAATGAGCCGGCAATTATTGCTGTATTACCACTACCAGCTCCGCTCACATCAAAATATCTCCACCAAATGTTACGCCTGTTGGTATTATCAGGTTAGAAATTTCATAAACATATTGAAGCAGTTAATTGGGAGATTATTTAAAAAATGTGAAAATAGAATCATCAGTGAAAGAGTTTTCATCAAACCCCAGATAGGCGGCTCCACCTATAGACAAGAACCTCAGAATGCAAGTATCTGGAAGGATACAATGGCCTGCTACTAAACCACTGGAAAACAAAGAAACAATGAGATTTTACCTGCCTTAAATGGTTGGAAAGTAAACCATGCATATTCTTATATCACCTAAAAACAATCTCATGATATGGTCAAAATACAACCAAAACGTGCTAACAGGCCTAAGACCTGAGGAAACTTTAGCCAAAGAGAAAGCAAACTGCAACATCATTAAAACTTCATTATCTGCAGTTCCATCATGTAGTGTACATTGAAGAAGAATGAGGATTTTTTTGTTTGGTTGGTAAAATTTACTTTTTAAAAAAAGATGTTTATATACATGTTAGTGGTGAAAAGATATAAATAGTTTGATTTTGAAGAACAATTTTCCAATACCCTCAAATATTTCAGAAGCTTCTATCAAATGAATAGCTAATTAGTTGTAGTCTTATGTATATGTCAAAATGTCCTCTTTGAGCTTCATTTTAGTTATTGTGGATATTTGAAAATAATATATTTAAATTTTTTCCAACTTAATGAAATCCTATTGTTTACCTTTGCATTATGAAAAAGGGAGTGCTCAATTCTGGGGCACTTTATCTTATCTTGTTCTTCATCATTAGAATATCAGATTCATCATTGATTACAATCCTGAAAAATATAAAAATAGAGAAAATGCTGAAAGCAAGTGAATGTTCTGATTCTGGTGACTTCTACCTACCATCAAAGATGAGATAAACACTTTAATAAATACATATTTTATTTAATTCTTGTAATAGTTTCATACATACAAAATGAAAACTATCTTTATTGGGTTAAATACCATAATTTACCTAGATATGATTGGTATCATGATGTGGCCTATATGGCACAAACTATTTGACAGACTTTGGATAGGATGCAAAATGAAATCTATCACTAATGATGTTCTCTAAAAAGATGTTTTTCTAATGAAGACACTGATGATAATAATGACAATGATATGACAGACAACTCTTCCTATTTACCAACTAATTGACATCAATGGGCAAAGAATGTGCACCATATTTCTTTAACTCTTTCCAGCTGCTAAGCTTGTTCAAATCAGAACAGTGAACAACTATTTTCCTATGCATTTCAAAAAGTTTTCTACATAGCCCTAACATTGTTCAAGTCACAGACGCTAGGCTGTAAAATGCAGCACTCTCTTTCCCTATTGGAAAGTTCATCAATTCCAGTGTATGTTTTAAGTGCAAATATAGTTTTTCTTTTTCTTTCTCCTTTAAGGTCCTTCTTAGAAAGTCAGCTAACTTTCCGTCTTGCCTATCTCATCTGATAGTCTAGATTGCCACTCCAAATGAGATCTACAGATGAACAATTTCAGCATCACCTGGAAAACTGCTAGAAATGCAGTCTTTGGCCTTAGTCCTGACACACTAATCAGAATCTGAATCTTAACTAGGAAAACAGTGGTCTATGAAAAAGCCCGCTACGGACCTTCATGGATCTTTTCTGTACATGAAAGGGAAGTCAAAACAGACAGTATCCAGCCATGCAGAAGGAGAGAAATAAACACATGGTCTTGACTATTTTAACTCATTAACATTTTAAAAACTGGGTAGGATAAGTATTTTGGAGTGCTTCTTTTGTGCCCAGTGATGCATCTATATAAGAGAAGACATAAAAAGCACACACATCAAAGACCTATTATCAATAGACTTACTTTTCCATGGCATGGAGTAACTATAGTTCATATGCCAAATATCCCTAAAACCTCCAAACTATTCAATCACTTTTACATCTATACTATTATTCTAACATCACATATTTAAGCACATATATGTGTGTATATTATTTTTTAACATATTGTGAAACTGAAGCTCAGAGCTCTTTAGTGCAGCCTAAAATCACCAGGGGCTAAAGGCAAAGTTGGCACATGTAAGGCCACCTTCTAAAACTGCACTTTCTATAGTTATGATATTCATAGTGTTCACTCACTGAATTGTTGGGGAACATCTTAAAGCGAGGTTGGCTTATATCTTGACATTAGTCTCCTAATGGGATCTATGTACTGAACCCCTCTGTGCATGTTACTCATTAGTAGATACATATAAAGAAGGGCTTTTGAATTTTACTAAACAATATGGTATGTTGAAATAAGCACTGGATAGTGAGCCAGAAAACTTCTCTGAAATAACTCTATAGAGGTGCTTTTCTAATCCGCGAGGAAATCAAAACAGTTCCCAGAGGGTACAGAACACAGCCAAAGTACTTCCTCCGACTTCTAAACAGTCGAATCTCTGCCACGAAGGACATAATTGGGTATTTGTTCATTATCCTCAGAGTGTCATTTGGCCTGAGTTTTGACTGAAATGGAAAAGGAGAGATGGGAAACTGAAGTAGCCTGCTGTTCCAGGACACACAGCTCAGAGGCATGACACCATGGAGACATGCAAAGCCTGTTATGAAGGGATGGCAGCCTCCTATGAAGAAATCAACTTTGGGGCAGATCAGCCTGTAACTGAGAGGGGGCTAGAAAACCCGGAGTAAAGTACCACACACCAGTCTCCATGCTGTATTTATAAGCCTCACTTATACAAGACAGAGAAGCAAGTTTTATAACGATTTTAAATCTCACCAGATCAAGGAACACTACAAATCTAAAGAACTGGTAGTTTGAGTTGTTTTCTATAGAATCCATGTCCTTTTAAGAAAAAGAGAGAGGTAGTCAGGTGTAGTGGCACATGCCTGTAATTCCAGCAACTCAGGAGTCTGAGGCAGGAGGATTGCAAGTTGCCTGAGGCAAATTAGCAAAACCATGTCTCAAAACAAAATAAAACGGAATGGGGGTTCAGCTCTGTAGAACTGAACCATCCCTGGGTTCAACGTCCTGTACCAAAGTGAGAAAAAGGGATGTGTGGCAGCCAAATTAAATTTTGTATTAACATTCATTTCTTTTTGTATTAAAATCAGAATCTGTCTGAACCCATATGTCTTTGAGGTACCCCCTCCCGGCACCCCCCCCCCCTTAGTAAATACCACTCTGAGAGAGAAGGACTAACTCTCCTCTGCTGAAGGTCCTCAAGCCATTTATGTGGGAGTCTTTTAGCCCAAATGCAGCACAAACTGAGCTTCCTGCGGGTAGATGGCTCAGTGGAGGGGGAGAGGAAAAGGTGGAGCTAAAAGGGCTCATTTCTCCACCAAATTACCAATCAGAATTCAGGCACCGCCGGCAGGAAGTGCTGGCACTAAGAGACTCCGAGAGTGTTGGACTAATGAGTGTCCCTCGAATTCAAGGAAACGCAAAGAAAAGAGAACAAGCGTTCCGCCATGCAACTTTGCTTTGCTATTCATTTTCTAAATCTGTGAAGATAACAGTCAAGCTAAAAATGGAGCTGGCCTCCCTGGAAGGAGGTCCACAGCACACTGTCAGCACAGAAAAACTACATTTTTAAGAGACCCCTCTCCAATTGCAACCATTGAACCACTTTAGACTTAGGTCAGCTGAGGATACATTTTGCTTCCAGAATGCCCTGAAACAGGTCAGAAGCAGGCAGTTGGCTAAAATTTAGAAGACTACTCCATTATCCAAATCTTAACTCACTATTTTATTTCCAATTCCAAATTATTTCCAGGCACGTTAACTAACAGTTTTCAGAGGTTCTACAAAGAGATCAAAGGTTCTCCAATAATAAAAGGACAGAAGTTAAATGTTCTCAAATTTTAATGTACACTTTTTCCCATTATTACTTTCTCAGAATATTAAGAAATTGAAAATTCTTAGGTGCCCTACTTTGAAAGTATCACAAATTAAGTCCAATAAAAATGGAGCCAAATGAAAATGATCTTGAAAGTTAGGTTACAAATATTTCAAGTTAAATTAAGGTTAGACTCTTTATTCTGTTCAGTCTCAACTATAACTTCTCTATTAAAATGCTTGATGGATTTGATGTTCTTTCAAGAGGTGCAGTAGTTTCTGTCTTCTAATGGATGGGGTAGAGTTCCCTTAAAGCCTGTGGATCTGAATTCATCTATTTAAAAATCTCTAATGAGCCTCATTTTTCAAGATTCCAGAAGCTTACTAAGACATACAAGACTGTTACTTGAGCACTGGGCCAATCTTCAATAACATTTTCAACATATAATAATCCTCAACCCCAAAGCAGTTATTCTTAGACAAAAGACTTAAGTATTTCCAAAGGCCATAAGAGAAACTCAGCAGTACCAAGGGAAGCCATATAGATAAAGAAAATCTTGGTTTCCATTTAGCCAAGAAACTAGTCATCCCTGATGGATTTAATAGTCTACACATTTCAAAATTCAACACAATGTGAGAACCTTCCCACAAAGAGGTTATTTTGTCATTATGCATTCTCCATATCTGAGATAGGAGGATGTTGGGGTGACATCTATCCATGTTTTCACCTCTCATAGAAAGATGAATAAGATGATCGAACCTTTTTGCAGAGTTTAGCATTTTCAATAGTGGTAACATTAGATCTCAAGTCTAATCTGAGATTCTTTCTAAATCAGCATATTGATCTTCTTGTACTTCTTAAATTCCTTTTCTCCTTTGGACTGTATGTTTCTAGTGCATCAATTATGAACTGAAGACAAGCTCCAGCATAGAACATCCACAGTGTTTTTTGTGCAGACATTTTCATTCCGTGTCAAAGTGGCTTCAGTCAGTGGTTCTTAGCTAGGAATGATTTTACCCCTAGGGGATATTTGACAGTATCTGGAAACATTTTATTTCCACAACTGGAGTGAGGGGTTGCTAATGGCATCTAGGGCATAGAAGCCAAGATGTTATTAAATTGCCGATAGTGCATAGGACAGAGACTACAAAGAATTATTCATTCCAAAATGTCAATAGTGCCAAAACTGAGAAACCTAGATGAGATAATTAAATTGGTTTGACCAAGAAGTTCTTCCCCTCATCTCCATACTTGTTTCAACTGGAGAAACATCACAGATATTTCTTGAACTGTAGATGCTATTGCTATTCCAAGAGCTTGGACCTCTACAATTCAGGGCAGACCAGTGACCATGCAGTAGGTTTTAGTGGCTCCCCATGATGCTGTCTTTCTTTGGCTTTTGGATGTTCCCAGTTTTAAATAGCTTCTCTTTCTTTCTTCTTCATTTGCAGTAGTCTCTTATGTCTCTTGTGTCTGGTCTTATAGTTCCCTTCAGGAAACTCAGTTGAATTTTTAATAGTTTAAAATACTTACTTTGATCTTTTTCTACTTGAATGAACACAGACTAGAATTATTTGGAGGAATTGAGAGCCAAGTTTCCTTACTTGTATTTTTTCTTTGCTCTGTGGCCTAGACATGTTTGTATCCTAACATATTCCTTGACAGTTTGAATCAAGCTTTATTCCATAATAAGAAAAATAAAACCAGTAACTTCTGGGTTTGTCAAAAATATCCACTAATCAAGCCACTCACCCTTATTTTATACATCCAACAACAGTGTACATTTTTATGGTTTATTCCTCTCTGTTGAGAGTTTGTAGCATTCAGTACAGCTGGCCCATTTTTACATTCTTTCAGATGTAGTGGCAACCCAGTTGCTTTCACTACAGACTCTCCATCAGTGGTATTTAATGAATTTCTTATAGTTTGCTGGAGTTCGGTTCCCTTTGATAGTCTATTCCAGTCTTTTCTCTAAAATCTTGCCTGCCTTCTTCAGTTGGAAACCTCTAGAACCTATCACAATTTCTTATGCAGTAACAGCTAATAACTACTAAAATGTATCCCCTTTTGATAATGCTTTCCATATAGAAAACTGAGCATAGTTGTCAATACTGACTTTTACTATTTCATTTTTTCCTCACATCTTTCCTACATATACCTCAATCTTTGTATTATAGAAATGCCTCTCCTTCTAGCTTAGTATACTTCTGTTCTTCCTGTTCTTACAATAAGACTGAAACACACTTTGAACATCACTACAGTTTTTCCTTTATAATCCCCAGAGACAATGTTTCATAAAAATCTCTAAATTGCCTTTGTATTCACAATAATTTCAACAACTTGTTTCTATGCTTCATCTCTAAAGATGACTTTTTATATTTTCTAAAAAGACCTCACTTCTTATTTCAGTGTTTTTTGTTTTTGTTTTAATTCTACCTTACATCTTTTTAAAAAAATTTTTTAAATTATTTGCACATGCAACCTTTGTTGCCCTCAGCTTTGCTTGCTAAACAAAACACGTATACATAACAAACTCTACCACACATCTATAAACCCATCTTCAAGTTTGGTCTCTGAATTCTGAAACCATGGTAAGCTTTATATCTTTACCAATAAGAAACTAACTTGAGACTTTCTGGTAAGATGAGGGATCTGAAACTATGGACAAGCCACATGAATTTAAAGTAATTCATTTGTTTCAAATGCATCTTAAAGAGAATAGGATTCAGGACAGCCTTATTGTCCTGAAACAAGTCAAAGCTAGCTGTTCTTATGCTAGTACACAAAAAATTTAGTTGAAAGTCCTGTCTCCCAGATTTTACAGAAAAATGCAGTGAAATAGCTAAAGATTTTTCTTCCTCCAAATGTCTAAACACATGGTTACAAATCCTGCTTTTCCTCTACTCACATTTTTGCATCAGTTTGTACTTGCTTACCAGGATTTCTATGGCCTGTCCGCCAAATTTAAAACTGCCTTGTTAGCCAGTTATGGTGGTACACCACTGTCATCCCAGTTACTCAGGAGGCTGAGGCAGGAGGAACATAAGCTCAAGGCCAGCCTGAGCAACTTAGCCAGACCATGTCTCAAATTTTTAAAAATGAATAAAAAGAGTTGGGAACATAACTCACTGATAGAGCACCCCTGAGTTCAATACCCAGTACAAAAAGAAAAATAAAAATAAAATAACAAAAACAAAGCTACCTTGTTAAAGTAACACAAAACCTTTAAGTTTCTCAATCAAAGACATACCAGAGGCTTAAATCATGGGTTCCTTTTTTTGCAATATGCGAAGTGAGACAAAAAATGGATGCCTTAAGAGAAAGACAAAACAAAGGAACCAAGCCAACATGTCCACTTCTGCTCCTAGATACATTAGTTAGAATTCACTCCTTCCTCACTAGTAAGGGATGAACAAAAAGACACTTGTGTTGTTACACAAGTCTCTACAGGTGAAGGAAGCATCAGGAAGGAGAGAAAGATTTTCCTAAAATAGAAAAATAACAACATATGAGTGTTTGTTTTGTAGCTTCTCCACCATTAAGAATCTTTGAAAGTAAGCCTATTTGTCTGAAGGTAAAATAATGTATTTTGGGGATCTATAGCCACCCTTCCTGGTTGACAAAGGACCCTCTCAGGATAGTGGTAGGAAACTGAGAAGAAGGTTGGAAGACCATAAGGAACAAGGAAAACATGGGAAGGAGAGAAAGGAAGGTAAAAGTCCAGAGATAAGAAGACTCCTAGAATTCTAAAAGTAAGTCTGCATAGCCAAGGGAAAGATACCAACAGGTTATCACCAACTTTTGGAACTTGGGTACCACCCTTGTAACTTCGGCCTCCTCCCATTGCTGATCACGCCTAAATCTGCACATTCAATTCTATCTCTACTCTGGGTTCCAGGGCCACACTCACAAGTAGCAGTACCTGGGCCATGACCACCACTCAGGAGATCACAACCAGAGCATTCAGAGAAGAACAGATTGGGAAAACAAAGTGATACAGTGAGCTGCACTGAAGACTATTTTGTGAACTTCCATTTGATATTGGTGTCTGAATGTGCTGCATTGGAAGACAGAATGGATTTTCTTCTGGCAGCCTATAGTCAAAATGTCTGTAAAACACTAGTTTATAGGTCATCTTCCTCTGAGTGTGTCTCTGCCTTGTCAAAGGAGGAAAAAGTATTTTCTTACTCCAAAAACACCTTCTCCTACTCCTATTATGTACTAAAATGACCACTCATCCATTTCTGGAGCAGTAATGACATTGTCCCATTTTCTCATGGTATAAATGTCTCTTCCCTGTAAAGCTTCTGTGACTACTGGATGTTCCTTTCTAGAGAAATAGTGAAGAATTTTTTGCTCTCATGTACTTCTCCCTTGCTTAGCAGGTATTAAATTCTAGATAAATATATATTTACTGAATACATGAATGATTGTTTGAAAGACAGCAAATAAATTCATAGTTGACAATTACATAAAATGGCCCCAGGAAAAAAAAGGGTTATTTTTTTCTCAATAAGTCCCCAGTTATCCAAAGCGATTAAAAATTAGAGTACTCAGATAAATTTTCACCCAAATTAAATATTATTATTGATGCCCCCAGGATTTATCAATTCTCAATTATCATACTTGATTTTATAATTATATTAAAGACAAGTTCATCTTTTTCTGATGATCAGTTAATTAATTCAATCAACTTGCACTGGAATTGTTGATCACCTGAAAAATACAAGGCAATAATGCTACATGTTATGAGACAAACAGAACTAAACACTATTCCCCTCTGAAGGTACTCATGTCCTAAAAGCTTAGTGAAATGGCTTTTAGCTTTTTTTTAATTTTAATTTCCAGTTGAAAGATTTTTTTGGTTGTATAGATTCTAAATAATGGGTGTTTAGTGTACATTTTTGCCTCAAAGAATAAATGGAATCAACAGGAAATTCTAATTTCCTCAAATAATTATTTATCCATATCCTCCTAATTCTGAACTTTTATTTCAGTAACCAGATGCTTGAAATAGTAAAGCTTAGAAGCTGAACAACCAAATCCAGTGTACTTGTTTAGAATATCAGAATACTCAGTTTTCTTATTTTCACATAGTATGTCCCCACAACTTCCGGTCACCTTCTTAATCTCACAATTTACAAAGCTTGAGACAGCACAATCACAAGCACTGCCAGGCTCACTGTGTGGGAAACCTACATACCCAGATTCCTTCCTCTCTCCCTCCCATTTGATGTAAACATCTATTAATTGCTATAATCGTTTCATTTTTGCTTCAAAGAAAAAAACACCTGAAAGAGTTTGAATGGAGTCTACAGAAGAATTGATGAAACTCAGAAATAAGCAGTCATCGAAGAAGTAGAGCATGGTAAATCTTTGCTGTCTGTCTCAGAATGTTTGAGTAAATGTAAGTCTTAGTTGCCTGGCATAGTGCTTTATTGAATGTTCTAACAAAGATTTAAGAAATAAGACACACACACCTCCAAAAGCTGTTAATAAACTTTGGAGGGCCTTTAGGGTATGGGTCAGTAAGACAACATGGTTGTCTACATGTTTCTTACACAGAATGACACTCCTGAGAAATAGAATCATGAAGCTTCCAACAATGATTAACAAATTTAGAGTCATTTGGAACTCTAACAAGCAAACCAAAACATTACCCTACAATATTGTAGCAACTTGTCTTTCCTTTTGTATTCAAATAATTTAAATCTAATTAACCCCACAGAATTCATACTTAGGCAAAAATCTTTTACCCATACCTCCAGAGAAGAGGGGAAAGGTAGCATCAGCATTTCTGTCACTGTAAAAAAAAAAAATACCTGAGATAAATCAATTTATAATGAGGAAAGATTTATTTTGGCTTATGTTGTCAGAGATTTCGGTCCCTGGTCACTTGGCCCTATTTCTTTGGGATTGTAGTGGCACAGTACTTCACATAAGGAGCACATGCTGGAGGAGGCCTGTTCATGTCTGGGCAGTCAGGAAGCAAAGAGAGAGGGGAAGAACTCAGGGTCCCAATATCCCCTTCGAAGACATGCCTCCAAGGACTTAACTTTCTCCAGCTAAGCCCTATCTACTGGATGTTCCACTATATCCCCACAGTGACATAGTCTGAAGACCAAGCCTTCATCACATGGGCCTTTAGGGGACAGTATAGATCCAAGCTATGGCACAGACCAAAGAACCATTTTTCAGGTCAATCTTAGAGAAAGCTATTAGCTGAGAGATATCTATCAGCTTTGCCTAAGAACCCATTTTTCAGCTACCACAATATGTCAAATGTGTTCCACTACATGCTTATGCATTGGTAAAAGTCTATAACCCAGGGTTTTCCTTCCCTTTTTCATGATTGAGAGAAAAGTAGATTATAAATTCTTCAGAGACTGGTAACAAAGTAGTTACATGATGACTTTGAAGTCATCATGTCAGAATTCAAATTCCAGTTCTCCAGCATGATAAGGTAGTAGGATATGTTGTGTAGATACCATCATTCTACAAACTTATTCTCACTCAGTCTACTAAGTCAGAGACTTCTATCGTCTATTATGGCTGGAACAAAAAGTAAAAGCTCAGATTTTGAGCTTCTATTTTTATAAAGTTGATAATAGAGATAATCCATTATATTTCTAATGATCAGAATTTTGGAAGAATTTTGAGAGTTTGTTTTTACAAACATTTTTTATTGGTGCATAGTTGTATATAATGGTGGGATTTATTGTTACATATTCATACATGCACATAATATAACAATATAATTTGGCCAATATGAGAATTTATTTTTTGTGAATGAAATATGTAAACACATAAAGGAAAATAGCTTAAAGATTTTTCCAGAAACAATACTTTGAAAGAATACATATGCATTCTTAGATTGTCCAACTGGTCAGAGAAGATTTAGAGAGACTAGGCTGGGCAGGAAATGGAGATGTAAGTAGGAGGATATAAGAGGGTGGGGAGGACAGGGATGAGGTGAGGGCCCACATAAGAGGGATCTTGTGGAATGGAATGGAATTGGTCCTGGGAAATCTCCTAGCCTTTGCTTGGAGAGAGTCCTCCAGAGTTTTCCCCTGTAGGCAGTGAGTTCAAGCAAGCCTGTATGAGACTTGTACTTTATTATCTGTTGGGTTTGAGTTTCTTATAGCATGGTGCCCTCAGTGTGGTTAAACTTTTTATATGACAATTTGAGGTTCCAAGTGACCAAGGTAGAAACTGCCATCCTCTTAAAGACTAAACCTGGAACTGCATAATGTCTCTTCTAACATATTCTATTGATCAACTAGTTACAGCCCCATCTTGCCCAATTCGTAAAGCAACGATTTAGCTAAATTAGTATTTTTCTGTTTTCATTATGAAAATACACTATTTAGAATTGAATCACATGGTGATTTTTATGTTTGCTTTCTTCTAACAGCTAATTTGTGGGTTTTTTTTTCCAAATTATCAACTGCCTTATTGTTTCATTTGTTTATTTTTCAAAGTAATTGTCCAAATATAGGTGCAACTTTTCAGTATAAGTAAAAAACCTAAACCCCATCAATACTCCATTATTATACAAAGAAACCCCAAACACTCCATTATCATAAGAAAGGAAATTGTTTTCTGGGACTGAAATCCTGAACACCTAAAGATGAAACCACAAAATCTTTCCCTAATAACCCCCTAGCAATGGCCTAAACACAAAAATCCCACTTTTTTCACTCCCCTATATATACCCAAGCAGGTAGCTGAAGATGATCTCAGTCTCCACTGGGCCATCCTCCATGGGTTTATCCTGAATAAACCTATGTTACTGTTGAGCTACTTCTCCTCTCTGTTTCCTTCATTCTGTTCTTTCCTTACAACTATCATATTTTCAATTTCAAAGACTTGTCTGATAGCATGGTGTCCTCAGTATCAAACTTTTTATATGACAATTTAAGGCTCCAAGTGACCAAGATAGAAACTGCCATCCTCTTAAAGACTAAACCTAAATATTATAACTTGCTAGTATCCTATACTTTATATCATGAAATAATTTATTTTCTCTGCAAGTATATTAAATACAGAGTGTGACATTCTCCTTGGATACATCTATTGATTCTGTTTTCTCTGAAATTTCTTCTTTCATTCTTTTATCTTTTGTCTTTGATTATTAAATTAGAGCTTTTCCTCTAAAGTTCAGCATCCTTGACTGCACATTTATATTTCAGAGTGAGGCACTAAAATGATGATTGGAAACTCTTTTTGCCTGGACTGGCTTATTGACCAGTGGGTGTTACTGTAGATAAACAGGAAGGAGTCTGGCTATTTCTCTGGGAGATTCCCAATTGCCAATATCTATCATATGTGTTTTTCCATAGTGAGTTCCCCAGGGAGGTGTTTTGAAGCACATAATGCCCAATGGCCAACATTTTGGCAACAAGTAGACAAAGGGGATTGTGAATTCTTTTTTTTTTTTTTAAGGAATCAACTAGTAACACTTCTGTTTCCCACCCAATCTTTAAACTATCTGAGAGAAGCCCAGCTCTCATCTTTCTCACTGATTTAGTTAGGAGAATGTGACTTTAGTGTGAAGACTGAGTGGGCTTCATCAAGTTCCATACATTTGTCTGGACCTTGGTAGCACACGTCGGGGAACATTCAGGCTCACAAAGCCAACTCACTTACCCATGATGGCTGCCTCACAATGAGAGATCCTCCTGGTCATAAAATGTAGATCAATAATTATAACTCAATAATCAATAATTTGTCCTTCTCCATTGGAAATTGAAAGACAGGGATAAGACAAGATGCCAAGAATGTCACTAAAGGGAAGTCTTTCCATGTATACTCTGAAAAGTGGGAATAAGCATCCTCTCAATATACTTGGTGTCTCAGTTGTATCCTGGATCTGTAATCTCTTTGGTTCAGCCTTTCACAGAAGGCTGAACCTTGTCTTCTGCTCGAGTGAGAGAATCTGAGAACCTAAGTATTCATTGCATTGACTCTAAAGCAATCCTCCCATTTTCAGCTCCCCGCCAGCCCCAGGCTATTGAATATTTTATATGTCTGTGATCCTGAATTTGGAAGCTCACAACTGTTAGATGTTTTTTTAATCATCCCTTACACACCCTTGCAACTAGATTTCAACTTTCTCACTCTTCTAAGCTATTTAGCACCAGTCCTTCTGCTTCTCATCTTCCAAAATTTTATTGACATCTCTGTCTGCTGTCATCTCCTACCCCTTCTGTGTGTCCTTGAAGTTTTATGCTTTTAAAAATTTGTTTGTTGACATATTGGGCAATTTGTTTTCTGAAAAAAGGGTATCTTTTACCTATCACAAATAATTGTAAGTTCTTGTACTCTTCTATATTTTACAAAATTTTTATAATGAATATATAATCTTTTGTAATTACAAAAACACAATAAATGTTGTTTTAAAAGAATTCAGAAGATTAGAGTAATGAAATTTTTATCTTCATTCATTCTAATTTACTTATAATAATCTTTTTCTCAAAATTAATTTCAGGCATCTCTTGTTTATATAAATGGCCCAATTATACCATTTACTTTTTTTAACTATTTTATTAAAAGGCAAATACTGTTTGCAAAGGTGTTAATAAATTATTAGCACTTCATACACAACACATTGCACAAAATATAGTTTACAAATTTAGAAAATGTAAAAACTGAGCAAATTATATAGTTATGAGAATAATGCATCTTGAGTACAAACATATACAATCATTATTTGTGCTTTTATAGATGAGAAAATTGAGGATTTTGAAAATCCCAAGCTGCTTGGGCAGCTTACCGAAGGTCTGCTGTTCTAAAGCCCATATATATTCACCACTCCTCTTACTTCTGTAGACCAGTGCCTTATTTTTTTGTGCATGTAATTACTTAATATTAGACCAGAATAAACTATAGAAAAGTATTTAATTCTTTCATGTCTTCATTTTCTATTAATAAAATGGGAAACCAAAGCACCTGTGTTCTTTCTTTTTCTTTTGGCTTTCAGAATTGATATGAGAAATGAGGCACTATTAATAAAACATTTAAAAAAATCAAAAGGAGCCCTAGAATGACAATTTAGCATAATTTACCAGAAAGAATTGTTTCCAGGCTGGGGTGCACATGGCTTGGGCCCAGGGAACCAGCAGACCTCCCTTGCTGATGAAAGGGCCGCCTCCTGCATTTTACTGAGATGCTTTGGGATTCAACAGCTTCACTCTTCTCTCAGTCTTTGTTATTATTAATGCTTAATTTCAATGGATGAAGGGAGGATTTTGGTGTGGGTGGCTTGCTTCTTCTTTTTGTTGTTGTTAAATGTAGCAACAAACAATCAAATCAGAGGAAGAAGAATACAAAGAAAATGGGTCGTGAATAAACAAAAAGGTCAGGACTCTAGTATTTAGTGAAATTTCCGGGGAACTATTAGCTCCACTGTGATTGGCAGATTTAACAGTACCTTCTGCTCTCTTTTGCCAGCAACTATGCAATTATTCCAGGTGTTGTAGTGGAATGACTCTATCAAATTTTATAGGATTAATCAGCATGTAAATGTTGGCAGGCTTCAGACCCAGATCCTGATTTCAGGTGCAACACTTAGAACAGATGGAGAGAGAAGCACTTCTTAGTTTGCTTTTAAAAAAGGTTTATAAATTGGCCATACTACCTTTGCGCCAGGTAGAGTTTACTTGATGACATTTTACTCAGAACAATCTCTTCCTGGAGTGTACAATAAAGTCATCTGTATTGAGCGGAAAGAGTGATTTCAGAATTTATGACGTACACAGATATTTCAATTCCATATTTCCTCTTTGAAATTTTGGGGAAATGTTTTGAACATTTTTGCTGTTGTTTATGTTTTGAAGATTTTTGTTGTGTCATAGTAGTAAGAAGTAAAGGCAAATAGGGTCTCTATTACCTCCATTTGCCAAGTGTTTTTTAAGTGGTGTCCAAGAGGCTCAAGAGGGATTTGGAGCACTGTGATGTTCGTTGTCAAATATAACTATTTGGAATAAATTCTTCCACTCATGCAAACTTCCAATGACCCCTAATTACCTATAGTAGTGTTTTTCAATTATTTGTTCTTTCCCAGAGCAATTTATTCATTCCATAAGTAACAATAGCTCACTACAGCAAAACCATACAGTGTACCTTGGTGGTAGGGCATGAGAGGGTAGAGTAAGTCTGTCATTTTAAGCAGTTTTTCTAGAGGTTTTATTACCCCTTTCACCAGAAGCATTAGCCCTCAGCGCAGAGTTCAAACATCTGCTACAAAGGCTCTTCAATTCTGGTTTAATCTATCTACTCAAACTTCCTCCAGTCCTTTCTCTAACAACATGAATTTCAAACAGGTTTCTCAACTGTACATTTATTCCTGACCCTAGTATTTTTTTTTTGTTTGTTTGCTTGTTTCTTTTCCAAATCAAGGACTAGTTCAGTTTCACCTTCTCTAATATACTTTTTTTTTCCTTAGCTGCCTTCAAACAACTATGTTCTATTCATTTTGTCCTTCTTTGGGTTCCTAATTTGCTCTTCAACACTGCTATAGCCTGAATTCACTTAAAATGGATGTTGTACATTCTGTAAATGCTGGATCTATGTCTGCCCTGAGCAGTTGGCTCAGTAGCTCCACCATACTTACCCTAAATGCCTTTTCTAGTGTCTTATTTTTGTTCTATTTTCTTCAATATTCTTAAGTAGTAATTGAAGCCCACCAGACTTCATCAATTTTGAAGAGGTTGTTGCACACTTTGATCCCACTCTCCATTAAATTTACAGATTAAATTTAGTGCTAAAATTACTAGCTCAGTCCAATTGCGGTAATTGTTCTTTTTACATTGAAGGTATTTATTCTGTTTTATTAAAGATACTTTAAAATTTCAGTAAAGTCATCAAGTAACCCCAGGCTCTTCTATATCACTGGATAAACAATTCTTTCAGCAAACCAATTCTAAAAACATTTATTTTGATGATGTACTATATTATATATAATATACTAGTTAATAATTAAAAGTTTTTACCTTGAAGGAGAAAATAGTAGGTGAAGTTAGAAATAAATTTAGATATCACTAAATTCCTTGATTCTGTGGGAATAAGGAGGTCAGTAAGTTTTAATGAAAAAACAAACAAATGTAATCAGTTCTGATTTTAGACTATACTTTGGTACATCACAGTACAATAAGGAAAGAATATCTCTCTTATAGCACAGTGTAACAAATGTCCTCTTGCATAAAAAGAGAACTTTAACTGAACTCATATATAGGAACAAGAATCTCAAACACAAATGAGAAAAGATAAAGGCAGATAAAGCCTCAGAAAGTGAAAATAATAGGAAATTCATTAAAAATGTATAAGAATACAAATCCTAGTTTCTCATTTTTAACTAAAAATCCAGATCTGATTTAGAAAAGAAATTGATAGCAATACAGAGTATGAATTGGAGTCTGAAAACTTTGAGGCAAAAAGACACAGTAATACAGAGAGTTAGAACAAAACATGGAACAGACCTTGTTCTTGCAGTGGGAAGATAGGATGGACAGGTGAGGAACTCTGGAGCAGGGCAGGTCTGGGTGGCTGCTTGAGTCCTGGGGAGTTGAAGAGAGAACTGGGGTTAGAAGCTGGGAAAGCATTGCTGTCATAAACCAAGATGGAAAAAGCAAATTGTTATTTTTGTTTGCTTAGACAGTAAATACATTGACACAGATTAGTTATTAGATTATTTTAAATTATTGTTCTAAACTTCCTTGAAAGGTGACTCTAGATCTGCTGAAATTCATTTGGAATTATGGTCATCTAATTCTAGAACAAATAACATATGGACTTTAATTATTATTGCTTAAATGTCTCTTTTGGATCTTGCACATTTAGACTGAGTCTAAAGACAATTGGTACTTGCTCATTAAGCAAGCAAGAACTTAGCTGTTCGTTAGTCTATAACTAGGGGGGAAAAAAACAAGAAAGGCCTTTGGAGCATCATAAGTGACTCCAGGCACAAAAAGCATTAGAGGCTACTGTATTTTACTCAGTGTTTATTTACTTTTTTAGGACCATGAGAGTTTATAGGAGCAATTATGGATGGGTGTTTATATCAACCTTGGTAAAGGTTGTTTATAAATCATCATCATCATCTTTTGCTTAGTCAGCAAAAACATGTTTCTTACTCATACTACGTGTCCATTACAAGTTGACAGGGAGAGTGCCTCTCATAGTCACTCAATACAGAGTTAGCATCTCGTCTACACACAGATTTTTCTGGATCATCACAACAAAGAGAGAGAGTGACTTGTGTACAGGTTTTTAAAAACCATCTCAATTTTTTTTTTCACTTCTTTTCACACTTCTGCAGTCAGGATAAGTCTCATGACTACATTTAAATCAGGGGATTAGGCAAATATAATCCTACCATGTGTCTAGAAAAGAAGGGAGTCAGCAATACTCAGGTAGAGAAAGCATCTAACTGATACGAGGTCATGCTTATAGAGCATTGTTAAACTGACTCACTGTACACATGTACAGTCTAAATATTATCACTCCACACACTTCTTTCTCATCTATAAGATATTCTTTGATATTCTGCACTTAGAGAACAACTACCCTGTTACATATTGTTGCTTCATGGACTAATAACCATTCTCTAAGGACCTCCTGAACCTAAGCTGATGTGCAAGGAGCTATTGTAGTGCCATGTGTTTACTTCTTTGTTATACTCTCAGGCTGCCTGTTCACTGGGTTGAGCCAAAGGCTTCTTCAATCAGTTGTCAGCCAACTCCCAGAAGTCAGTTCAGTCATTCCATATTCTAGCAAGTTGCCTCCTGGCCCCAAAGACTACACCTCAGTCTTTGTGGCAGTTGACCTGTGAACTTGATTCATGGAATGTGAGAAAATTCTGGCATTTAGACTAATTCTTTTAGCAACCTCCACCAATGAGACCAACTACAAGAATATGATTCCATGCTTGCTTACACATTTTAGGACTTAAAATGCAATATAGCTGTTATAATATACAATGTAAGGCAGTTAAATAACTCTAGTTAAGACAACCAAACTTTATACTCTTATTTGTTCTTTTTGTGTTGTCTGAGCTTTAGAAATGTTGGTAGTGACAACATAGAATTTCAATGCTTGTGGGCAATGCATTTTCGAAGGGCAATTTTTCAGGTTTGTGTTTTAAATGTACCTACATACCAATTTAAAATTCCCTTAGAATAATTACACTGTCATACATCCTGTATCAGCTGCATTTTTAAAGTACTGGTTCTATACTTACAAGAAGAGACGTGGTGGTTTTAACATTAAACAAAACCTTCTTGCCTCATTTAAACAGTACTTACTTTGCTGTATCAGAGACTGATCTAGGCATGACAGCAAAGCCAGGATTGGATCATGTTTGAAAAAAAACATCCAAATCCCAGAGCACGACAGGGAAATCTACAAAGCCTTTCTAATTTCAATAGGAATTAAATTTTTCATTTCCTCTTCTTGGGGATTTTCTATCTTTGGACTACAAAGCCCTAGTTAATTCTTGGAGAGTAATTCCCAGTTAATTGGTTAACTAACTGCAGCTCACAGGTAAAGTCTCTCATTAACAAGCACATAAAAAAAGGTTGTACATAGCAGAGAATCATAAGTGCAGTGTTTTGTTAATCTTTCACCAGAAATAATACCTTTTAATGTGTACTTTTTCTAATCTCACAAGTCTAATGGTCACTATGAAATACCTGATTGTGTCCCTTTTGCACCCTGGAAGAGAAGAAGGTGAGAAGAGATCAGGCTGTAACAACTGATACACTGCTATCAAGAGCAAACAGCCATGAACTAGTCTAATCTTGCCTTACCTTTTTACTCCAGTTCTTGACTCTTCTAACTTTTCTAAAAGCCAACTCAATTTCCCAAAAACAAAATAAAAACATTTATTTATTTATAAAAGCAGAAAATACAGCTATTCTTCCTTTTCTTTCCAGGCCTAAGAAAACATCATCTACTTTTCAATATTAGCCTAGTATCTAGGTGTCTTTCCATGGACCAATACATGTTTTTTTCCCCTTTACTATGTGAAAATATGAGTATTTGAAGTGCCATTTGAAAAAAACTTTCTCATGAGACAACCATGATCTCACTGGAAATTGTTCTTCTCACTCATCCTGCATAAATGACATCCATCATATCTATCATAGGGACAGCCTTCAGATTTTTTATAGTAGAATTTTCCCCTGTGACAACCCAGTTTCAAAAATAGCTGTTTCCTCACATGTCCCAACAAAACTCTTTTGCTTACATTTTTAAACTGGAAGAACTACAGATCCACATAAGAAAGCAATGAAGGGGCCCAGGATGCAGACAGAGATCATGCTCCTTTAAGCAAGCAGCAGTCCAGCTGAGACCTGGTGACCTCTTGACTCAGGCAACCTAAGCGGTTTCTGCTTTCTGATGTTACTGAACATGAGATGTTCATTCAGCTGAACCTCCAACTCAGAATGCATCTCTTCTTTTTAAACATCATTCCACCAAATCTACTTATCCATCAGTATATGACCAACTGGAAATCTTTTCTAAACCACCACTGAAAGGTAAGGGTCATGGCCTATTTCTTCTTACCCTCCAACCACCTCTAACATTTTACTATTCTTTGTACTATATGTAAAAGGTGATCTAGAATTGCTTTAGATCATGGAGGTGGGAGAGTGGAGGAGAAAACTCAAATATTTCTATTACAGAGTTTTAGAAAGAATATATATGCATGAGAGAGAAAGAGAGAGACAGAGACAGAAAGAGAGAATCATCCTGGTACCAAAATATCTAACAAAAACAATTTAAAGGAGGAAAAGTTTATTTTGGCTCAAGAGTTCACAGGTTCAGTCCATGGTTGGCAGACTCCTTTGCTGTGGGCCTAAGGTGAGGCAGAACATCATGCTGGAAGTCATGGCAGAAGGAAGCTGCTCAGATCATGGTAGCTGGGAAATGGGGGGGGGTGGGCACAGGAGGGGCACAGGAAGGATAAACTCTAAACTCTTCTAGAGCACTTCCTCATTAATCCATCACATTCCACTTACCTACAGTTACTACTCAGTTCATTCAAACTAGATTGGTCTGATTAGGATACAGCTCTCATAATTTCATCATTTCAACTTTGAATATTCCTGCATTAACACAGGAGGTTTTGGTGGACACGTCATACTCAAAGCGTAACGGTGAGTGTGTTCAATTATAAATTGGCAACTATTTCTCCTTAAAATTCAACTCCAATCTACATTTAACCATTCCCTTACTTTCTGCCCATGTTGCACATATATAATAGTTTCTGTAAACAATAGCTTATATTCTTGAGGATGAGTTGTGATCATTTCAAAACAAATTAGACTGATATCCCTGCCAGAAAAGCCTAAACCTAACCTAAGCCTAAACCTAACCTGAGAATGAATTACACAGTTCTTATACTCATTGCTACATCCTCCTTATATCCTGGACTTTCACACATCTTCCATAATCTTAGAATAATTTTGTAAATATCAGTGCATTTGATATTTTTTACTAACCATACCTTTACATCCAGAGATTTATTCTGGAAATCTTCCTTACAAAGCTCTTTATGCAAAAAAATAGCATTCTTTCTGTGGAACTCCAAAATGTTCATGTTGCATATAAAAAGGGGACCCTGATTGTGTAAATTTGAGAGACAGACTGAAATAAAGTTAAAAAAGTTACTTTATTGCAGAACTTAGAACTTTTAGTTTAAATACAGTGTGAATCCCCAAAAGAATAATATAGAATATAGTATTCCCAAACATCTCACAATACTATTCAAGGAGCACATTTAAGAGCCATGAAAGTAAACTTGTAGGGACTAGAGTGTCTTTCTGTCTCATATCCTTTTTAGGAGAGCCATTGTAGTCATGTTCCAAATTTCATTGCACACTACAAAAGTTCTATTACCCTGGAGGAATTTTCCAGTCTTCCTGGATAACAAGAATTCCTTAACTTTAGAGAGTTACTGAGAATTAATGATCAACCTTAATTGCATGAATAGTATGAAGGTCCAAATAGTAAAAAATAATTCTGGTAAACAGAGCATTCAATTCGCTCTCCTCTCTATCACCTTCATTGCCCAGAAATAATTTCCTTCAATTAAAGATAGAGGGAAAAAGACTCCATGAAAATGGGCCTTGTATAGTCCTGACAAAGATAAATACGGGCAAAGAATTTAGAAGTTGGTCAGTATGAAGTAGACAGAGGCTCATTCTCTGTCTTTTTGCTCTTTGCTCTGGTTTTTCCAAAATCAATTAGACTTTTTTTTAAAAAAATACTTGTAACAAGTATTAATGTTAACCTTTTCTTTTCCTTCCAATCAGATGACAGCACCTAATGAGTTTTGATAGTTTTAAGAAAGAAAAATAGAATAAAATAAGCTCCCTTCCTTTCCATTTAATCTAAGAAGGTTATGAAATACATTTATTGTATCTGTAAGGATTTTTATCATCAGACCAGTAAATATTGAGGACAGTAACTTGAGAGGAATATTCCTTAAACTTTTAAGGCACAATATCCTGAGAGGATGCATCAAAATCTGTTTGAAACAAAAGTTTGGATCAGAGTGGCATGTGGATACCTGTTTTTCTCAGCAAAATAATTCAGGCATTGTAATTATTTTTAACAGAATTGGGCTTCACACTGTGGGATAATGAGCTGGAAAATGTATTTGTTTTAAATAAAGGCATTTTCACACTACAAGAACACACAAACATCTATGAAACCCAAATGCGCCGTCCAGCGTGCCTGGTAAAAGAGCCAATTTGGTGTTATTTCCAACTGTGTAGAAATAATTTGCTACAAATTCAGGCTACAATGCAACAGGTGCATCTTGAAAAAAACCCCATGAGTCTAGAATTGCCAAGGTCTAGGATAGCTGGGAAACATGAAGATGTTTTCTCTTAAATGGCACCTAAGCCTTTGTGGTCTATTGGAATCCTGACCCCAGGGACTATCTTTTAGGTGGACATTCATAATCAGAGGACCAAACTGGCCCCTCAAGTGATCCTTCTGATTTCACCAGAGCTGTGCATTTGCATTAACAACACTAATAATTCACAATTTAAACTGAGAGTATGTGGGAAGGTGATTCCCAAGCAAGCCTCAGGAAGGGAGACACAGTAACTCTTACCCCAAAACTCCAACAATTTCACTCTTTCAATCAAATAAAGAGACAGAGATAAAAACAAGGGAGACACAAGGGGAATTGACAGATATAAAGAAATATAGAGATGGAACAGTTTTAAAGAATCAGGGAAAAACAGGAAAATCATAATGCTATAGATCAGTAAGTTGAATTATGCAGCCAGAATAAATGCTGAAGAATGTGGTTCAAAAAAGGGAATTAGAAATTATCTTAGGGTTTAAAGGCAAGTTTCCAGGAATGTAAAAATAATGTAAGTGTATAGCATTTACATTGGCATTATGTATGGCTGGGTGATAAAGAAATACTCTCAGTGTTCATGATTCTTGCTTGAATCTTAACACTTTGCCATTACTCATCCATAGCTCTGCCTTGAGCTTACAGTTGGATCTTCTTGGGGGTCTCAATGAGACTGATGATTTCAAATCTTCTTTCTTAAACATTATATTACATTCACTTAGTTCTTTAAAACACTCCTTTGCCACAAAACATGGGTGCCTCAACAGAGAAATCTATTCTGAAGTTTAAAAGGAATTCACCAGTACAAACAGAACTTCTCCAGAAGGGCACCAATGTGTCTTGACCTGACTTCTCAGCAAGGACTTTCCAGTTAATAAATCTAAAAGCTCAAGAATGCACTTGAAAATATTCCAGACTTCCAAAATCTACTTGCCCCTGAAAAGGCAAAATTGTTAAAGGCAGCTGAGAGTCACATTTTAAGCCTGCTGTCACATGACTAATTTATATACAGTCCAAGTGTTGAACCAGACGTAATTAAGTCAGCTTTAGTCATATACTGTGAGAAGTTTCCTGTTTAATTTACATGGTGTCAAACTTATAAAAATGACTCGGTTATATGAAACTGACTTGTACTAAATTAGTTTAACTCCTGAGAGCTTGCACAAGAAGCAAATATTTTCTTTCTAGAATTGATGTTTCTATTCTCTCTGCAGTTCTTGATTGCCTCAGGGAAAGAACCGTTTCAAGAACACAGCTCAGGGATATTTGGAAATGTAAAATACAGTATTTGAAATGCTTAAATAAGTGTTCCCAGGCACTTCATAATAACTTGTCCTTGAGAACAGTGCATTACTTTTGAGGGATACTAGGAAAAGAAACTATCAATTACTGAGACCTGCTTATTTATAATTCCAACTCCCTTCAAAGAGAATGGATCCTATTACATGGAGGACCATTTGTTTTACTGAGCTCCATATTAAGCTTCAGAAAAAATCAGGGTGATGAACTGATAAGAGAGGAACTACTCCATATAGTAGAATGGAAAGGAATTTAAGGATCTTGGTAGGAAATCAAGAAAGAGAGAAGAGTTAGGATATTGACTTCTACAGGAGGTCTCAATGCATTTAAAGAAGGCATTAGAGAAAAAAAATGTTGGAAAAGCAATTATTAAGTTTTTGCAATAGGTTGATGAATTTAAACTCTGAACTCATTTCTTAATAGGTTGTGTGATTTCATTTGGAGTAAGAAAAGATAGCTCTCATTATCTTGTGTATTCTATTAAAGAAAAAGAAATATTTACATGTTCTTCAATACAAGAAATTTATTTTTCAAAGATTTAAAGAATTTTCTTCTCAAAATAAGGTTCACAAACTTTCCCAAACATGGAAATATCTTGTCTCTTCCAAGGAATGAAAGGCTTGTACCTCATAGTAGGAATCATCATTTCCTAAGTATTTGCTTCTCAGAGAATGAGGTTCATGGTGAACTCTATTGCCTCAATCAACAGCTAGAATTTGTCCTTGGCAAAGACAAAAGTCTGAAAAACTGTTATCTCTGATCACAATATTAGAGTGCATTGCATTTTAAGCAAGAAAATTTTCAGAAATACCATTCTTTATGGCTTGATTCTGACTTATTTGCATAAACAAGCGCATGTTTTTGTGTATGTATTTCTGTAAAAGTGTTCAAAGAGAAGCCAGACTCATTTTCCAAGCCTCCTCAATGGAAAATATTGGTTCATTACTTAATCCTTTAATCAGATTTGTAGCTACACTCAGTTTCTCCTTGCATCAGGTTAGAATAATGCTTATATCTATGATAGTCATGAAAATATTATCTGAACAGAAGACAAAGAACATTTTGAAGTTCTGTTGTCTCACTAAAGGTGTAAGTTGCTAACTGCTTTTTCTTTTATATATTTTTATTTCATTTTTTTATTAATTTATTTTTTTTGTGTGATACAGGGGATTGAACCCAGGTGTGGTATACCACTAAGCTACTTCCCCAACCTTTTTTTTATTTTTGAGACAAGATCTTGCTAAGTTGCCCAGGCTGGCCTAGAACTTGTCAAGGCTGACCTTGAACTTAAGATTTGTCTGGTGAGTGTCACTGTGTCAGGCTAATAGATTTTTTTTTTTAAATTATAGAGGTAATCCTGCAAAGCCTCAGTAGAAAGGTATATATTTTTTATTTGAAAAATTAAAATCTGTCTTACCTCTCTCTTACATACTTAAATTCTACTTCCCTCTTCAAAGGTAATAGTTATTTTCAATTATTAGAGAATTTTTCTCTACCCTTTGTTGTTAATTTCTAATTTTGTTGCACAGTGATCAGAGTATGTAGCCTTAACTATTTGCTTTTCGCAATATATTGAGATTACTGGGTGGGAGCTCTATTAATATCGATGACTTTTGTGAAAGTTCAAAAAGGAGATGTATTTTCCATGTGTGGATTATAAAGATAGAATTAGAGATAAAAAAATAGAGATAGAGATATACTGCATCAATCTTGCTGTTTATTATTGAAATTTTACTTTTTTATTGATTTTGTTCACTTCATCTTTCAAATTCTGAAAAAGGCATATTAAATTTCCAACTGTGATTTCCGATGTTACTTTCTCCTTGTATTTCTAACATTTATTTTTCTTTATAATATCTGAAGGTGTCCTTAAGCTTCTGTGGACACCTGAAAAAGATGACTTTGCCTGCACATTTTAATTTTAATTATAATCAGGCTACATATAGACACCTACATTAAACATTCTTTTCACTTAAAGGGTATTATACAACTTAAAAAGGAGGGAAATTCTGTCACATGAACATATGGATGAACCTTAAGGACATTATGCTAAATGAAATAAGCCAGTCACTAGAGGACAAATGCTGCATGATTCCACTCATATGAAGTACCTAAAGTAGTCAAAATCATAAATAGGATGTACAAAGGTGGTTGCCAAGAGCTGGGGGAGTAGAAGAGAAGGAATTAGTGTTTAATGAGGATGGAGTTTCAGTTTTGCAAGACAAAAAAGTTCTAGAGATCTTTTTTTACATAATGTGAATATTCTTAACATCACTGAACTATGTGCATAAAAATTAAGATGGTAAATTTAATATTTTGCATTTTTACCATAATAGAAAAATAATTTACACACAAAATTCTGAAGATATTGCTCAAATTTCTTCTTGCTTTCAAAGAGGATGGTTAGAAAAAGTTTGATGGTAATCTGTTTGTCATTGCTCAGTAATTAACAGCCTTTCTGGAACCTATTAGAATTTTGCTTTATCCTTGGTATTCTAATATGACCATGCTGTCTTTTTTTATTCACCCTGCTCAGCATTTGCCAACTCTTTCAATATAAGAAATCAGATCTTTCTCAGTTCTGTGAGATTTTCTTCCTTTACTGATTTGAGTATTAAGTCCTCCCCTTCTATAACTTTTTGGGATCCTTGTCTCTTTCCATATGTCACTTAGTTCTTTTTAGATATCATGTCTTTATAATTTTGGCTTATATAATAGGCAATGTTATCACCTTTATTTCCCATATCATTAATTTGTTCTTTGTTTATAATCATTTTATGGTTCAGCCCATCTACTGGATTTTATTTGACAATGATACTTTCAATTTCTAGACACTGGATTTTGTTCATTCTTAGATGGGTTTACTTTTATAGCCACTTATTCTTGATTTGTGAATACCTCTTGAATACCTCCAAGATTTTTGAAAATTTACTGTTGTGTTTTCCAACTTTTGTCTTCATCTTTTCAATTTCATGTCATTGGAAATTAGTATCCATCTCTCAATTATTATTGTTGAACTACGGTCCTTCACATCACCCAGCCTCATTTTTTGAGGAATTTAAATACCTGGTGCATTGTCACTCTATCCAACAGTCTGGTTGCCTTAATTCTTGTGAATTTCCATATCAACATGGATGAATATCTCTGTTACCTTAAGTATGCGCCTTACCTCAATCATTAATGCTGATGGCCAAGCCTTAGCCCTCAGTAACAATTTCAAACCCTCTATGATCTTGATTTCATGTATCTCATTGTCAGACTACCGTATTGGATACTGTCTCTGGTGCTCCAACTCAAAAGAATACCTTCACTCAATCTATATTTTCAGTTCGGTAATCCTATCATATATTCTCTCTCGCTCCTCCTTAAATCACCTTACATTCTATCTTTCATCATTTTATTAACTCCATTGCATATGCCTTCAATTCTCTTCCTTCTTTGTCACTTCATTATAGTTGTTTGACCAATTAGAAGCCTGGATAAATCCAACTTTCTGCCTAATCCAATCCTACGTCTGAGCAATTTAAACATGACTGAGTGATCTCACTTTAAATTCCAATGGGTTTTTAATGGTGCCCAGCAATCATATTATAGTTCTCTAGTCCATTTGTTCTCCAGCTCACAGATAACTGTCTCATAAGTCGCTTCAAATATTTCAATACATCCACCCACACCCTCACTTTAAGTTGATGAATTTGTTTATTTCACTTGGAAAATTGAAGCAATCATAAGAGAACTTCCACACATTCTCTTCCCACCTACTACCAGATTTCTACCACCAGACCTTCCCAATTACTGACACTTTTACCATATGTTCTACATTTCCATTTCTACTATAGATTAACTAGCCAAATTCCTTTTTAAAGTCCTGCTCCTTTTGTGTAGAAGATCCAATATTTCAAGGATATATAATGGTGCTCTCTCTCTCCTATATCACAAAATTTTTATTCTTCACTATGCTTTTCACATCAGTAGACACATATATTCATAACGTTCAAAACCTTTCTTCACAAATTTATTATACAGAAATAAATAGGTAATACGGTGGTGGTAAATTATACCAATTGACATAAGTAAATTTTGCAAATTTATTAGAATTAACTTTCATCATTTAAATAACTTTAATGGATTACTTGAGAATCTAAGAAGAATGAAAGAAAACGTCAGACATGAAGTATTTGCAGATATAAAAGTGAGAATATCCTGAACATCAAAAGATATAAAAAGTGGGAATATCATGAACATCAAAAGAGGGCTTTGAACTCATTGTTCCTGAAAAGTCAGCTCAGCTATTCCAGTGGGTAAAAATTAGGACAATGAACTGGTTTATATTGTGAAGGTTATCTTTCAAAGAGCATAAAAACCTAAGGTTAAAATTCCAGACTTTAGCCACAGTGAGAGAGAAGTTGTCCTGGGTTTTGCTAAAAGAAAATTGGCATGATCGAAAAGTCTGAAATAAACACATAAAAATAAAGACAGAGTACTGATTGCAGGGCTAAAAAGCAAAAGAACGATGAAGGACAACATTACTGAAGAAGGAATAGAAAGGAAAAATTTAACATTTGGTGGAAGAAGATAAAAAGGATAATCAAAACATTCTATTTTAAGCTTTGAGACACATTTAATTCACATTTAATTTAATTTCTTTGCATTGATTATGTTGACTAAGATCTAGATGTGCTTGGCCTAACTCACCTTTCCATTTCCAAGGAATTTCCAAAAGATTCCCCCAGAATTTCTGTGGATTTTGAGAAGCCTCCGATTCTCAGAGCCACCTATAAATCTTAACTCCTTTCTCTAGTTGGCTGATTCAGATTGGCACCTCTCTTTTCCACAGTTGTGTTCTGAGTTTATACTGCAGTGACATGAACATGAAACTCAATCTCTTTCCTTAGTTTCCCCTCCCCTCAAAATACAATAAACATTTTATGTTCGTACATCAGGTTTTTTGAGTATATTATACAGCAAGCTTTAAAGTTTCAGAATAACTGGCAATATTTTATACCACAAATATTGTAACATGCATCTTTAGCTGGCCCTGTTCTTTTAAAAACTTCCTTAGCTAATGTTATTC
The DNA here is from genome assembly GCF_001458135.2 of Marmota marmota marmota. Taxonomy (NCBI): domain Eukaryota; kingdom Metazoa; phylum Chordata; class Mammalia; order Rodentia; family Sciuridae; genus Marmota; species Marmota marmota. The sequence continues at coordinate 28,701,450 of NW_025999900.1, read as the reverse complement.
ACTTGGGTTCCAGGTTCTTGTCAAATACTTTGCTTCTTTGTCTTTCCTCTCTTCCCATGTTCTCTCTTCTTCTTTCCCAAGCAATTTATCAAAGTAGTTGCCTAAGATTGAGTCCTTCAGATCAATCTTTTGGTGCCAGCAGTTAAGAGAATGGGTTTTCACTGTGCCACAGTTGATTAATTGACTGGTATAAGAAACCGCAGACTTCTGTTGAAGATCATTATGCAATTCCTTGATATTGAAGGGATATCATGAATCAAAGGCTGAACATTTGATGTCCCAAAAATGGGACATCATATGATGTACTGAGGAAATTGCATGATAAATAACAGGAAAAAGTTCAAAGCAAATATATATATACTAGATATTGAAAGTAACTAGGGTACTCATACTTTACTCTGAAATTTGACAATGCATAAGTATGAATTGTGTTGCCTTTCTATATAAACTGTATTTAAGGATAACCATATAGCCATACTTGATGAGCAGAATGTTTTTGTTTGTTTACATTTAGTATAATTCCAGCCAACAAATGTAAAATGGATGATAAGATTTTAAAAATCACCATTCTGTAACTGCTAATAAAATAAATGAGTCAGGCAAAAATAATCAATACATAGAACCATTAGAAGAAAGTTTGATGGTGAAATTAAAATGAAAGGTTCGGGTTATTGCTATCAGAATCTTATTATCACTAAAAGTGGGAGATATAGTCATTACGTGGCTTCTCAGTTGAAGCATACAGGCCAGTTTGTATATGATAGATATTTTCATGCTTATGTTTAGGGAGAGATGAACTACTTCGAACTCTGTATTCACTATTATAAAATCATAAGCAATCTAAGTTTATTTTACTTTTCAAATGAGTTCAAAGTTATTGTTTTTATTCAAAAATACATATTGTATCCTTTCATGTTATAGGCCCTATGCTAGGCTTTATGGATTTAAAAGTGAAAGGACCCAAACTCTATTCTTAACGAGTTTATAGTTTCATGAATGAACAAATGCTCCCAGCCAACGTCATACGAAATATAGTGCAAAAATGAATGCTACACAACTTGCCTCTAATTCTTCTGGTGCTAATGTGGCAGGCTTCAGGGATGAGTTGCTACTAGAGATAAGATGTAATTGATAAGCAAGCACCTTACCAAGCTGATAATGGAGGAAATTCCATTACACAAGAAATGACCATTACCAAAAGAACAGTGAGAAAATGTGACACACTCACTGGTCTGGTTTAGCCAAACTATAATGTCTATAGTGTGGTGAGAAGGTGGCAAGGAGTTCAGGAGATAACACCTGAAAATTAAACTGGAGATTGCTTATGAAGTACATTGTATATTATGCTAAAATTTTTAAATTTTATTTGATGAATTCTGTGTTGCCTCTGCTTTTTCTTAAGCAGTAGAGTGGTAGGTTATATTTGCTTATAGATAGATTATCCAGATGTCTTATGGAAAGGAGGGCTAAAGGTGGACACAACTTGAAACAAGGGTGGACTTAGGTGACTACTACAATTCACAGACCAATTGAGAGACCAAGGCCCCAAGAATAAGTTTGAACAAGAAGGGGTGGATGGAGATTTAGACAAGAGAGAGGCTTAATGTCCTCATTTTATGCATAGGTGATAAGGCATGCCTATTCGGTGGATATCAGATAAAAAAAATATGGAGAGAAACATCTATCACAGAGCTTCCTCTTCTGTTTGGTATGCTCCAGTTAAGCACTAAGGATTCCTAAAACATTGTTAAAATGCCATAGCCTACAGATGCCATTATTTCACAACAAAAAGGGAGGACTGGAAATCTAACAGGTCCTTTTCTGGTCTCAGAACCAAGTTTGTTTCAGAGGTTATTGGCAAAAAAAAAAAAATTTGGATTAAATTGTTGACAGTCACCTAGCATGAGGAAAGAAGAAAAAGACATGATGCTATAAGTCAGGATGGCCCTGCATTCTCATCACATCTTTTAACAGTGCTTTTTTTTTTTTAATAGCAGCACACTTGTACCAGCTGTTGAGTAGTTTTATTTATATCCACTTTAGCCTATGCATTTAGGTATCATGTACCATCAAATTTCCTATCTTTAGAATATTATTTGGGCCTGCAAGTCATACAATATACCCAAGTACATATCTTCACCACCAAGTGCAAAGACCCAATGGATGGAAACTATTTCTTGCATCCAGGGGGTTTATTTAAATGTCCACTTGTCTCTTGAATTCCTATTCATCATTTAAATCTGGATAATATAACAAAACTATGCCTAAATCTGAGGCATGTCCATGAGCTTCAGAAATATGCAATCTAACAGAAATAGAATACACACACCTGCATTTTCCAGTTTGTTTGACAATAAACCTGGACTACATTTTCCCACCAATTCTTTACATATTCCTCTTCAATTTTTTTCCCAAATTTCTTATTTCTTCTTAGCACATTTCTTTATAGTCATATAAAACTAAGGGATAAGAATAATAAAGAGGAGAGTGAGAAGCAGGAAAGACTAGCAGTAAAAATGCAAAAAGAGGTAGAGAAATAAAAAGGAAAATCTATCTTCCCCTTGAATACAAAAAGGTGCCAAGTGACCACTGCCTGGTCCAACATTTACATATAAAGAATTCCAAAAGAGAGTCTCATCGATGAGTTACTACACTGGAAAATAATTGCAGAAAGTCAGCCCAAAGAAATAAAATTTCTATTAACTTAAAAAGAGACCAAATGAAATTAATTTCTACGTACTTAATCTGTAGGGTAAAACTCAAGTACGATGTGAAGAACCAAGGCTTTGGGGCCACAGAGGTCTGTGTTCCAAACTTCTACCCTTCCACTTAATAGCAAGAGGATTTTAAGCAGCTAATTTAATCTCTAAGCCCTGGATATTTTATTATATACATAGAAATAAGAATATCTAACTCAGGGCTGTGGTGAGAACTAGATTAAAGTTTGGGAAGTATTTTCTGAGTCTTTAATATAACCACTAAATGGCAGCTATTATTCAATGGGCACCGATGGTGACTTGGTGGCTTCATTATACAATCAAGACATGTGCAGGGCTGTCTTTACAGGAGCTTCAAAGAATAGGCAACTAAACAGAAAAGGCGGTAAATGTTCATGACTGGATTAAAGCATGAAAACAAACAGAAAGGTCATGCTTAAGAAAACAAGGAAAGCATGACCTCTGGTTAATAAAAGCAAAGCTAATATAGTCTTGTGGGGTAAATGATCATTATTCCTGTAAGACTATATAGTATTTTTGCCAATTGTACAGATGTTGGTATAAATGATATCTTGATCATTTCTTGCTAGTCATTTCTGGGGATGTTAAACTACCCAAGCCATTTTCACTCATCTATATCTTTTCCCTTTACTCAATAAATGGGTTGAGTGAATGAATGAATGAATGAATGAATAAACCAACTGATCAGTCAATTGATCAATCAATTTCTAGACTAAATACCCTGCACTTTAATGCATGGAACAAAGTGCTACTCTATCAAAATCACTGCACAAAGAAAGTCACAGCTATTAGACAAAGCATGTTTCAGCAAGCTAACATGAATTAAATGAGTTCTAGTTCACTTTGGCCTGTTATTTAGAAATGCCATAAGAACATGCTGCAGAAGTGTCCAAAAGCCAAGTAACTCTCACTCAGAGTCTAATGGTTACCATTTATTATCTAAAACTATTTCAACAGCAGCGATAATGGCCTAACCCTCTGTGACCTGGAAGCCCTCCAGGAACCAATTTGCATTAGCAAAGCTTTGCCTCACTTGGCCTACTCCTTCACAAACCTCCCCTTATGCTGTGGTGGGAAGACATTGCCCTCATTAGCAATCCAGTTCCCCATTTCTTTTGGTATGGATCCAATCCCAATGTTCAAATCTCCTACAGTCCTGCCACAAATACACAGAAAGTGACTCTGTCTAAAATATGGAAAACTATCATTTGAAGATTCTTCATTATGCCTAATTTGGTTACATTAAATGTGGAATCAGTGTGTCAGGATAGGAAAAGCATTGCTAGCGATGCCATTTCACGCTTTTCCACCTGCGTTTTATTGGGGCTGCTATCTAATGTGGGGCTATAGTCTGAATGTTTGTGTCCCACACAAAGTTATTATTTGAAACCTAACCCCCAAGGTGATGGTACTAAGAGATGGGACCTTTAGGAGGTAATTAGATCATGGGGACAGAGCTCTCACAAACAGGATCAGTGCCCTTATAAAAGAAGCCTGAGGGAACTTGATAGTTTCTTGGCCCTCCTGCTATGTCAGGATGCTGGAAGAAGTCACTACCTATAAGGAACAGGCCCTCAACAGACACTGAATCTGCTTGGATTTCCCAGCCTCCAGAACTGTAAGAAATAAATTTCTATTGTTTATTCACTTCCAAGTATATGTTATTTTATTATAGCAGCCCATAAGAACTAAGGCATACGCTAATGATCCAAATGATCTCAAGATAGCTCCCTGTTGTCCAGAATTAGTCAAAATACTGTGTCATTTCATGAGCACATGGTCTATATGTTTGATATCACCAAAAACATTTCTTTTCTTTTTTTGGTACTGGAGATTGAACTCAGGGGCAATGACCACTGAGCCACATCCTGAGCCCTATTTTGTATTATTCAGAGACAGGGTCTCACTGAGTTTCTTAGAACCTCACCATTGCAGAGGCTGGCTTTGAACTTGCGATCCTCCTGTCTCAGCCTCCTGAGCCACTGGGATTACAGGCATGCACCACCACATCAGAAACATTTCTCAGGATTTCTGCTGTCTACCATTAATCCATTATGCCAACCCTGGAACCACACCTCTGCCACTTATTAGCTGCATCCATGTAGTAAAGTTACTTGGACTCATTTTGCTTCAGTTTCTTCATTTCTAAAATAGAGATAATAATAGCATCTGAGATAATAACATTCATCATCTCTTATGATTGTTTTAAGGATTAAATTATTTAATACTTATAAAGCCTTAGAAGAGGGCTTGACACACGGTAAGAAGTTCAGAGGGAATTAACTGTGAAAATTTTTCTTATTGAAGAGCCACATTGGATGTTCAGGCTTATCACTGTAGGACTATTTCCACTCACTCTTTAATTCTTTGGCTCTGAAGAAGACTGTTTTCCTGGAAAGGTGCACGAGTCAAACCCTGACATCCACAGACTAAAAGGTATGTGGTTGGACAGGGAGGAAACCAAATTCCCCATCAGGCATTGGCATTCCCCATCAGGCATTGGCATTCCCCATTGGCATTCTTCTTCATTGATACTTATGAAGCTGGAACTTTCAAAGCACAGACCATCTTGTCCCCTATTATTGAGGTCACAGACCAAAGCTTTGATATTCTTTATTATTGAAGGTGGGCTTTGCATGGGCCTCAGATATAAGTTCCCAAAGCCCCCCATTTGGTCACATGGGAGTCAGTTGCAGAGCTTGTTTAAAAAACAAAAAAGGACCCCGAGTCCCATCTCTCAATATTTTGATCCGGGATGTCTTGGGCTGGGAATCTGATGATTTTGTGGCATAGCCCAGGTTTGAGGATTACATTTCATTAATTGAAAAAGAATAATCACTTTCTTTGGGAATATTGAATTTATTTTCTCTATTGAATTACACTGAAAAGTCTTAGAGTTACTTACACTTTTGGAAAATTTCTTCATCATGTTCCTAAAGGACCATCAACAAAACTCGTTGTCTTTGACCAAGTGTTGCATTTAACAGCAAGAAGTCTACCTGTCTTACATATCTTAGAGGACCTCCCTGGCTACATTTCCTCCTTGCTCCTTGGTGGTATTGACCTATCTCCAACTCTGCTACTGTCACAGGGAGGGAGCTGAATGATCCAAGCATATCTGTTTATCCTATTCCTTGGCCTCAGGAGTGGATGGATATACATTTAATTTGGGCATATGTTTTATTTTTGGAGGATTTCTGGAAGAAAACTCCTCCCCCCGCCTTCTCCCTCTCTCTCTTTCTCTCTCTCAACTCTCTCTTTATCTCCATAACTTATCATAAAAGACACTTTATCTACCACCAAAAATGAATGAGGAAGAATTTAGCACTAACAGATGCTGTTACCAGGAGATCTGGAACTATGAAGGAAGCCAGCTTCAGAATAAAGTTCATACTGTGGAAAATCAAACGCAGAGACAGAAACAATTCATGTCCAAGTGATATCACTCAGCTAATAGATCAAGTTTCACCAGAGGCTCACCTAATCATTGAACATTTTAGATAGGTAAACCAAGATATTTACCCTATTATTGAAGCTGATTTGAGTTGCATTTTTGACTCTTTAAAGCCAAAAGCATATTTATTGATTCTTATCCTATAGAGAGTTTGAAGTTTCATAATTGGTCTTGCTTAAACATCATAGTTAATTCAAATATTCTTAGTGAAGAATTCTAATCCAGCTTATTCCAACAATTCAATACTCAGGTGTGCTAACCTTTCCAAGTCCTTAGGTGAGTCTCACAGAAATATAAGTGTAAGAGTCCCAGTATGAGGTACTCTCCTAGTTTTCCTCTCGCCTTACTGGTTACTCCTTCTTAGGCTCCTTTGCCACTTCTTTCTCTTCTTCCTGACTTCTGGGATTCAGTCCTTAGACTACTTCAATCCTGTGTCCTCACACATGATTCAGTGATTTCTTTTGGTTGCATTATGTGGTAACATCTCCCAAACATATGATTCCAATCTATACTTCCAGATTCAGACATTAAATTGACTACTTGACATGTGTGCTTAAGTGTCTAATAGAGACCTCAAACTCAATGTTACCAAACTACTGAATTCCTGCCCTCCTTCTCTCTACCACCCCTGGAAATATATTCTACTTGAAGCCTTCTCTAACTCAGTCAATAGTAAGAATGTCTTTCAAGTTGCTTGGGTCAAAAGCTTTGGAGGCTTCCTGCCTTCTATCTTTCTCTCATGCTCACATCTGAACTGTCAATGAATTCTATCAGTCCTACCTACCTTCAAAAGATACATGGAATGTAATCTGTTCTTCATTCCTTCACAGCCACCACCAGGGAAGGAGCCAATGAGGAATCACATAGCTGAAGTTGCCAGTAAGAGTAGTTCTATAAGCCCCAGGAGCAGACTTATCTTAGTGATTGTGCCATACTCTTTCATCATCTGGAAAAAAGGGATCAAAATGGGATTGGGGCGAATTTCATGATAGAGTTTAGAGTGTAGCTGTGGAGATGGTCACCCGTGCTCCCTGCAACCAGAGACCTAAGTAGTTCTTTTTTTTATGGCCATCACACTATTTTTTCTATCTTTTCATTTGTCCCAGAATTATAGACTTACCATCATCTAAGTTTCATAAACTGTTTATTGCCTTGATCATGCATTACGCTTGGGCACCTATTGAACTTAAGGAGAACTTCCTTTTCCAATCTCCAGCCTGGTCAAATGTCACACTCTGATGAGTGAATTATGAGGGTGTACCTGGAAGCAACACAGCTGAACTACTTTCTCTATGTGGGGGACCAGGAAGTACAGTTAGTCAGAAGAACACTGAAGTAGAGTTGACAAATACACTGCATCTCTCACCTAACAGGCCAATCCAGATAATATAAGCCTTTTTCCTCACCTGTAAGATGAGGAAAATAATATCTTTTTTTAAAAAATAAGAATAATATAATGGCATTTACCTAAAACAAATGGATTGCTGTGAAGATGGAAGTAGATGCTTTAATAATCTAAGAAATCTAACACAAATCTAAGAAAAACCATATTCAAAAATGCAGCATTAATAGTAGTAAAGAATGATTGTGCTACTGAGAAGGTTAAAAAGCATTTTTAGAGTTTGCAACTTTATTCTTAAACTCTATCCCAGAATTATTTACATCTTAAATTTTATTTAAGTATATCAGAGGAGGAATGTTAAAAATTACATTTTTGTTTTAATGTTTCACATTGGAGAATTCCATATTCCTCTGCTAGCACTTATCAATGGACCACATATTTGCCCAAACTAAATTTGACTGAAGAAGTCTGCAAACAATTAAAGTTTGCAAAAATTAAATAAATGCTTACTACTTTGTTTCTAGATTATCTCCACCAAAGTCCATCAGTCTTAACCATAGTACATATGTGTACTTATGTGAAATTCCTACTCTCTAGGAGAGCAACACATCTATTGTCCGTAAGACAGAAAATCAGCCAGAACTTTGACTTTTGAGATCAGTCATAAAGACTTTATATTTTGTGGACATTAATTTTTAACATAAATTATGACTTTTCATATTTGGTACCTTATTTCAAAATATATACTTGTGTAATTAAATGTACTTTTGAACTTTGATAAAACATTGAGTAGACTCTTAGAATTTTACGTGTGGAGAACACAAGTATAAATGACTAGACAATGGTCCCACAATTAGATATTGGCTGATTTCACATTTCCCATCTCTTAACGCAATATGGGTCATCTTATTGCTTGATAAAATTAAATAATCTGTTAGAAAATATGAGGAGTCTATTTTCTAAGAAATCAAAATATACTTTATTTGTGAGTTATTTATTTATAGTATACCTTGTTCCTAAAAGTAACATGCAGTGAATTGAAGAAATAGAATCACTAGGGTGTACCCTTAAATTAATATGTTTGGCATTTATAGTGGATAATATTATAGACTATATGCAAGTTATTTTGAAAGGAAAGATGAACTACTTAATTAATTAATTAATCATTTTTTTAATTGTAAATGGACACAATATATTTATTTTTATTTCTTTATTTTTATGTGGTGCTGAGGCTAGAACCCAGGGCCCCACAGTGCAAGGCAAGCCCTTTACCACTGAGCTACAACCCCAGCCTGAATTAATTAATTTTAAAAAATAATTTATGTGTCACGAAATAACTCATCTCAAAAAAATTGAAATCTTGATTACTTAGTTTTTTTTTCTTTTATTCATAATATACAGACATGTCGAATATAGATTTAGAATTTTACTCTTAAAAGGTATATTTATCAATCAATGGGTTTAATTTGGAAAATGGAAGTATTTTGACTAGATAGAAATTCAGTACAGAGAATTACATGCTTACACAACTATCAAAAGGGCTGAGGCAATGAGGGTGAAAAGTCCATCTTTAGAAATTCCAGAAGTGGAGTGATCATGGGAAAGCTGTAGCCCATGACTCTAGCTGCCTGCAGATAAATCTTTGAAGGTCCAAAGTCCAAGAAAACCATGATGGATCCTGTTGGTTCACTACTCACAGCTCTCAAATGACTTGAGCACAAAACAAACCAGAGAAGAGCTGTGATGTGGGCACCCTTAGCCACTTTGCTTAAGCTCTCAAATGGGAATAACAACAGAAACTTCTCAAGTCGGGGAAGTTATACATCTTCTAGAATTTTGGCCCCACTTTTCATGGACAGTTTCGGAAGTCCTACATCTTGTGTGAAACTGTACAACTAAGGGGACCCTGGCATTAAATGAGTTTTTCTTGTATTAAGTGGAAAATCCAAGTCAGATGAGCTTGTCTCATCAAGATCATTCGGATTCAATTTATTTGCCTCCTGTCAGCATATGTTTCAATATTTCCAAAGCCAGTTTATGTCAACCTCACATCAGGATCCTTTCTCCATCTGTTCTTCTTATGTCTCCCAATGCCTTTGGTATCTCTATACCTGGACCTTTTTGCCTTACTACATGCTTGACTTAGTTCTATGTTCCAAAGTGCATAGGTGTAAAGAAAAATGCTGATAGCTCAATATTTTGTGTATGCTGTGCAAATTTATGTGTGACAAATCCATCAGGGACTTCAGGCAGGGGATGTGATAAAAATTCTCAATCCTTGAATCTACCAAAGCGGAAAAAGTACCAGAATGCGGCAAATAAGAGAAGCCGCAATAGTTAATTATCATGACACACAGCTCATCTGTAATTAATCCTTTTCTTCAGCAGGATTCTGCAACTGTAGGCATAAAAAAAAAAAAGAAACAGGTCAGATGATGCTTTAATTAAGGTTGTACAGTGTTGCTGCTTCTACAGCAACAAGAACTGTTTTTTGTCTATAGGTGTGTGTGAAGCACTACAAATATTTTCTTAACATCTTTACAGAGTGCTGTTTAAGCATCTTTGCTAGCATTATGTCTGCAGACAGACTGATTACAATTCAAAGGAGTTTTCTTTCCTCCTCACACCCATCTTAGGAGCCACTAAAACAATCTAAATGCCATGCCAGTGGGAGGAGACACTCTCACCAAGGAGCTAGAAATGAAACATGAGGTGCCACTGCAATTGGGAATGGCACTGCCTTGAAACTGACAACCTTCTTAACCAGCTACACAGGCTCGGATGAAGGGCCTGTGGTGTATCCTCACTTGACAAGATCTGATTGTGGTGAATCGCCTACTGTTGCTCTGAAATGTTGATCCCCAGCTGCAATATTCAGTGCTGGAATGTATGTTGAGGGAATGCGATACAGAAGGAATGTTTTACAGTTACTGTGTCTGCCATTCTTTTACAAATTATTTATATGAAGTAATGCTGGTAGTAGCCCCTAGCTAGATACCATAATTCTTTAAAAAGAGTTCACCTATATTGCAAAGATATTGTTATTGCCAAGGCAGAGAGCTTCCCTATGATACACCACTAGCACAATTGCCTGTGCTCTTGTCATCTTCTGCTGTGTGGTTAGCTGCATTTCCCAGACCTCGCCAATTAGATAGGGTCATGTAAGAAGAAGCAATATGTGTCACCTCCATGAGAAGGCTGTTTAGAATAGTTGTGCCTTCTACATATTCTTTGTCTTCTTTGTCAGCCTGCTGAACTCCGAGGATTCTGTAGGGGTAGTTTAAGTTCATAGAAGACGTTAAGAAGTCTGCATAGAAAAAAACCCTAATCATCCTGAACTGGGAATGGTTGTACACACCTGTAATCCCAGCAGCTCAGGAGACTGAGGCAGGAGGATCAGGAGTTCAAAGTCAGCCTTAGCAATTTAGTGAGGCCCTAAGCAACTTAGCAAGAACCTATCTCAAAATAAAAAATAAGAAAAACAAGATGGGGATGTGGCTCGGTGGTTAAATGTCCCTGGGTTCAATCCCTAGTACCAGAAATTTGTCTACTGTTTATCCCAAGAACATGATACTGTTCTTCTGAGTGGAGATCTCTATGGTGTTGATGAATGACTCTGTGACAAAGAGACATGGCTTTCTGAGGATATAGGGGTAGTTGTGAGGCAGTGGGGGAAAGTAAGAATGAAGACTAGGTATTAAAGAAAGGCTTGGTCTTATCTCAGAAGAAAAAATAATTTCAGACAAGGTAACACTTGGCAGATATTCCCTTTCTTATACCTTTTAGTCACACACAGTGATATTCACTTCCATGCTATTACTTTCCTTCAAAAGCAATTGGAACTCTGAAATGTGGACATTTTAGCCAGCTTCTTTCAATTCTTTGCCTCATATCTTGTAGTAACTGGGAAGCTGCGCTGGCTATTTGAAAATTGTTAGAGATGAAGAAAGCCACAGTAGGCCTCCTCTCTAACCCATCCCATCCTTCTAAACCCCTCATCCAACTCTGGAGAAGTTGACACAGGCATGGGGCAGCTGACTGCCCCGGAAGTCGTGGAAGGTATAGCTCTTCAATCTAGAAGGTAAGAAAACATACCATTTAGAAAGTAAAGTCATCTTGCCGTTCATCCCACGGTGGGCCAGTTGTCTGCATGACATGCGTAAAACTGCAAGGCCTTGTGACACTGTTGTTAGCTTTAGAGCCCTATTTAATGCACTCTAAAAGAGTAATATAAGTGAGATATAAACACTAGAAGAGGAAGTCCTGTTACTAGTGTTAAACTGTTTCAGGCCCTGGAAATTAACTTTATTTGATCTTTTTCATGAATGTATAGAAGGTCACCAATGTTTTGGCAAAAACCTACATTTCTGCCATGCTGTGCCATATGGAAAATGTGCTCGCGGTGCTCAGGCTGTCTGCTGTTGGTAAATAGAAGCTATATTACAGCACTTTCTATAGCACATGGACTGACTGGTGGCAATGCAGTGTTAGGTGATAGTGTGATGTTGGTGGCAATTGAAATGGAAATGTAGGAGCTGCTAGGGGTATTTTCTCAATGGCAGAGGCCAGCAAGACAACAACTGTCCACTTGTGACATACACATCTCTTCCCAGTCCTCTTCCTATCCCTTTCTCTCCTTTCCAACTTTGGCAAAATAAGAAGGAAAGGACCAAGGGTGAAAGAAAGGAATGGGGAGAAAAGGGAGGAAAGAAAAAAAGGAATAAAGGAAGGTAGAAAGGAAGAGAGAAAATGGCAAGGAAGCACTTAATTGGTTCCACCAATTAAACAGCTTGATTTTTTTTTCTTCTTTTTGTTATTGACAATAATAAAGCAAGTTCTCAGCAGCTGCTTCTAGGACATCAAATGATAAGTAGCGTTAGGTATGTATTATTATACCCAGCTGAGCAGCTGTAGCACTTATATTTAATTCTGAATGTTACACTTAACCCTTACCTCTCTGTAATAATAGTGGCTCTTACACAAAGCTTTCATGAAGTTCTCTCCAGGAGCCCTTGCCAATAGTAATAAAGAATTTGTGGATAATTGAAGAACCACAGATAACTCAGAATCTCATTCCATGCAATAGTTTCTCAAATTTTATTTCATCCAACAATGGATCAAAAGACCAGATTGTCTTTTCTCTGTTCTGTCCATTGTCTGATGGGAGAACTTGGAGCCATAAAATAAAAAGAGATTCTTCTAGATAATTACTCTTTAGATAAGAAAATCATCAGTATTATCCACCAGTCAATAAAATTTTACATTGCAGAAAATGCTGTAGAAAATATGGCACAAACCCTACAAAGTTAGAGCTAACTATGTGTTTGAAAAGACGTTAATAACATAGAATAAATAATTCCAGAGCCTGCAATTCTAGTGGCAGTCACAAAAGTGAATGGCTATGGGAGCAGTGTAGACAAGTGAAATTAGGCCTTTAATGGGTAATTTTTATGTTCATGCAAAGAGAACAGTGACTTAGGGTTCCTGCAAGTCTTGCTCAAAGTCATTGATTACCCGTTGAAGCCATAAAGCTAAATCTCAGAACTTAAAGTCCCCAGAGTGGGGATAGGAAATAGTTTTCTCAGAAATATGTACTATTAGGGGACATCTTGTTACTATATCTTAGCTTTATTGGGTAAATAAAGTGTATTGGGGGGAGAATGGTAACAAGGGAGTAATATCATGGCTTCTGAAGTAAGAAGGACAATCTGCTCAATATGCCAGGTGGAAGGAAATAGTCCCTTTGTTGGATACCTGCTAAATGATATGTTACATGCTGAGGACTTTCCTTGAAATGCCTTCATTTTTCTCCTACAACCATCTGTGGTGTTGCACAGCTAGGACAACATGTCAAGGCCAAAGTACTCCTCTCTAAAGCTGAGCCCTTTCCAGAACCCCTGCTCTCTTGTCTGTATTGGTCTATCAACATTTGAGCTGCCTGGAGGAACTAGAGCAAATTAACTGAGAATGTAGTTTAGTCCAGTTTTCATTTGGCCCAGTTGCAGATACTTGGAAGTGCCAATAATGTAAGTGAACAATGTGTCAAAATTCATACAATAGGGCTGGGGCTGGGGCTCAGTGGCAGAGCCCTGCCTACCATGTGTGAGGCACTGGGTTCGATCCTTAGCACCACATAAAAATAAACAAATAAAATAAAAGCATGCTATCCATCTACAGCTATGAAAAAATTAAAAAAATTCATACAATAGTATTGTTCTCAGTCACTTCACTAAGCTATAGAAATATAAGATTAATCATCCACACATGCATATATAGACACACATACACTCTCATAGAGTTCACACGCACATGCTCACACACACGACTTTGATTTTCATTCTTTTCCCTAAAACAGCTCAACTTCAGGCATAATGTCAAATGTAAAGCAGAAAATGCTGTAGAAAATGTGGCACTTGGAAATTGAGGCAGTGAAATCCTGAGACACTTTAAAGGAATCTGATAGAGATTTCCTTCTTAATTGGCTCCCACAGACCTATATGTCAAACCACAGGCCAACCTAGTGGGGCAAATACTGAAGGTGTAGAATTGGAAACATATTCTGTCCTCTCTATTGCCCAACAAAAATATAAAAGTAATGATAATGTAATTCTGGTTTCCATACAGCTTTGATCTTGCACCTCTGGTCTCAAAATTTTCTTCATTCATTAAATACAGGTACTGAGTTATGGAATTCATCCCAGGTGCCTGTCAATAGACAAAAGGATAAAGAAAATATGGTATATGTAAACAATGGAGTTTTTCTCAGCCATAAAGAAGAATGAAATTATGACATTTGCTGGTCAATGGATGGAACTGGAGAACATCATGATAAATGAAATAAGCCAGGCTCAGAAAGTCAAGGGTTGAATGTTTTCTTTCATATATAGAAGCTAAAGGAAAACAAAAGAATTAAAAAAGATGCCCTTCTATAGATAAATGGATAAAGAAACTGTGGTATATATACACAGTGGAATATTACACAGCATTAAAAGAGAATAAAATTATGGCATTTGCAGGTAAATGGATGGAGTTGGATAATATCATGCTAAGTGAAGTAAGCCAATCCCCAAAAAAACAAAGGCCAAATATTCTCTCTAATAAGTGGATGCTGTTCCATATGAAAAGGGGAGGGGCATGAGAAAAATGGAGGAACTTTGATTGGGCAAAGGGGAGGGAGGGTACATGGGAGCAGGAAAGATGGTGGAATGAGATGGACATCATTACCCTAGGTACATATATGAGACTGCATATATGACGCCACATCGTGTACAACCATAGAAATGTAAAGTTGTGCTGCAATTGTGTACAATGAATCAAAATGCATTCTCCTATCATATATACCTAATTAAAATAAATACATAAATTTGTAAAAAGAAATGAAAAGTGAAAATAGAAGGGAGATCAGTAGAAGAGAAACAGGCAAACAAGGAGGAGGGGAAAGAGGAAGGAGATGGGAAGAACTAGGAAATGAAGTTGACCAAATTATGCTATGTGCATGTGTGAATAGATCACAATGTATTCCGATTTTATATGTAAGTAAAATGCACCAATTAAAAGTAAAAAATAAATAAATAGAACAGAGGAAGGGGATTGTGGGTGGGCCGAGAATGGGAGGAAAAGGGTAGTACTTGGGATTGGAAAACTATGTTACACATGCATTTATGAATATGTCAAAAATGAAGCCCAATGTTACGTATAATTACACTGCACTAAAAAAATTAAAATAAAAGTGGCCGAACAAAAAATTTTAAAAGCAGGTACTAAATCTAAGTGTGAGCTGTAGGCAGTCTCCTTATAGCATAATTAACCAGCACTGTCAGGTTTTATCTCACTTGTTCTGTGGGAGACTTCCTTTGCCCCTCTCCTGAGGACAGGTGTAAATGCACGCTCCCTTCCACCCTCAGGGGCTTACTTGCAGAGACATGTTGGTCACCAGCTGGAATTTAAGATTTACAAGGTTCCCTAATATTTAAAGAGGACACTTAGAAGCCAGAAACAGAGAACTTGCACACCTCTTGCTAGGGATGGGGTCTGGAGTTCCTGCATCCCAGCGGGAAGCTCCAGTGTTTGGCCTGGATGTCTGGCCTGTTAGGACTGATATGGATTTCTAAGTCCCCGATCCTTGAAGAAAGTAGAAGTATTTCCATAGGCATGAGGCTAGGCTTAGAGGTTTAGAAAGGATTCTGAATTGTTTCCTATTGAGTATTACAACCACTAACATAGGAGGTGGGAAGTTACTATTTAAAATATTCTCACAAGATCAGAATTGTCCTCTTAGGTGTTTCCAAATTTCTGTTGACTCTAATGTTATAAACTGAATAAAAAGGGTTTTAGAATTTCCTTTCCTGAGTGCTGAGATTTGCCTTTCTGTCCTCCTACTTATTATTATGGCATCCAGGAGCCTGATGGTGATGATACTATCTAAATAATTGAGCAACCTAATGAAGCAACCTACTCTTGTTAGTAAATTCTAATGCCTCTTCCAGGTAATAACCATATTCTGAGAATTTCTCTAGAGATAATGCTTTATCCAAAATAAATGCTTATAAAGGTTGTGGTCCAGCAGGTGGGAAGTCTGGGGACTTTGTAGAGTACTTCGAATACAGCAACATATTTATTTATTTATTTTTTAAATATTTATTTTTTAGAAGTAGTTGGACACAATACCATTATTTTGTTTATTTACTTTTATGTGGTGCTGAGGATTGAACCCAGGGCCTCACACATGCTAGACGAGAGCTCTACCCCTAAGCCACCATCCCAGCCCACAGCAACATGTTTATTGCCCATGGATAAGCCAAGTGTAGGCTTACATACAAAGAAAGCAGAAGGGGGAAAAAAAACTCATTAATCTCTATATTGAAGTTTTGTTTTTTTAAATCACTAAATACTTAAATGATTCATTCCACTAAATGCTAAATGAGAGGAAATCAATCTACTTTTTCATGTCTTTGCTTTTAATTTATATCACCGGCTGCTGTTAGCATTCCAGACTCTGACGCGATACCTGGCATTTGCTCATCTCCTCGGTAATATGATCCAATTTGGACAGTGGTTGTTTACAACCAGCCCTTTGTGACCAGCTAAGAAAGAGATGATGGACCTAGATCACTAAAATGGGCAATCAGCAGCCTCCGGGAATAAAGCGACACAGCCTCTTTGTTGGCTTTGAATACCCACATTGAAATAGAATGGTCTCACCTGGTCAGCACCCCCTGGAGATAGCATCTCTACCCCCCTGCTCATGATCAAGTGCCTGTAGATGGGATTGGACTGGAATGTGCCACCACAGAAAGGCATGACCACACAGGATTTACAGATTTAGAGACCTGTTGTGAGAAGCAGTAAACTGATAATGTGTGATGGCAGGCACTACCCTCTGGACCTGACAGTCTGGCTGGGAATCATGACCTGCACTCATGAAATAGTCAGAACTGTGCAAGAAAACCTAAAACAGGTGCCAGATTTTCTGGGAATAGACTATACACTAGAGGGAAAAATTATGGACAGCTTTGTTTAGGAGACAAGATTTGAGGTAAGTTCTCATCCTAAAACTAAGACAGCCTCTGGAATACAGTGGAAGGGAAGTTGGCTTGTGCTCGAACAAGTGAAGCCAATAGATGGAGACCCTTTACTTTCATTTACTCTGTTCATTCAACAAATAAATACTTCTATATGTGAGGCAGAATGATGAGGATTCTACATGGAGCAAAACACAAAAACCAACCTTGAGATCATTTTTTTCCTTCATCAGAAGAAAATCATATCCCCACTTCATTAAAAAAAAAGAATATTATTGAAAAGATCATTTGTCCTATTTGTGAACAAGCAATAAAACAACAGACCAACGTGGAATGTTTTCCTTAGCAAGAGACATGATAGCCCTAAGCTTTGTTTATTTAGTAAATAAATAATCACACAGTCCTTGAATTCAAATATTTTATCTAGACCTTTTAGACTAAGATGTTTTCACAGAAAAGCTTGGGACAGTATAAAACATGAAACATTTTCTTTATAGTTGTATAGTATAAGGGGGGAGAGTTTAAGAAATGGGGTCAAAAGGCAAGCTTCAGGGCTGGGGATGTGGCTCAAGGGGTAGTGCGCTCGCCTGGCATGCGTGCGGCCCGGGTTCGATCCTCAGCACCACATACAAACAAAGATGTTGTGTCCGCTGAAAACTAAAAAAAAAATAAATATTAAAATTCTCTCTCTCTCCATCTCTCTCTCTTAAAAAAAAGAAGACAAGCTTCAAGTGCTAGATTGACTACGGTTTGGGGAAAATTACTAATTATTTCTGGACATTCGTTCCTTGCCTGTAAAAAAGATCCAATGTTCAGGTTTATTGTGAGAACCAAAACCAAAAGATATTGGGGTGAAAGTATATCATTCACTATAAAACATTAGGCCACTAGTAACTGTTATGACTATGATTATTGTTGTTATCTTTGTAATAAAGAAGATGGGTATTATGTTACAGACTGCTTTGGTATTTGTTTTTATTTTTATATTTTTTTCATTGCCAGCAAAATGCTTGGCACATAATGGATAATAAAAGTTTGTTAAATAAAAGAATGGATAAATAAAATGCTTCTGACCATATTGATAGGATTTGAGCTTTGAATCTATCTCTAAGTCATGAAGAATCTTTTGTACAGCTGGCTAAGTGAGGTTTGCCAGGTACCACCTTGGAAATGTTTTGATTTTCTTCCTCTCTGTAGCATGCCAATTTCCTCTTGCTGGAGTCAAACCCACATCCTTGGTGTCTCAGACAGAGCTTGCTCTAACCAAGAAAATGAATCACCTCGGACTAAAGAGAAAAAGATGACAGCATGTCCTGAGCCTTGACCTACAAGATAGGATGTGTGCAGGCTTAAGAGGCCCATTTTCTGAACGATGAGTAAGAGCATGAAGAGGCCTGATTTGTGCCTCTTTAAGAAAACAAATATAATGAGCTCACACATTCACCTTCCACCCATCAAAACAGCAAGTTAGGGAATCAGAACAGTGCTTTCCTTCTAGAATCCCTTGTATCCAGACTTTCAGACATATCGTACCCCTCACTTCCCTAAATTTTCACCTCTGTGTATTGCACACAGACATATGGGTACATCAACAACAACCCTCAAGGAAGCTCTAACCACCCAGCATGTACACTTCACAATTCCTTCAACCTGCTTCCCATCCTGCCCATCCCCTACACAAATCAGATTTGAATGCCCAAGCTTGTCACCTGGTATACAAAAATGCAGTCTAACACTGTATTTATTAGCAACCCCTTTCCCTTATGTTTAATTTATTGTTACATTTTTTAAATGTACAAACAGTTATACCAGTTTTATACACAAAACCACAGGTACCGTTTTGTATCTGTCAAAATTCCAGCAGCCTGTGGAGAGAGACAGTTGAATATGTGTCCTATGCTGCCATCTAGTGCTTTTGTGAAGACATGGGCTTGTTCATTTTTTTTCAGGAAATGAGGAAACAAAGGCAGCTCAAGGCGCCCAAATTCTGGAACAGCTACTGATATGCATTATTAAACAGATGCATTTATGACACTTGGACCATGTTCCCTGGAACCAAGCAACTTAACTTGTTTTCACACAACGGCAGCTTACATCTCTGCTCTTGACTGGCGAAGCTCTGGCCTTCTACCCTGGAGGCACCTGGTTTAAATCCAAACTGACTGGGCAAGCAAAATGCCCCTCTGAGCCTCTTTCTGCAGCTCCCATCTGGCCGAGGTTCTCTTGGCAAGTCTCTTCCTCCTGGAGGGACAGTTTGATCTGAATGCCTTGCTATTACTTCAGTTTGGGTAGAAGGTACAAAGGAGTCAGATGGCTTTAAAAAAAAAAAATCATTATCTTTAAAATTGGCTACAACAGCAGCCATTTTCTTCGCAGTGGCCAAAAGGAAAGCTTTTGAATTTTGTCTTGCTTCTTAACTCACATGATTTTTTTTTATCACTAGTTAGATCCTAGATCTGCCTCTGAAGCCCTCCCTTTATCTTTTCTTGGATCTCAAAAATACCTTTCTTCTCCTCAATTAATTAATCAGCACGTCTCTTCGTTGCACACATGCTATGCTTAAAAGCACTGTATCAGGCTCTGGTTAGTGGGTGGATAAATACAAAGAAAACAACCTTTCCCTCTGTGTCTCAAATCACTTCCTGCCTCTGGCCTCTCAGAATCTGCAGCATCTCTCTCCTTCTTAGACTCTTTAACTCTTTCCTGGTAATGCTTCTTTTTCTTTTCCCCTAACAATGTACAAGCTTCTCAGAGTTAAAGAACTTGATCCCTTTGTGCATTCCTGTTGCCAGCAAATTTCTACCTTCTACAGTTGTATCTTTTCATATATTGCCTCAATGAGATGAAGAATTCATTAATCTAGAATGTTATTGTTCAAATATGGAATCGACTGCCTACAAACTAGAGAGAGCTCTTCTACTAAGGCCAAGTTTATGTCTGTTAGAGCTGCAGTTGTGATTCCCAAAACAGGAGAAAGTTATAATAGATGACCTCTAAGTTCCTTCCCACTTTGATTCTGTCCTTTTTACATTTAGTTTATTACAACCTCCAATTCTCCATCCACTTCCTACTTAACCCTTCCTGTAAACTCAGAACTTTCTGAAGAGAAAGTTAGCCTCTCCAAATGATCAAATTCCTATTTCCCCTTCTTGAATTCATTTTTTCAACATGACACCCTGACCCCGTCTCTTTCTTGAAGCACTCTTTATTCTCCTCTCTTATTCTATTTTTCAAATACCTCCCTGTTTTCCAGTTTTTACTATCCCTATACGGACTTTCTCTAATGTGAATTTTGTCCATGCATATGTTTGTGACTAGTAGAACACTTATGCACCCCCCACTGCATCCTTACATGATGTTTCCTGATGTGGTGGTGGTAGTGGTGGTGGTGGTGGTGGTGGTGGTGATGATTTGCTCCCAATTTCACTTCTACAAAGATAGCTCCCAAATCTTCCTTTCCTACTGTGACTTTTCAACCTCTTTCCAGATCATACCACAATTTATTTTCACAATGAAATAGTCCTTGGTTGTCCTATCAACACTACAATAGTAAAATTTGAGTTTATGACTCTTATCCCAAGTAGACCTGCTTCTGAAGTCTGTCCACTAACATCCATGCCAACAACATGCCTGATCATTGCCTTAGGTTCATTAGATGTTTGTTCATCTTTACCCCCAACATTTAATCTTTTCCAAAGTCTTGCAAATTCCTTCTTCTTGATTTCATTTAAATATGTACCTTCATTTCTACTTCTGAAGCCAATGAGGTGAGTTTAAACTCTCATTGCTTCATACCTGTGTTGCAAAGTAATTCCTGGAACGACTCTTCTGGTTTCTAATTCTACTCCTGTTTCAGTTGTCTCAAAAAGAAGCTGGGGTAGTCTCTCAACCACTTTGCTGTCATGTAACTCACCTGTTAAAAGCTGTAATTGCTTCAATTGCCTCTCAATATGACATCTAATTTCTGTAACCTCACACACTCAAGGCCCTTCTCCAACTAACTATATCTTTTCTTCCCCTTGCTCCCTGAACACAGGTCCCAAGTTCCAGTCAAATCTATCTCTCAAAATGCATATGAGCCTGATGGCAATCTAAGATAGATTGCATCTGAGCCCAGCATCTCTACTCTGAGATCTCCCCTCATTTTCAGGGAAACATAGATGCTCATTAAAAGACTGCTAACAAGCCATCATTTGATGGCCCACATCACCCCAGCAGCTGTTGCCTGCTGTCTGGCACAGGTGCATGGCACTGTGCCTCATCAGGGAGCCACATGGTATCTGCTTTATGTGACTTGGTACTGAGGCTGGATATTCATTTTGTTTTCAGATTAGGGAGTTTCCTGGAATTGAGTACCTCTACCATGCCATAAATGAGCAACAAAGATGAAATATTCAAGAAGAACTTTTTGACATTGTGATTTGATGCATTTATTTTAACAATCATTTTGGTATAAATGTTTTGACACCAAAATGGCACCATCAATATATAAAATTTTGTTGTGTCATCATCACTAATTAACAAGTGAAACTAATATTCCTGACCCTTACTGTTATACCCTTAGCTCTCACTACGATACATATTTTAAAACACTGAAAGTCAGAGGCTAACATACTATGTAAAAGTCATGTTTCCACGTTGACAATTTCCTAGCATCAAAATGACTATGCCAAAGCAGCCAGGTCTGAATGTCATAATATAATTACAACTTGGAGGTGAGGTGGTGAGCATGGTATAAGAGCTGACAAGAGAGTTCTGAGGGGGCAGCCCTAGCATATTCATGGGTCTCTAGATGTTAGAGAAGACACTCAAGAGAAATCATGATCAGAAGAAAATAATTCCCAAGAAAAAAAATACTTTACAAGGTAGATTTGTAAGTCACTTGTCCCTCCATCAAAGAGTGTTTTTCATGAGCTTAAAATGGGTGGATATTTGGATCCCCTTGTAATGGTGTAAGTCACCCAATGCTCCTGTATCCATCACAGGTCACACCTCAGGATGAATGTTCCTCCATTCTCCAGAACTAGAAGCACAGTTGTAATGAGAGGAATGTAAGGAGAGTCCCAAAAGCATGGTCTTCAGTTTTACCAAGAAGGTGTTTTGTATTTCTTCAACATAAAGTTTCTCATAGACAGCTAGATTATTTTTCACCCTAATTCCATCATATCTATATCTAATGTGATACTCCGCACCCCATACTTGCTCAGTGTTGACTGAACAGATGAGTTATTTTGCCCTGGAAATCCAAAAAGAGCTGTTGTTATTTGAGAGGTTAGATCTCCTTTCTCTCTGACAGAAATAATAATAATAATAGTAATAATAATAATAATGTGGGTGGGTAGGGAGCAAATTTTGTGTGTCAAAAGTATAATTTTCTTGTTCATGTATTTACTTGTTTATTGCCTATTTCTCCCACCCTGTTGATCACTAGAATGTCATTTCTAGGAGAACTATGATGTTGTGATACTCATTGATGTTCCCTCAGTACTTTTAACAGTGATTGACGCAAAGGAGATATTCGGGAAATGATTACTGGATAGGTAATTATTTTTACACTAGGAAAATAGGGTCTTTTAGGACTATAGTCTCCCTCCCCCAAATAATTTGGTCCATTCCAAAACAGCTTTGTGATTAGCTATGTTTTTCTCTGGGCCTTTTACTGCTCAGAATTCCTTCCAGGAAAGAAATGCTAAAGCTCCCGTCTTTTAAATATGTAGATCCCTGACATTTGGTTGCTTCATGAATTTTGCATTGCATAATGACAAGTGTTTAATTTTATAAACTGCTCCTGTAATAGATCGTTTTCAAGGAGAGGCATAATCTGGAAATGTAGTGTAAAGTGCTGTTGCCGAATTAGACAAATGTCTTCCCTGAGCCAGCGATCCTTTCTGTAGTAAATGTTTTCAAGCATTGACGAATTGGAAGCCATGGAAATAGTCTCAACACCCAGATGGCTGCCTGAGTCAGAAATGAGATGGTCCATGGATGCTTCTCTCTTTCAGGCTAGTGTGTAAAAACCCTCAGAAAATCTCAGGAATGAAGTAAACACAAACAATTGACTTGTTCCCTGAGGCCTGAATGGCCTTGCTCAGTCTAATTCTTTCTCCATCACCACAAAAATTAAAGGGAGTGAGGTGGGGAAAAGAAAGTATTATTTCTGGGTTCTAAAAGGAAGAGTCTGATGCTCCACAGTCTACCTCATGCATATGTACAATGCCATCAGGCCATGGAAAGTGTCCCTTGGTAAGTTCATATTGTTTTAAGGTTAGAAGTGGAGGAGAAGGCACACTAATGTAGCAAGTTGTGAACAGTATGTGCTTTGTGTTCAATGTTTCTATTGCTGTTTGTTATCAGCAAACTCACTGACTCTCTCTGCTCCTTGGTTTCCATGTCAAAAAAAAAATGCTTAACAGTTTCCCCTCTTTTACAGAGAAATTTAGATTATGAAAAATTAAGATTAATCTTCAAAAGTAAGGGGTTGTTAAAACCATACAGCTGTAAAGAAATGAGGCTGGTTTCATAAATTATATACAAAGATTGTTCATTACAAGTGTGTGAAGCAAGATCATACTTATTGTGAAGACACTAAGTTCAGTAGAAACATTGAGCAGAAAATGCAGTATGTTCAAGGTTAAAGACCTAAATTCATAAGAAACTCAGGCCAAAAGAGTCATAACTGGAAAAAAAATGCACCACAACAGACTTTCACTAATCCAAAAAGTTTGGATTAAATTAGATATCTAATTTTGAAAGTCTTTCATACATATAAAATTTTAAAAATTTTATTTAATGTTGCACTAGAATGGGCAAACCATTGTTTCCTTGACAGAATATATCAATATGTCTTCCTTTGACTATTATTTATAATGACGATTACATATACTATATATGTAAGTATATATATGAGTGTGTATATATATACACATACATATATATGTTAGCAGACTGAAAGATATCTATCTATCTATCTATCTATCTATATCTTTTAGTCTCCATTTTCCCCTGACAGCCCATCTGTGCAAACTTTCTTACTTCTAAGAATTATTATTCTCCTGTTATTTTGCTTTTTTTTTTTAATCCCTTGGCCTAGTACCCAGAGAAACCATTCCAAAGGTAATCTTTAGTTAAATTTTCTGAGATTGTTTTTCCTAGAACTCTCCTTTTTCACTTGACAAAATTTATTTAACTTTTACTATTTTTCCCCATTTGTCTATTTAAAGGAAAATAGTGATCATCTTTCTTTTTTGAAGAACTTCCTCTGCAGCTCCACCTTATAAAAACCTGTTCTATTATTTCTCCTTTCTCCTGCGTGTTCCATCTCTTAATCTTCTCTCCTTTTGTCAACTTAGAAGGCTGTAGCAGGCCTAGATATGCAGTAACATGGTTGGAGATCTCCTTTGTGCCAGATACTATATCAGAGATATAATTTACATGCATTATTTTCTTTAGATATACTTCACAGTAACCTCAAAAGATTTTATTACTGCTATTTTACATGAGGTAAAATTATGCTTAAACATATTAGGTGACTTGTCCAAGGTCATATAGAAAATAAGTGGGTAGCTCCAGCTTTAACCCAGTTTTGATTCCAACTTGCATGTTTTTCTGCTGTATCTCACTTGTTTCTTAAAATAAAATAAATAAACCCTTGCAACCCTGCTGCTGCTTTAAGCTCTAATTTTGTCTTTCACTGACAAACTTCAACTAAATACTGCAAGTGTTTATTAAACACCAGTTATGTGCAAGTGACCAAGGTATATGCTTCCCCCAAAGGAAGACAGAGATGAAAAACAAAATCTTTATCTGTCAGAAGCTTCAACCTAGTAACCTGATAAGGGTATCAAATACGTACATAAGATAGAAAGCTTAATAAAGTTACTGGAATTTTCTGTGAACACAGTAACAGGAAATAAGTCTAAGCGAGAAGCAGAACAGAGAATTTCATAAAATATTAGTTATAGTGTCCTCCTCGAAGGCTACAAGCCACTTTCCCAACTGACCCTCAATTCCATTCTACCCAACCCTTCCTTTCCTTTCTGTCCTCTCACTCCCAACCTGTACTATATCATGTGGCCTCAGAATCAGTCTTCCCAACTCAACGCCTTTCCGTTTTCCCACTTTTCCTACAAAAGATTCTTTTTGCTGGGTACCCTTCTATTTTAGTTAGCTTTTTCATCACTGTGACCAAAACACCTGACAAGAACAACATAGAGGAGTGTAAGTTTATTTTGTCTCACAATTTCAGAGGTTTAGGCCAGAAGTCAGTTGATTCCATAGCTCTGGGCCCAAGGTGAGGCAGATCATCATGGTGGAAGTCATGGCAGAGGAAAGCAGCTCAGGACATGGCAACAGGAAGTAGAAAGTGAGTTCCACTCACCAGGGATAAAAAATAAACTCCAAAGGCTCGCCCAATGATTAACCTTTTCCAGCCATCCTCACCTGCCTACAGTTATCTCCCAGGTAATCCATGAGATTAAGGCTTTCATAATCCAACCATTTCATCTCTAAACTTTCTTACATTGACTCATACATGAAATTATGGGGGACACCACATATCCAAACAATAATATCTTCATTATGCTCAACTCAGATTAATTATTCCTTGAATAAATGCTTTCTGTGGCACTCTGATGCCTGCTGAGTAGGAGTATATTCATTAATTTCATTAATTAGTTATCAGGCCCAACCTATGGAGTTGTTATGAAGATCAAATGGGATAATATATGAACAAAAGATGTGAAAGTCATAAATCATTCTAGAGATAAACAATGCTTAATATTATTATATACCCTACATTTGGGCCAGTTTCTATTCCCTAAACTTAACCTTGGCCTCAGCTCTTGTCACTCCTCTTCCTATAATTTAGATCTCTTTCCTTATTTCTAATTCTAAAATTCTATTCTTAAGGCCAGTCCATAAAAGCCAGTTATAAGAAGAGATTTTCCAGTGTCTCAGTGAAAAATGTCCTCTGGCTTCTCTAAACATTCTCAGAGTTTTACTTACAACTTTTCCAATGTGTGTGTCACAGCAAGTCAATGGCTGAATATATGCCATTGCTTCCTTGGTGGATTATACATTATTTTTAAGGCAAGGACTACTCCATTCATCTTGATAAGATTTATATACCGAGAATAGATTTTTATGAAAATTAGGCACTCAAATATCAGTTGAATGAAAGGATAAATTTGGAATTCATGTTATTCTACTGGAATAATTTCATTGGAATCA
The DNA here is from genome assembly GCF_001458135.2 of Marmota marmota marmota. Taxonomy (NCBI): domain Eukaryota; kingdom Metazoa; phylum Chordata; class Mammalia; order Rodentia; family Sciuridae; genus Marmota; species Marmota marmota. The sequence goes on along the minus strand of NW_025999900.1, from coordinate 28,675,167 downwards.
AAGGGAGGAATTTCCTACCCACACCTCACTGGGATGCAAAGCAAGGCATGAGGAGACAGAACACGGTATGTGTCTGTACAAAATAGCCCTATTTTGGTCATCATGATGGGAAGAAGGAAAACCAAAATCAGCCAGCCCCAATCCTGTGTTGGCCCTTTGAATCCTTATCTTATAGTACCAACGAGCCACTGAGAAACTATAAATAGAAATCATCAGATTTGCCACCTTTATCTCAAAAATTCAGAATTCAGAAGTGGGGGCTATTTTGAAAATCAAAATGAGTAGATGAAAATCGGAGCAAAAAAAAAAAGTGCACATTTTTCTATTACTCTCCTCAGTCCTCTCTCTCCCTCTGTGCTGTTTATCTCAAGTAACTAGGGGAGCTAGTTTAAGCAAAATCTTGTCATAAACAGTTAAATCAAATGATGCTACTAAGGAGAAAGTTGGGCCCAAAGAGATCTGTGACTATGCTGAAAGCCAAGGGCTTCCTTTGTCTGGTGTATACCACAAAACTCAGTCCAGACTGGCTGTGACTCAAACACCAGGCAAGAAGCCAGAGGATATCTGAGCTGTGACTCATGTAAAGAGGGGACAGTGCCAAAGGCCTGCAGCCAGCCCCAGGTGTGTAGACAGCAGACTCGCATTCACCTGTCATTGACTCAGTAGGCAGAGTGCTATCTACGGGTTCTACCATTCCTGCTGCCATAACTGTCATGTTATGTTTACCTGGGCTGCCTTCCATTTTCCACATTGCAGCAAAAATCAACTCCCAATCAGCTTCTTACCAAAAACCTAGTTAAGGGCAGGAATTCGGCCATGGAGAATGTCAGGGAAAATTTCTGAGCCCACAGTGGCAATTTGACAGTGTTATTCCTGCCTTCCAAACAGGTCACAATTGCATGGACTTATTGCAAAAGATTTAGATGTATGCTAGGCATAGAAGGGATGAAATGAAAGCATTTTATTGAATCTCAGCTCAGTGGTTCTAGAAATGATAGGCTTTCTACTATCTAAGAATCCTGTTCCTTAAAATTTCCTGATCTAGATTGCTGGTCACTAGGTGATACAAATTTCTTGGGACCTCTGACATTTCTGAGAAATCTGGTAGCAATTGTTTTGCATAGACCAATCCTTAGAGAATTTCCATGACTATCTAGCACTTCTCTTCTATGAGTCACCAATTATTCTCCCTATGTGGACCTGTTTTAGCCTAATGAGGTTTCAAGGGCCTGGCACTGCCCCTTCCTCCTAGTTGAGGATTTTCTTCAGTGGAAGACTGAGCCATGAGCCATGGAGTCCCCCTTGAGTTTCAACTGGGCCTTCATTGAAAGATTTATAGAGTTGGAATTACCTCCAAATATCCCATTTCATTCCTTAAAATTCTGGTACCCAACATGGGTAAGACAGAAGATTATAATTCACTCACTTGAGTTGAGATAACTTTTCTTCTTAATCATCTGAGTAAACATCTTACCACAGGGTCTGAAGCCCCAGTCCCTGATGATGGGTTTGCACAACCTGGCAGCACTGATTGAAGGTGGACTATCTGAACTGTAGGTAAAATAACCCAGGCACCCCTGGGAATCCACCCAATGCTCTCCCTATCTACTTATGTAATCTGACTACTCACATTTTGTGAAAATGTTATGAGATAGCCTCAAAAATACATACAGTAAATTATGCTAAAATAATAAGAGGAAATTGCAGAGGGTGGAGGGCTAGGAAAAAAAAGTAGAACATTTAAATAAAGCCAAGGGAAAGGTTAGCATAGAGAAATGCAATAGAAAATTTGCACATCTCCTGGAGATGAACTATAAATATGGCTAAGAGTCTGTGAGCAGCCAGATGGGGAAAACATAACGTGATTCATACTGTCCACCATAAAAAACAACACGGTTGCCATAAAGAAGCCATATCTGTCTTAGTACTGAAATCAGAGAAATATGTCCTTCAGCTCCACATAAAGGGAACATTGTGTGATGCCTCTGCACCAAAGAGGCTTCAAGTGACCTTGTCCTCCACCCTCCCTCCAGCCAACGGCTGGCACAACAGCAGGCACAGCTCAATAAAAGCAGATGTCCAGATTTAATCTTGAATTAGAAAAATGAATTAGTAAATAAAATTCAGAAAAATAAACCAATCTGAGAGGGTAAAAAGAATACACAAACTACCTAGCTCCTGTCGTTGAAATTGATCCTATTGGGGAGTAAAAATATATAAAGAAATGAGTCATCTGGAAATCTTTCAGGCCATTCTGTGTGGCCACTCTCTTTCAGCTGAGCATTCAGTAAGAGTTGGGCAACAGAAAGTTTGAGAACATCATGTCTTCAGCAAGAAGCTGAGAAGACAATACTCGCTCATTAACAGCAGAGCCATAAACTTTAGCTATCAACTAAGCAGAGGCAGGGGAGGAACAGCTTGCTTAATTTAAAATTAAAAAAGAAGAATCTTTTCTAGGATATGTGATAGACTAGATGACCATAAGGAGGTGAGCCAAACAAGAGTGGGAACTGGTACCAACATAATTGTGAATTATCTGTCTGTCTCCTTAAACCAGTTCTTTAGATCCAAAATGCTTAGTTAATCCCAGCTCCAATAAAGGAGCTAATGCTTTTCATTTCCCATGGCTATGTTTTAAGAATGACTGTATTTTAATTATAGGCAGGATGGTATTTCGGGACATTGAGAAAGATATCTATAGCTCTTACATCTATTCAGAGGAATTTCAAAGTATCTTAGCTTCCTTTAATATAAAAGTATTGAAGGTGCTATGTAAATGTAGGGTTTTATTACAATTTAATGACATTTCTTTCAAACAAAAACTGTTAAAATCTGCAAGTTACAGAATGAAGTACACACATTGCCTATTATTTGGGGGTAATTAATTAACAGCACATAAACAAGGTACTCAGTCACAGGAAGATAGCTAATAATAATAAACATGTAGGCCTAGATATTAATTTACAGTAGCTGTCTTATCTCCCCATAGCAGAGAAGACAATATTGAACTGACTCCCCTCCTACCCTCTTTCCTCCCTCCATACCTACCACACACACACACACACACATACTTTCATACCCTTTTAAGACTTGAGTGCAGAAGACTGGGGTTGACATTCCCTCTGACTTAGGGCAGCTATGGATACAATCTACATCAAGCATGAATTCAACCCTACCCAAAAGGTGCTTCATCTGTGAATCTGCTTAAACAGTCACAAATGGCTGCCTGTGGCCATTCTCTACCATCCCTACTAATGATGAGAGAGGAGGCCAGACAGTAAATTTAAAAAATAACTGAAACTTTTTTTTTTTAATATATGAACTTGTATTTGACTTTGGAATGCAGGAGCTTTAGACATTAGAATTGTTTTATACTAGGCAAAGTATGTAATTGGGAGAGACAAACTGGAATTATAGTAAACAGAGCAAATTGCTCAGCCTTCGATGAACCATTTGCAATAATCTACATAATGTATAATCAACCTTGGTGGAAAATGTAGAGCCTCCTCTGTTTCAAAACCGTGCAGTTATACAAAGACCTGCAATCATATAGGTATAAATGAAAGATGGTTATATATGGCTCCATTTGAGTTTGCATCTGAAATTGTCTTTCTCCAAATCCAATTTTCCAAATGTGCTTATAACTAGTAACTTTTTTCTCCCTTATTTTGTTCAGTCTTCCTTTATTTTGAATGTGTCTATAGTAAGTGGATCTGGTTTAATGGTCACCATATTAATCCAAGAATAAGAAACAAAAAAATGATTCATTTCCCATTCTACAATTTTAAATACAAATTAACAACAAAATGAAAAAAACTCCTTTAAATCTCCCTTATGGATTTCGATGGTTCAGAAAAATGCAGAGCACTTGAAAGCAATAAAAGAAATAACCTAAGAAAATTAAGCAAAATGAATTTGCAATTAGTTTGTGAAATTGCGATAAATGCATTTTGAAAGCAAAGAGTAAAATGTAACTTTCTTCAGTATAATTTGAAATTGCCTTTTGTGCTTAATATAGTTCACTTATAATTAGATGAAGATTTTGTTCTGGTTTGAAACATTCAAAGTTCCATCTTGAGATTGCTATGTACTATGTACACAGAACTTTTCAGCAAGAAAGTCTGCCGCTGCTGCCGCCGCGTTTGCTTTGACAGCCTTTATCCTAGTTTTATAGAAATGAAAGAGTGAAAGAACACAGCTGGTTGGAACAATGGAGCATGTTCAACATTAGGCCAAACACTTTAGATATTGCAAAATATTGCAGGCTATATTTATAGCTCTTAGCAGGTTTTTGAAATTCATGCTGATACTGCCTTACTCCTGCTTATTGGACCAAATTGCCATTTAATGATTAACTCATATTTTGGTTAAGTTTTTTTTTTTTTTCTTTCAAAGGCAATGGCACTTAGACTAACCTCTTGGCAGTATCAAAACAGCAATGACTTGAAATCCTTTCTAAAGTATTTCAAGATGTCTTTGAAATTCAAGATCCTCCTAGTTACTGCAAGTTTAATACTCTTACGTTGATCTGCCTTATTTTTTTCTGTAAAGAAAAGGAATATCCTCCTTCTGATGACCTCTCACAGTCATGAAACTGTGCACTGACTCATATGCCAGCACCTTCCAGAAAACCTCCCAAGGGAAATCAGAGAACAGGGCTTCAGGTAATTGCTTATGTTTAAACTTTCTCGTTCCATAGCAGTTATTTTTAATAGAAATCTCTTGTTTTTTAATAGAATTCTGTGACTTTGGGGAGTGCTAGCAGGGGCTCATATTCTTTCACATTAATAACATGAGGAACAGTAAAAAAAAAAGAAGTGGGCGGTGGTTATAAAATTCATGACAATAAGCTGAACCAGGCAAAGTTTTGCAGGACAATGGGATTTCTGCAGGTTTTTCAAATGCCCACAGGCTTCGTAGGCTAGCTCCAATGCTATTCTATATTCTAATACAAAATGAATGTCTCCTAGATTCCCATGGCACCTGTTTGTTTAACCCATTATCATTGATTACCACTGCTGTTAGTGAAATCTTTGAGTATGTGCACTTTGCCTCCTAATCCACTAATGATTATGATGAGAGTGACCATTTAGTAAACACCTGCTATGTGCCAAGCAATACATTAAGTATTTTATGTATATTTTCTAGAAAAATTATTAAAAGAAAGTGTTTTGGTCTGTTTCGGTTTCATATTGGTACATAAATATACATGATAAATATCTCCAAAACTCAGCAACTTGTTATCTTCACACAATCTTGGGTGTTGAGTGGGTGGTTCTTATGCTGGTCTCATGGAGGATCTCCCAGTGACTGAGTCACCTGACAACTTGACTGGGACCAGAGGGTCCAAAATAGTCTCATTCATATGTATGGAAGTTGGGGCCAGCTGTCAGCTGAGGGTTTTCTGACTTGAAGCTGGTATTCCTTCTGTTGTACAATGTAGCTTCTTATTAGCAGAAGAAAGTCTCTCATGGCTGCATCCCATCAATCTTGGACATTGGCTACCATAATAGCTATTAAGAGATCTTTGTCAATTGAAGGATTGAGGGAAACTGACAAACTGCTATAGAATTGTGAGGAAAATATTTACATACATTTTTCAGTTGACCCCAAACTGATTCAGCTGGTTCTTCCTAGAATAGTAGGGCTTGGTAAAGTCATACTTCCTACCTTAGAAGAGTAGTCTGCTCTTTCAGGACCAAAGAGCTACCAGAACTCAGAGGCCATCCAGTAGAGCATTCTGTATTCCTCTGACTCACCTACTTATAAGAATCACTTCTGAGTGCTAAAAAAGAAAGAAAGAAAAAAAAAGTCTCTTGCTTCCTTCTTCTTAAATAAGAATCTCACAGGATGGGGCCAGGATCTGAAACTAACTTCCTTGAGGAGTCCTAAAGGCTATTCTAGGTCACTAGAATCCATGGAAACTTTGGAACAGCTGGGAACCAACTCTACAAGAGACAGAGATTCAAGTTTGCAATTTAATATACCCACCCAAAGCATGAGTTGGAAACAAGTTGTAGTTCTGATTATGTGAACCACAAAGAGTTGCTGGTCCACCAAATATTGCTCTTGGGAGTCACAGGAGCAAACCAAACAGGCATTACCACCCCTACGATGGATGGTTGATGGTAGATATGAGCCAGCAGTGGTGTTCTAATAAGAGCTGTCACTGATGTGCGAAACAGGAGAAAACCATCAAGTTGTCTTCTCCACTCAAAGTACTCAAATCACAGAAACAAGGAACAACTACCTCAGGTCCTGAGCTCATACAGTGGCTAGGACACCATGCTGTTATGCAATACAACAGGACTTCTTTGAACCTTTCAAAGTCAGGAGATGATGCTTTCTAACATGAAATGAAGGTTTACATTTGAACAAAAAATATTTAATATATCGGTTTTGCTGTTTTATTTCTATGAAGACTTTGAGAATAACTGTGTCCTTTGCCTTTGTATTTCACATTGTAACAACTACATAGAAGGTTCTTGCTACTATTTTTTTTCTGATGGTTTAAGAGATTATTACTTTCAACCACAGCATTTTGATTTCATTCCTCTGTAATTCTTAACTAACTCTGCCTAGGGCACAGTCATTTCAGTAGCTGTCTAGCTCCCAACCCATCCCCATTCCTCTCATTCCCAACTACAGCACCTTGAGGGCAGGAGCTGTGTATTTTTTTTTTATCTCCGAATCCTCCAAACTAACTGGCAGGGTGACTGTGACGTAAGAAGTACTCAATAAATGATTTTGATTTCAAGCCTTCTGAAAGTGTTCATAAAAGCAACTCTGACAGAAAAAAAAGCTCAGGGTGTATGTGGAGAGCTGGTGGCAAAGGTGAATAAAACTTAAATACTTCATATGAGCACACCAAGGCTCATGGGTGGAATGAGATATTTATTATCAACATGCAACAAGAGAGAGTACCTAAAAGGAGAACTCACTTCTTTGGGCATAATAAGCAGAATCACAAAGCTTCGTTCTAAATTGCTTCATATTTTTCATTTGGGTGAATTTTGTCTTTCCTCCTGGTCTGCAAGCCCCTCATGAGCCAAAATATTCCTGATGATATATGATGTTATACATCAGAACATATTAAACAATGTTTGGTAAGTTAAAGAAGGGAACATGCATGACAAATAGGCAAGGGAATCTTGTTTGTCATACTTTATAAGTAAATTACAAGATACCAGAATGTTGATACCTTAGGACGGGGTTCTGGACTACCATCTGTAAGATTGAAAGAAGAGTAAAAATATACCTGTTTGTGGCTGTTTAGATCTACAGTGTATTTAACAAATTAATAGTAGTTTTTAGCACTTAACTTATTCCAAAACTTAATTTATTCCAAAACTTAGGTCTTTAAACATTACCAGGGTTTGCCCATCAGTATTGATGCTGTGGTTCACCTAAGAGAATCATTGCATCATTCACGCACTGACCGAGGGAATAACTTAGTTGAATTATTTTTCCTGTTAGATTTAAATGAGGGAAACTGTGCATATCATTTATATGGATTTTATGTACAAAGCATAATCATATATTAATCCTACAAGCCATGAAATAGAGGCATATTTTCAAGAAAATAAATGTCTTTGTAGGAATTTAAGAAAGAAACTACTCCTGTGTGATTATCCACATTAATATAGAATTCAACGCTACTGTCAGAAAAGGACACCGTTCTTCAAAGCTCAAAATAAAGGATAGTCACATTAATATTAATAGGCCTTCACAATGCCATTTCCTTTGCTTCATTTTTTTTTCTCATTCTCTGCCTTCATGACAAAGATTAAATGCCACTTTCTTTGTGAAATATTATCTGACTTTTACTCTCTACTCAAAAATAGGCCAATGTTTCCTCCATGGTCCCATATTGTGTTTTTCATTTACTCTAGAACACCATTCATGAATTTATCCCTTCATTCTGCAGGCGTGATGTGGCCTGCTGTTCATCAGGTGTCATGCTTGGCATCAGGCATCCAGCTGGGAGCATGTTGCTGGCTCCTCCCCTGGTGGTGTGGTGATTTCTCTCTGTCTCGCCTGTACCACAAGCTCCTGAGGTGTGAAGACGTGTCTGTTCAATCAACTGATCAAGTCAAGGGCAGCAGTGACAAGATGTGCTGGGAAGCCTATAGCCCTGTCTACAAGGTCTCTGCCTTCTCTTATGGAATTCCTTTTTCTCCCCATGCTCGAAGTCCATATTTCTACTACTACCTAACTTCTTTCTTGCAGCCATTCCTGAAATACTTTCATTCACCAGGCAGAAAATCGAGTCCACTATTTTTCTCTACCAACTCTTTGGTTTCCCTAAGATAAAAAGTCAGGGTCTTCTTCAAATTCCTTCCTTCTCTAACCTTTCACAACCACTAAAACCCTGTGAGTCTCCCCTTACCTTATCATTGTGTCCAGCCCTTCTCTCCATCCTCACTGTCCCATTTTAGTTGCCTTTTCATTTTCTGCCTGGACTCTGCCCACAGCATCTTAACTGGTAGCACCAACTGAGGGCTATCCCCACAATCTTTTGTTTTCTACTTTATGCCAGAGTTGTCTCTCTAAACTACAAATCATATCATTTCTTTCTCACCACCTCTCCCCTTGTTAAAAGTCTCCAATGGCTTTTCCTCACCTTAACAATAAGGTGCTGAGATCCAAGCCACTTTCTTGCAGCATGTAAGACTCTTCATGAGCAGGCCTTGCTTTTTACTGAGCTTTCTAAACTCACACACAGCTCACTCCCTCAGCTCAAGAATACTAAAGGTAACCAGTGTTGCCATTAGGAAAACATAATTATAAAATGCAGAAATCATCTCACATGTTATGTACCATGCTGCTTGGGGAACTTTATCAATCTCCATCCAAAAGAAAATGATTCTGTTCCTTGTAGACATGGATATTCCAATTACTGTAATAGAATAAGGAAATAAATGAATATCATAAATTGCTTTGGGGCATCTTTTGAAAACTTTCCTTCTTTTCCAAGGCACTCAGCTCTTATACAGAATGCTTCTATGTTGTCTAGAACTGAATCAAGGAATTTGAAAACCAGAGAAAGTGCTAAAATAATCTAATCCAATTTCCTTATTTCATAAATGAGAAAACTCAAGACCAGAACATTGAAACATTTGTCCAAGCTCATATATCTACTAAATGTCCTTTCCTTTCACCCATCTCCAACAAAAATAAAAAGGAATAGATTTAATCAAATTAAACAATAGATCCTTATGCATTTTTCTGAAGAGCAAACTCATTTGTATGCTAGGGCTTCTCTTCCAATGTGGTTTCATTGCTAAAACTCACTTCTTATTTTGCATTTTCAATTAGACACAAGGTGAAATGTCTCTTTATGGAAATCTTGACTCACTTTTACCTGTCGCTGTGGGTGTATAAAAGTATATGAAGTTATAAAAAGATATGAAATATGAATATAATCTAGTTTAATTATTTCTATCTTCCAAAGACTATGATTGCAGTTGGATGTCAGTGAAATCTCCAGTGGTTGAAGTTCATGCTTAGAAAAATAGTGAGCAGAATAAAAGGCTACAGAACAGGGAGTTGAGTGAGGACTACCAAAAAAGAACATTTATCTCACCAGGAAAAAAAAATTTTTTTCCATGATGGAAAAATTGCAGCTTCATATAGCAGCGGTGAGTCAAAGATGATGACAACATTCAACAAAGTTAAACCAATCCAAGTTCAGTCAATATATACAGAGATCATTGAACTACTTTTTAAGTGAAAAAGCACTTAAAATAATTTTTATTCAATAACCTTACTTAGACTTCCTGTCTGTTCTTTTCTGTTAGCCAGAGAATAAATCTCTTGGCAAACAAATCACAATTGCACTTGAGACAAACTGGCTGCCCAAGTGCAATTCTTTGAACAGGCTGTGTTAGCAGCCCTCTCTAATTTTTAGTATCATCTGCTTCAAGATAGTAACTTCCCCTGAATTTTAAGCCTCCTCATTTTTATCTTGCCCATACATTTTGATCCCTGGCTATCCCAGGCCAGGCATCAGGAAGTCAAGATTTTCCAAAAGTCTGAAGGAGCTGATATTGTGGTCACTACCTTCTACATCTCTCAGACTATGAAAGAGTTGGTCTGATCCTGAAAGGAACAAAACACTTTTTGTCTATTTCTCCTGGCCAAACTCTTCCCCCATCCAAACACTTCTCCTGGACTAATGTTTCTTAAACATCAACTTCAATATCAAAAGTGTGTTTTCTAGGTTCTACTTCCTGTGATATTTCCACTTCCTGTGGAAATATATTTAAAGTACTGTGTGCCTTCCCTTTCTTCTCCTTCACTTTCATCTTCTGGCCCTAAGAGCTTCTTCACACAAACACATACTCTTACCATCTTCCCTATCTCCATGTCCAATGTGTAGGTCTGAAGAGATGGCTGTCTATGCCATCTCGTAGAAGATACATGTTGCACAAGTCTCTACTCACACCATTGTTCTCAGGTCTTGACCAAGGAAGAAACCTGGCATGCAAATCTATGTCCAAAGCATGAATTTGTGTGTATGGGGCGAGGGAGGTATTGCTTTGCTGTTATCTGAGCTGCAAACTTTGGAGACAGCCTTCTATCAGGATGTATTACTGACCCAAAGAGGCAACTGATTGGAGTAAAAAATGAAATTTATCTATGACTATTAAAATGACTTGAAACTCTACATATTTACAATTGACCTACCACCTCCTTTGTCATCACCAAGGCAAAATGACAGTACATTTCTATCTTCCTTACACGTCCCCTCTCTAAAATTGCTTATTGACGGATTACTTTGGACTTCTTTTTCCCTTCAAACCTTCCCTCCTTCTTGTTTCATTTCAGCATTTCATGTGTATATACAAATGTTGAAGGGTTGGCAGTGAGTAATATAACTTTTCTAGACTCTTTGCCTTTTCCTGGAGGATCTCAGCAGGTAGGACATCTAGGCTGTCCCATTCTGCACTCATCCATAGCCCAAGTCCTCTTAATTGGAGCTGGGTGAAATGTAAACAGGACCTGGATTCTGATACTGTGGCCTCCAGCCATTCTGGGGTGTCAGAAAATGGAAAATAAAGACTCTAAACACCACTAAAGTCTCATCTCTCCTGAATGACTTCTAGATCTAGATTACAAATCTAGATCCCTAGGCTAATTTTCTAAATTTGCTTTTTGCCTTGAAGAATTTTAGAAATCAAAGCAATGGCAGTGCACTGATCCCATTTTCTAATAGAAACTTCTCAGGCTTATGATTAACCACAATATTAAAGTACATTTATTAAATTAAATATATAACCCATATTTTAATAAAAAAGAAAAATAAACCTGCTTTTTAATCTCATATCTGAGATGGAGAAAACAGTATTTGCCTCATAAGGTAATTGTGGGAGTTAAATAAGATAATATATTTAAAGTGCTAAGACTTAGCATTGTGTATACCTATAAAGGTATTTGCTAATGTGCTAATGTCATATATTATTATTGAATCGAGGGTGGGTCTTGATAGCATTTAGTGTCTGTATGTACCACTAATAATGGATTTCAATGGCTTATTCCTAAAAAACAGAATGAACACACTGATGCCTTTTTTATGGTATCAAAATAGCTAGGTGATTGACCTAATTTTTCATTTTTCAATGAGTTGATGTGGCATTATGTAGACCCAGCCTAAGTGGACCGTTTATGCCAAAATAGCTGAATGATGAGCCCACACACTTGACCTGCTTTCAGTCTCTGTAACAAGAGTGACAGCAGAAAGTTTAGAGTTGAGTCCATTTGGCATTTAGGCACTCATGAACATTAAAGATCTGCAACGGAGTCACACCATCACTTCTTAGCTTGCAAGTGAGTCTGTGGGATTAGTAGCTCTGCTCCCAGTGGGGTAGAAACAAAAATTGCCTGGAAATTAAAGAGCAGCAAATTTCCTTTCATTCTAGTAGTTCTGAGCCAATATATGGGACAATGCCACAATTTGTCTACAGGATTGCTCTCTAAGGAGAATTTATTCACAATATAAGTTCTCTGAGAAGCAAAAACTATTAATATTAATAAAAATGCTAAAGACTGGCATAATAATAACCACATTATCAGTGGTACCAAAAAATCTTTGGCAGCAAATAGGTCTGGCTTCTATAATTAGTAGCTATATGATCTTGAGAAGGTACTTACCCTTTCTTCTTCCCTCCTTTCCTCCCTCCCTCCCTTCCTTCCTTTTCATTTCTGTCTTTTTCTTTCTCCCTAAAGAGGTCAAATTAAATCTAGGTGGCAAATAAGCTTCCTCTTTCTTAACAACTCTGATCAACTGGGAGTGTCTTCCTGAAGACTTAAATTGGGAAGGTTGAATAGGGATTCATCAGGAAAGATTTCCATAATTGATTAATGATGTCTGACATTGGAGAGGAAATTAGAGTTATTCCAAAATCTATTTGCTAGATTTATCCTGGATTAAAGAGTTTCTAAATCTCTTCCAACCAAAAAATTCTGTTAGCCATTCTTAAAAAGAGCCACTACAATAGAGAAGCCCTGCTTTGCACTATGCTAACAGAAGTACTTTAAATGTGTTGTATACACACATTTTGTGCTTCAAGGGTTGGGAAGGAAAAAAAATGCCCCAATTCTGGGGGTAGACCCTTATAATAGAAAGACAGGTGTTTCATGTCTTTAGTAGGAGGAGTACCTAGATTACCTGTGATATAGTATGTTTGGGCAGGTGGGTACATTGGTATATGGGTTTGGAAGAGTTGATTTCTAAGAGCCATGATTCTAGGGAATCAAAAAACAACAACCCATGATTCTGGTATTATTCAGAATGATCCTGGGCATCTTTAGCTGAGATTAATCATTCTTCCTCCATTCTCACTTCATTTTCTCTCCCAGATAACCATCCTGTATCCAAGGACCATGGAGGTTGGTAAAGTGATTTGGTCAGTAAGGATCACCCTGGCTATTGTCTATGTAGGGCTTTTTAATAGCCATACTGTATAGCAATGAGAATCAAAGGTAGAAATGTAAGAACCAAGCCCCATGTTTATCCTAATTAGATAGGAAATCCAGATCTATAATTCTACTAGGGTGTGTAAACTCCCAGGAATTGACACAAAAAGAAAGTGCATATCTTATGGAAGAGAATAAGAGATGGATATTTTTGTCCCCAGAATTTCAGAACCAATTTTATAGGTTATATTGAAACAGTAACTTAGAGAGAGATCCTGGTTATCTTATAATACTGTTTCAATACTTACCATAGAATTAGCTTTGAAATGATTCTTAATGTGCTTCTATTGCATCTGGTCGATATCCCTTCCCTAAGTCCCTGTTTCTGTCACCATAGTTAAAGGCTTAGTTGAAGTTACAACTCAGAAGGTTTGATGTCAGTAATTAGTTGATTCCCAGATCTAAAGACCTCATTCATTCCATCACCAAATCTCCTCCCTACCATTCACATATTATCTTTCAGATTTTAGTGTATCGATCAAAATCCAATCTGCTGGGTCAGAACTGTTGTATGGAAGTGCAGAAGGAGGTGTATAGCCTAGTGCTAACCACGGTTACTTTTTATTAGTTGATAAAAATCTAATAGTTGACACAAAATCTGAAGGCCAGAAGAGACAGGATTTAATGTGAGACATTGGGATAGGGAGAGGTTCAAAACTGGAAAATAGGAGAACTATACAGAAGATAGCAAACATGCTCTGCCTAGAGGAGAAATTATTGACACCTGAGAGGTGGTAAAACCAGAAAATAGAGCTTCAATTTCACTCACCTGTGGGTTGGGATTTCTCAGACCTATTTGTCAGGGTAGTGATATTGTGTGAAGAGACTTAAAAGAAATTGCTTAGCAGTGTTTTAATTTTAATTCAATTCAACAAATATTTACTAAGTCTCCACACTCCATGCACATTGTTGAAGATGTTACTGGAAAAAAGAGGAGAGGATGACAATAAAGGAAGCGGATGAATTTCAAACAAAAATATTAATTTCTACTTACAGGTGCTGCCAACCAGAAATTTACTATGATGATATCAACCTCTTTCCTCCCTTAGTATCTACTCCACACAAAATCAGCACCTTTTCTGCATTTAAAGCAAATCAATCTTGTGCCTTATCAGTCTCCCCCTACCCTCTCCCCTACCCTCTCTCTCTTCCTCTTTCTCTCTCTCTCTTCCTTTTCCTTTCCTACCTCCCTCTCCCCCTTGCCTCCCCACCCTCAGCTAAAATTCTTGAATTATTGTAACTTCTGCTAATAATGGGAAGTGTTTTCAAGAAATTTAGCCTCCCTTCCTTCTTCCTTGCCACCTGCCCTTACTCTATCTCCTCCTCCTTTCATTTTTACTCCTATCAGAGTAGGGTGAGTCTGCTCAGGTCTCTCCTTTAAGGATTTACTTAATTCATAAGAACTAATATGTTGACTCTCCATGGGTATTGCATTCTTACAGATGCCAAAATCTTAAGCAAAATCAATAGAGCTATAATGGCACATTTGAAATCACTGGAAAGCTGACAGAAAAAGTCCTTGACCTCAGAGAAAGTTTCCCCAAATCCCCTAAAATATAGCTGGATCTCCAGTTCCATTATTGAGAGTACTTCTCTGTTATCCAAGAGGTGCATGCTGGAATTTCCTGGTGCTAATTTGGAGACTAGCTTATGCTTTTCCAAGCGCTGTTCTCTCATCAGAACTAGAGCTGCTAGTCCCCAGGATTCTCCAGGAGTGGCAGTAATTCTTCTGCACACTCAAAAAACTTTAATGTCTGGAAGGCTTGGGAATGAAGGAGTTAATACTCTTAAGTGCCCATCAGGGCCAAGCTAATGGTCTTAACAGAAACCTGAGCAGGAGACTAACCACCTGCATTCAGACTGACCACTTTTCTGTGGAATCCTGGGTGGTCTGCCTAAGCAGGTTTTCCCTGTGCTCTGGGGGGAGTGCTGAGGCACTGAGAACAATTCAGTTCAATAATGAGCAAAAGAATGATTAATAGTGCTTCCTGCCCTCAGGTAGAGGTGGGGTGTACAGCAGGGTGCTGGAAGAAAAGCAAACAGCTGGATATTAGGTTGCAATGTGAACAAAAAAACACTTACATTTTAGATTTGATATCATTCTGGTGACTGAGGGATGGAATAGAAGCCCACTCTGCACCAGCCAGGCAAAGAGTAAGTTGCTGTTCCATTTTTATTAATTTTTTCTTTTTATTCACTTATTAAAGAACTTTTTAACACTCAGCATTGTCTTCTATATTATCTGAAAAGGTACATTAACTATTTCATAGCACATTTATACTTACTCTAAAGAGAAACAGAACTGCATATGTGAATACGTGGACTTTTAAATGGCTGCACATTTTATTTATTTTTAAAAATATTTCATTAGTTATTAATGGGCCTTTATTTATTTGTTTGTTTGTATGTGGTGCTGAGAATCGAACCCAGTGCCTCACACATGATAGACAAGTGCTCTACCACTGAGCCACAACCCCAGCCCCATGCACATTTTATATATATGCAGAATACACATGTATGCATATATATATAATATAGAGGTTATAAAAAACAAACTAATTCATGCTTTTAAGTGAATTTTCACAGGCAATGTAAGGGTTTGGAATGGTGTGAACAGTATTGGATGTTTGGGAAGAACTGAGAGGTGGGGTGAGATGGAGGCCTTGATAAATAAGATTCAAAATCATTTTTCTAGTTCCTTTCTGATGCTTTCAAATGAATCAAGGTTGTTTATGATATTACAGTTTGTGGTTTAAACAATCACAAAAGAAATTAAATGAGAAACAAAGTCAATAATCCAGAAGTAAAATTTACATAGGAAATCCAGTTTGAAACAGAGAAGTCTCAATATATACAGGGAATGTGTATGTATTGTGTTTGTGTTTGTTATCTATGCATATTTGTACACACATACACACAACACACATGCAGAGGTGTCACTTTACTCAGGAATACATCCTTGATAGATCATTACTGGATCCAAAGCTAGCTCTGCTGCTATCTGGCTAGTGAAGTAATGAGGCAATTCACATCAACTCTAAATCTTCATTTATGCATCAATATAATGGAAGAGATATCCTCATGATCCCTTACAACTTTAAGAACCTAAACATTTGGTAGAGGAGGTCATTACTAAACAATCATGAGAAGTTCCCCTGTTTAATCTGATCCCTGACTCCACTCTTGTATTAACATTGTGGACATTGGATTCATGGAGAATTTATAGCTGTGCAGAGAAAAGATTGGTATGTGGTGAGTAGGAAGGAACCATCCCCAAGGAGAAGAGAAGTTCCGTGACCACAATGACCAAGTACAGGCCTTATGACTCAGGAGAAACATCTTTGGGGCACATAATGGACTGGGGAGAAAGATCTTTCTCCAACCTGACTCAAAATGGTGGAAGAAAGAATAGAATTTGAAGTCTGATGGGTTCATGTTCAAGTCCCATCAATACCAACCAATAACTATGTGTCCTTTGGCCAGTTACTGTACTGCTCTAATTCTTACTTTTCCTCATCCAGAAAAATGATGATCATAAAGCCCATCTCAGTAAGCTCTTTTAAGGCTTAAAGGAGAATGTAGATGATATTTTCAAATATGCTCAGCACATAGTAAGAATTCAAAGAGATAGTGCATATGTTTGTATGTTTCTGATATATACCTATTTATGAGTATAAATGTATATTTCTCATATTAAATATTTATTATTAATGCTCTGACAAATTTAATTTGTAGAAATTCATGGGGGAAAATACCATTGTTATTTGGCAGTGGGAAAATAGAAACCAATTATTTATGAAGGATAGGGGTGTCATTTTCCATAGAAAATAAGATTTGGAATCTGGGGGAAAAAAAAACACTGAGAAGAAACAGGACACTATCCTTTAGATAACATGATCAATCAATGAGAATTACTCCATGAAACGTCCTTGTTTATATCACGTCTACTGCTAATAAAATGCATGGTTGGAGTTACCTCTCCAACCTCAATGATAAATTCTCAGAGATTAAGGACACTATGCATCCATGTATTTGCTAAATATTTTTTTTATGATTTCTCCAGATGAAAGCTCCAAAAAAAGGCCTTG
This sequence comes from Marmota marmota marmota, assembly GCF_001458135.2. NCBI lineage: Eukaryota > Metazoa > Chordata > Mammalia > Rodentia > Sciuridae > Marmota > Marmota marmota. The sequence continues at coordinate 28,658,101 of NW_025999900.1, read as the reverse complement.
CCTATGTTATCCAGTGCTCAAAACCTGTTACAGTGACTGACACATGGCAGTGCTGAACAAATACCACACTATATAGACTTTTATGTACTTGTTCCATAATCTCTTATCTGTCCCCTTCTGCTAAGATGTAAGCTCCCCAGGCAGTGAGTATTGCTTTGCTCATTGAGGGATCCTGTATGCCTAGAAGGGTGCCGAGCACATTGTGGGTGCTCCATAAATGTTTGCAGAATGATGACTGAAGGAGGTAGGCCGTTTTTAAATTCCAACAACTTAGAAACATTAAAGTCTCAATCATCCAGGCTGCTCCAGGAGTTTCTTAACCTTTAGTTTCAAACAGAGGTTTCAAGGAAAATGACTTCCACTGCCCCTTAAATGCAGAGCATTCAGCTAAATAACCAGACCTTTCAGGGGTTTCTGAGAAGATGAAGACAAGGGGAAAAATTCAGTTCCATATCCATGGTTGCAAAGGCTGCTCTGCATTCATACAAACTCACGCTCTCCTACACTGGTTTGTCAAATCCTTTATTTAAATATCTTATTATCTAAGACAATTTTGTACTTACTGTCATGAAGGCTTATGAAACCTGCAAACCTGTCTTGCTGGAACAGGTACAATTTAAGCCACTGATTGTTCAAGAGAGAAAGAAAAGGTGAAGAATGGCACCATTGTAAAGATTAGAGCAGGAAGGTAGACAGCCCTCAGAGCTAACCTCTGTTCTCTGGGGTGTTTGTTTAGGCTCCTCAGACAAAGCATGTAGCCTAAAGAAAGAGGGAGAAAAATTGTAAGTCTTCATGTATAATTTTTGTTGTTATATCTGAACTGATAGTTGAGGGCTAGGAGCTGAAACAATATTTTATAGAAGTATCATGTTGAAGTTTTTGCAGGTTTCAAAATATTTAAATATGTAAATTTCAATGGAGAGATGTTCAGATTTTTTGATAGTCTAATGATTTTAAGCATCTCATTTCTAGTCACACACTGACAAAAGATGTTCAGATTGCAGTGTGAGATGGTTTCTATGGTTACAGTTGTTTCCTAGCATTTTAGTGACATCTTTTGTGAGCATTGGCTGCTTCACTTATTTGTCACTAATGTATGTGTAGAACTATAGTTAATAGCCTTGGGCGGACAAATTTTTTTTTTCTGAATGGCTGTATTGTTTTTTAGCAGCATTTTTCAATAAGGTGACAATGCATTAGAATACTAATGGTATGTATGGTATTTTAAGATGTCAAGTTTTCAATAAAATGATAATGAAAATTTTGCATTTCATTTAATAGTTAAATATTCATGAATTTTCACAGCATGATGAACTGAGTGAAAAATAAAGAAACTGTATAATGTATAATACTAAACATCATAAATTAAGTTTCTTTTCATAGAAGCTATTCAAGAGTGTTTAATATATGGTTCTTCGTGGATTTAGACCAATGTGAGCTAAATTAAAGGCATCTAAAAAGGAAACTTGTTTAAACCAATTTAACATATTTTAACACAGCATGTTTACAATGTAACAATATAAAGGAAAATGACACATTACAAACAATATATACATTATATAAAAATTATGATGACTAAGTGGGGGATATAATACCCAGGCAAGAATATTTTGATGAAAGGCTGTGAAATAGATGATGGATGCAAGGGAGTAGACCCAGATGACACAGCCATAAGTAGCAGGATAAAGATAAACTGAATTTAAAGGTTCTATGCAATGATGATCTGTTTTAGGCATTAAGCTAAATAAATGCTGGAGGACCTGGGGGTAAACACCATGGCTCCATTCTGGTCCTGAACCTGTCTAGACCTGAAGCAAATGTTCAAAGTAAGGAAAAAAATTTCCCCCAATATTAGAGGTTAAAAGATCTTTCCTCCAAAATGTACACCAAAATTCCTTATAATAAATGATTGCATGTGCACATGTAAGTACATCTTATGTATTCTGCTCTTCTATGTAACATATAGTAGGGTTAGTATCATAGATGAGTATTTTACTTCATTACTCACATATTTGCTTTTCACTATGTGTATATGTATATATATGTATATAATGTTTCTATTTAATGTATACATAAAGGAAAAATTACAGGCAATTACAAGTAATGGTCTTAGAAAACAGCCTTAGAAAAAAATAAGAATTGTACAAAAAACGGGGAGGATTGTCCAACATGAGTAATAAAACATCACTAATTGAAAGCCCAACAACATGCTAAATCCTAAACAAATAGCCTAAAACTAAAAAATTAAATATGTGTATTCAATCTCCTATCTAGGGGTTAAGTCTCCACATTGCCAAACTAACCATAATAAAACTCTAATATAATACTTTAAAAAGCCAACTTGTTTTATAGTAGCATGCACTCCTACTACCTGTTATAAAGGAAGCTTCCATGACTAAGTATTTCCATATGCTGTGTATGAAGTTGGGCTATCAGAGAGGAAGTGACTAATGGAATTCTAATCACTTATGTGACATGAAAGACTGAGAAACAAGATATTACTTGAATCTTTATCAGAGAGATATTGTTAGTCACTGGCTAACCCACAACCTCCTAGGTGACAATTGTTCAGCTCTACCCTGCTGACTGGCCAGGTCTATTCCATTGACCCATTCTAAAAAGACTCTTGGATGGAATTGAGAGCATCTTTACACTGAATTGGCTTCGACTGAAAGGCAAATTGAGAGTAGAACCAATAAAAGCAGATAGAAAATTGTAGCCTGATAGGTGCTGCTGGTCTACCCAAGAATGTGAATTTAGGATGTGAACCTTTAAATTCCTACAAGTTAAGAGCATCAACACAGTACCATTCTGCCTATCTTAGGATTACCTTTTTATTACATGTCTTCTCATAGTTATTACTGTCACTGATTTCCTTAATGTCTACCATGCATGTGTAACACAAATTCAAACACATAGGTAAGGATCAAAGATAATTCTTTTAAAATTTTTATACATTTGAATACTAATGCAACCCTATTATTTAGCCAATTTAGTCTTATCCTTGATTTGTACTAAGCAGGTGAACATTTTATATATTAAGGAACTGAATCACCAGTGAAAATACCATAACAGACAAAAGCAAAAAATGGAAATTTTGTATATTTCTTTAATTTTAATATACTGTTCAGCCCAGTTCTTTTTAACATATTGATTTCTATTTATTAACTATCAATTGGGTAAATGCTATTATTCAATGTCTTTCCTCTACCATCCTTGACTTTACAACCCAGTGGAGGCAACCTGACTTTTTACCCTTCAGTTTCCTCATCTGTAAATGGGGATAATAGGAGTACTTTGGGGAAGCTGACATTTCCAGATGTTGTATTGACTAAATGAGATCAATGTTAAGGATATAACTTAGCATTGAGGTTGACAGTAAGCAGACAATAAATATTAGCTATCTTCATCATGATCCCAATGAATGGCAGCTAACTCAGAGGCAGCTAAGTTCAGGGCCAGCAGAGAGAGGACAAATGAGAGACGTTGAAGACTTTCTGAGCCCGGATGTAATTAAAGTGAATATAGGAATGCACAGTGTATTTTATGGCCTATTTTAAACTATATAAAATGCATTCTGAACTAGAAGTAAGCTGAATAAATTAGCCAACTTTCTGTTTATCAGCTCTCTCACCCATGAAAGTAGGCTGGCATTACTAATCTATTCTGGTCTAAATTGTGATGTCTGCAGGATTTTATGAAACTTTAAAAAGATGCTTTAAAAATAATTTATAAAACAAAAGGACAAATTTATATGATTCTGTTTATATAGAGTACATAGAATAGTCAAATTCATAGAAAGCAGAATAGTGATTTATGAGAGCGGATAATGGACAGTGATTATTTAACGAATATGGAATTTTATTTTGGGGAAATGAAATTATTCTAGGGTTTATAGTAATAATTGTTGCATAACACGTAAATGTGCTTAATGACATATAATTACACTTAAAATGGTTAAAACAATAAATGTTGTAATATGTATATGTTACCACAATAAAAAAATAAATGGATGGTCTGGGGTTGTAGCTCAGAGGTAGAGCACTTGCCTAGCATATGTGAGGCACAGGGTTTGATTCTCAGCACCTCGTATAAATAAATAAAAAATAAAGGTCTATCAACAGCTAAAAACATTTAAAAAATGATTGGGGGGACAAAAATATATAGTATTAATTCAATATATCAATGTTATTTGACTAAGTGTCCATAATTTTGGACACTTAGTAAGAGATAGTAAAAATAACTCCCTCTCATCTGATATCCCAAAACTAGCCCATAATTTTGGACACTTAGTCAAATAACATCGTAAATTTTAGTCTTGGTATGCATGATGCCCAAGACTGTAAGACTTTGATTTTAAGTTGGTTTTATCAAAACTTCCCTCATTAATTTTAGATAAACACTTTTGTCTTCAGACTGGGAAATAAAACAATTACATCACATCACAATCAAGAGTGTTCACTTCGATGCCTCAGGAAACCTAATGAAACCACTGTGATTGGTGCTGCTAGCAAGGCAATCTTCTTCTGCAGAATACATCTGTCTTGTACCAGAATGAGCAAAGAGAACATTATCAAGACAAATCGTAGCTAATGCATTCTCGTTTATGCATTTCTGGGCTGATGAACAGGCCCATTAACTATCACCCCAAATGGATTGGGAATGCTACTGAACAAGAAAAAGACGACATTTCCCTCCCACATAAATACACAAACATCACCCAATGTAAATGCTACTCTGGAATTTTCTGCCTCACTCTGGGCTGCTGTTTGTAGGTTTGGAAGAAAAGAAATTAATAACCTGTCTACAGAGTCTTCAAACAAGCAAATGGCTCTTCCTTATTAACGGGATTGGGCTAGCAGCAAATTGGATCTTTAGTTTCAAGGCCTCATCCCTTTGCCCAAAAGTTATCCTGATTTTGAAATGCCACACTCATGTTTTACCAAGAAACAACAACAATCTACTACCACCACTGTTATTATGGCATTTCAATCAACTAGTTTTGCAGTTTGAGAAAACACTTTGTTGAAACCCAAAGGAAAATCTGCTCCGTTTCCATTCAGACATATGGCAAAAAAAAAAAAAAAAAAAAAAAACCTTAATAACCAGTAATCAGAGTGTGCCTTCTTTGGGTGGAAATCCACTGAGGACAAAACAATTTATGCTGCATTGGACAAAATAGCTCATCGATGTTCTTCTCCAAGAGATAGTAAAAATAACTCCCTCTCATCTGATATCCCAAAACTAGGAGGGAAAGAGTTCAGATAATGTTGTGATCGATAAAGTCACAAAAGCAGAGTCATGTAGGAAATACATCTTGAAATTACTATCTTGCTCTTTTATCACAGAACCAGCCAAAGGGCCATTATGAAGGGTAGTATTACAACAAGTTTTAGTTCAGAGAATCATGGAAATTAAAGACAACAAAGATATAATATATATCTACCTAGAGTAGTGATTGCAGTGATCAACAACCTGAAGTGTTTTTCCCTTTCAGAAAATAGACCTCTGATTATTGCTCACAGCGTAAATAATTCAGAATAGTGAATCATCAAAATTTATCTTTTAATATATTTTGAGCTGATATTTGAATATGGATATATATTTTATAGAAAGTTAATTTAAGCAAATTAATGAGGCTTCATTAAAGTCCAAACTCAGGTGAATTGGGGAAATATCCTCTTTCTTCATTCTATATCAGAAAATCATAATCTTCCATTCCCAGACTAATTTCCCAGGCTTTATCCACCCCCGATGAAATAGCACTCCTCTGTTCAAACTTCCCTTTAGCTACAGAGGGTGTTTCAATATAACCCCTCTGGTGTAAAGTGAGTAGTGGGAGTTCTCAAGGCAATAAAAGAAAAAGTAGGTAATATTTGTTTTCACTGGCAATACATTATTCCCAGACTTGGTTCCACATTAGAATGACACAGAAATATTTTGAAAACCTACACAGGTTATACCCCAAACAAATTAAATCAAGATATTTACTAGAAACCAAACATAGGATTTTTAAATATCACCATGTAATTCCAAAATGCATCAAAGTTCAAGGAATTTTGCAATGTATATTTGAAATCAACTGTTATTAATTATATACCAATAAACCATATATTCATACCAATAATCAAGAGTTGGCTTTGTTTTGAATTCTTGGCATTATTCAACCTAACTGTGGGAAAGTCAGTCTAAAGTCAAGATAAGTAATAAAAAGCATCTCTTCTTTTTCTTCTTCTCCTTTTAATTATTAACTCAGTGCCAACTGGCCAGACTGCATATTTCCTCATCAAATGTTTTATCTTAATGAATTTACTTTTTACTACTATTTTCCCAATACTACCAGTATAGACGCTATCCATGGAGAGTTGTATTCACTCCCTACATGGCATGGAATTTTTTTCCTAGGAAGTCTGCTCTCTAAATATTGTTTACTTTCCCAAACTGGTTTAAGTTCTGTTATATAAAAGAGAAAAACTCAAATCACAGCCATTGCCATCTTTTAATTTTTGCCCCCAGACTCCAAAAATTTCATCACCATCTGGAAATATTGTGTAGGTAAGGCAAATATCATTCATTCAAAACTCTTGTTCTCTATAGTTCTATTAATTACTTACTTCAACATAGTATTTTAAACCATATTTCCATCACCCGCTAATTTTTGTAGGAAAGTTAATTTCTATATTTTGATTGGAAATTTTGAGAAATTACCAGATAGTCCACACTTATTTTGACTCTATTCTCTAGAATACTGCTTAGCTAGCCTATCTACTGTTCTTAAAGGCAACTGTGCCTTCTAATGTATATATACACAATTATTCTGGCTTCTTCTCTCATGCTCCTCGAGCTATGATGCCTCTTGGAAACAATTCACTTTATTAAAATAGTTTTGTCTTATTGAATCTAGAAGGCTTTATTACTTAATTGTTTCCTTCTTCTCTGTTCATTTTTTTCATACCTAATAATTAACATACTCACAAATTCAAATAGAAAAAAAAAGAGAAATTAAATAGCCCCTTCAAAAATTCCTTTGGCATCATAAGAGCTAGTCAACAACAGACACTAATTTTTTAAAACATTAAGTCAACTGAGATAATACTTGCTTACATTATGATTTCTAAGTACCTTTCTTGGAGTCTCTCCTTAAGAGACTTTGGAAGTCCCCTTGAAGTCAGAATATTATAATCTCTAAATCCTTATATGATGTTTTATTCATGAGCTTGAGAAGCCCCACCCCCGACTCCCTGCCACACAAATCCCACCTGCAAAATGCAAGTGTTCTTCTGAGTTCATCTTGGGAAAGTTTGTGAAACCAGCAGGACAGGAGAAGCCTGGGGAGAGAGTAAAAGGTGAGGAAATGGCAGTAGTAGCAACATATGACTACTTTTCCCAGAAAAACTAAGCATTGTCCACTTAGATAGCCTACTATGAGCCCAACTTAAATTAACAAGAAGTCATATATTTACCAAAGGTCTACTATATACTTAGCAAGAAGTAACTTAAATTAACAAGAAGTCATATATTTACCAAAGGTCTTCTTTATACTTAGCATTGTGCAAGTCCTTAAAAATGATGTAGAAGAAAATAGTCCAAGAATTGCTTCTGGAATTTGTGATCTGGTTGAGGAGAGAAGATACTACTGATTATAAAACACTGTTCTACCTTTTAATCACTGTGAAAAACATGTAATTGGTCAAATTCTGATTCAATTCATCTTGATGGATTCTGATGTAAATGCACAAAAAAACAAAAAAAAGTACCTATTGGGTTCAATGCAATAAATTACATACCTGAAACAACTAGGAAATGATACACAATAGTGCTAACTCCAGGAGAGGTTGTACACATAGTGATGTGGCAGAGCATTGCTGTAGTAGATGCCACTGCAACCACCTGGATGGTTTTCGAACTGATAGAAGCTAAGTAGGCAAACAATTAAAAGCATTTGTAAAGTCCCTGGAGTTGCATATAATAATATTCAAGTGGCAAATTTCTTCTCATTCACTTTTATGAGAAAGGTATATTGAATACTAACACCCAAATCTGGTCACTGTCCCTTCTAATTCTACATCCAAAATATCTTCTGCATCCATGCCCTCTTCTACTTTCACATTTGCCATGACCTTATTTCTTCATTTTCTCTAACAAATCTTTCTAGGTGCCACCTAGATTGATGTTTCTTATTCATAGCTGGGAGCACATTGTGCAGATGGCAAGAAAGGCTAATCAGTGATGGGATGCCACGTAAGTTGGCACTCAAGGCTTTATATTATCTGACCTGACTATACTTTGTCTCCTATTTGTCCATTGCAACAGAAACTCTCTTAACATGTTTCTATTTAACTCATCAAATCAGTGCTCTCTGCTCCTGCAAAACATGGTATCTGTGAAACATGGCTGATTAAACACTCCAGACCACCAAGTTATACAGTATGTCTGTGCTTCCCCCCCCAACCAATTAACTCTATGCTTGCCCAAGCCTATTAATGCCCATCTCTCACTTGTTCTTACAATTATGTGATTTAATTAAATATGAAAATTGATAAAACATGAGCACATAAATTGCTTCTATAAAAACTAAGTTATAGGCTTGATTTTTAAAAAGCCAATAGAAATGATATAAAAATAGGAATGGATAGTACCACTGTAACAAATTGAGAAAACAAATCATAGAAATCCAGAAGGATACTACACTCAGATTGTTCTCATCTCCAATTTTGCTTCAATTTAAATAAACCAAACTAGTCTATGTAAAACCAGTCATAAAAAATGGTGTAAAATGGTATATTATACTCAGACTCCAATCAGCAGACTCATACTTCAAGAAAATGGTTTGATTCTCAACAGAAGATTGGCAAATAATGTATGCTTGTATATTTTATGTTAAAATAAAAGATCTATACGTGTCATTTCTTAATGATTCCTTCACTTTTACCAAGTTTTCAATTTATGGAGTAGCTTTTGGTCCCAACTCAACAGATAGAAAATCTTTGCTTCTGCTCTAGGCACCAATCACACTTTAACCTCTAGGCTCACACTGCTCCTCCTTCATGAAATAAACTTTCCCTACATCTCCTACTAATTAATCCTCTAGGATCCAGGCAAACACCCCATCTCTGTGAAATATTCCCTAGGGCTCTTCTGCCAGAAATTGGACTCAGAGTCACCTGAGGTTCTGAAGCCAGCCTTAGCATTTCTTGTGGGATCCCAATCCAATGTAATAGCCCCTATTTCCTCATCTTCAAAGTGGGGATAGTAACTACCATGTAGGCTGCTGATGGAATTAATATGTAAAACACTAAGCATAGTTGCCTGTAAGTAAGTGGGTTCAACAACTGATACACAATTTTTCCAGTATCTTATCCCAGTATCCTTCTTTAAGATGCTGACAGAACTTTGCTTTTCCATCATGATATTTGTCATTCTCTATCCCATATTTCCACACTTTTCAGTATGTATGTGCTGTTCTCCCTCTGTTATATAATCCTTGACAGTTTAGCTGTGCAGTCAATACTATTTTTTAATTTTTTATATTGTTATTATTATTATTTATTGTCTCTTACCCTGCTTTTAGGTAAATAAATGACTAAATGAAAGGCCAAGTGTTTGATGAACTTTTGTTCTGGTTAGATAAATAAATAGAGGCCTAGCAAAAAAATAAGGAAAGAAAAATAATTTAGGGTATCCTATGTGATCTGAATTTGTCTTGCTATAACTCATTTAATAGAACAGACAAAATGCTTAATTTACAGTAGCTTAAAGGTAAATGTTTCTATTCCCCTTCATCTTTTGTTTTTGTGTTGATTCTGCCTTTCTCCTAAAAAATGTTGATGGGCTAGATTACACCTGACAGCAGTTGTGGAAGCCCCTGAAGAAATTCTATCTTTGCAGAGCAACGTTCTCTGGAAGAGGAGGAAAATTTTGCCTGTTTTTCCCTCCAAAGGATTGAAATTCTGCATTCTTTTTAGTTGACAATTGACTGGAACATTTTGCAAATAAGTGCCAGGCCTCGATGAGGTGTAAAATACTGACTGTATTAGCTAGTTATTTAGAGAGATGTGAAGTTGCTCTTGCCAACATACATTCAATTTAGGCTTTGGATGCTTTGCATGATCTCCCAGGCAGCACTTGTTTGAAAATGTTGAAATTTAATTTAAAAGTTTTGCACATTTGCTTTTTTGTTCTTATTTTTAAAAGCAGCAATGACTCTTTAGTTCCTCAGAGCAGAGACACTAAGGTTATATTTTTTATATGTGTCTATATCTATATATTCATATGTAAAATGTGAAAAATATTTTTACCATGCTTTTCTATTCTTTTGCCCTCTTCTAATTTTTGTCATTGAACTTAAGCTTCTCATTCTCAGAATGTTGAGGATGGAACACAGTGTTATTTTTATAGAAGTGATCTTTACAGGCCCATACTGTTGGATTACCTATGCGGGATTCATACATAATTTTATATTCACAGACTACAACATTGCTAATGGGAACTGAAATATTTACCTATACTTGAGGCATGTAATAGAACTCATTTAAATCATATATGACCAAGATTCTCCTTCAACCAGGGAATAAGAATCTATGTCCCTTAGTAAAGTTCAGCCTGTATTCCCACAAACTCATAGTTAAAATACTAACACAGCTTATAGTTGTATATGTAGAGCATTTTCAGTATTTCTACTATCCTAGTGGAAGGTTCAGAGATGTCTGGGCATGTTTAGCAAACTCTTTGGTTAGGCTTAACTAGAGCTTTTTCATACATCACACAAGTTTTGAGCTTTGCAGCTATAGGAGAGCCATTCATGTGGACTATTTCATGATGACTTTTTAATTTATTTTTTAAATATTGGGGATTGAATAGACAAAGCAATCCTTAGCAAGAAGAGTGAAGCAGGAGGCATCACAACACCAGACCTTAAACTATACTACAAAGCTAGAGTAACAAAAATGGCATGGTATTGGCACCAAAATAGGCATGTAGACCAATGACACAGAATAGAAGACAAGAGACACATAAATACAGTTATCTCATACTAGACAAAGGCACCAAAAACATGCACTGGAGAAAATATAGTCTCCTCGACAAATGGTTCTGGGAGAACTAGAAATCCATATGCAGCAAAATGAAATTAAAACTCTAGCTTTCACCATGCACAAAACTCAACTCAAAGTGGACCAAGGACCTAAGAATTAGATCAGATACCCTGTGCCTAACAGAGGAAAAAGTAAGCCCAAATCTTCATCACATCAGATTAGGCCATGACTTCCTTAACAAGACTCCTAAAGCACAAGAAATAAAATCAAGAATTAATAAATTGAATGGACTCAAACTAAAAAGCTTCTTCTCAGCAAAAGAAACAATCAATGAAATGAACAGAGAGCCTACAATTTGGGAGCAAATTTTCACCACATTCATATCAGATAGAGCATTTATCTCCGGGATATATAAAGAAATCAAAAAACTTAACACCAAAAAAACAAACAATCCAATCAATAAATGAGCTAAGGAGCTAAACAGACACTTCTCAGAAGAAGATATACATTCAATCAACAAATATATGAAAAAATATTCAGCATCTCTAGTAATTAGAGAAATGCAAAACAAAACTAAGATTTCATCTTATTCTAGTCACAATGGCAGTTATCAAGAATACAGACAACAATAAATGTTGGCGAGGAAGTGGGGGGGGAAAGGCACACTCATACATTGGTGGTGAGACTGCAAATTGGTGCAACCAATCTGGAAAGCAGTATGGAGATTCCTTAGAAAACTTGGAATAGAACCACCATTTTACCCAGCTGTCCCACTCCTCAGTCTATACCTAAAGGACTTAAAACCAGCATACTATAGCAATGCAGCCACATCAATGTTTATAACAGCTCAATTCACAATAGCTGAACTGTGGAAACAACCTAGATGCCCTTCAATAGATGAATGGATAAATAAACTGTGGTATATATACACAATGGAATGTTACTCAGCATTAAAAGAGAATAAAATTATGGCATTTACAGGTAAATGAATGGAGTTGGAGAATGTCATGCTAAGTGAAGTAAGCCAATCCCCCCAAACCAAAGGCCAAATATTCTCTCTGGTAAGTCGATGCTGATACAAAATGGGAGGAGGGCATGAACAAAATGGAGAAACTTTGATTGGGAAAAGGAGAAGGTGCCATGGAGAGGGAGTATGGGGGCAGGAAATATGGTGGAATGAGATGTATGACTGTACATATGGTGCAATGTTACATCCTGTACAACCAGAGAAATGAAAAGTTGTTCTGTAATTGTGTACAATGAATCAAAATGCATTCTGCTGTCATATACACTTAATTAAAATTAATTAATAAATTAAAATATTTTTTAAAAAAGAGATACTGGAAATTGAACCAGGGGCATTCTACCACTGAGCTACATCCCCAGCCCTTTTATTTTATTTTTTATTTTGAGACAGACTCTCACTAAGTTGCCCAGGCTGGTCTCAAATGTGCAATCCTCCTGCCTCAGCCTCCTGAGTAGCTGGCTCATGATGACCTTTTATAAGACAATGACTAAATAGTTTCATATGCTTGGGGTTCAAGCACATTTGACAATCTTGTGGGATTGTCCAATAAAAACCTGATTTGAACATGGGAGGAAAAGAGGATACAGAAGAACTCATCCTAAAGGGAAAAGGAGCCAAATGATTAATCACCAGTCAACACAGTCAAAATTCAAGGAGTGGTGGTTACTGAACAAACCTACTACAGCTCAACTACACTGGTGACTTGAGAAGAATCCCCAAGAAAGAGTTCTGTAGCTCCCTGATAGAGTCAAGCAATGTCCTTGTGGGCTTTCCCTAACAGTGTCAAGAGGTGAAAGCCACTGTCCATCTAACTTCAGTGAAGATTTCAGGTTTTCTATGGACTCGTGGGGACTCATAACTAGTTGATCCAATCATCAAGAAGCCTTGATGTAGGGAGGAACACAGGTCCTGGGTAAAGACAAACATCTGCCAAAGGAGTAACAGGAAGGGCAGCAATATCATCAGAGGTCTGGGTATAATATTCTTTATAATATAAAGCTCGTCTGAGAAACATGCTTTGAGACATAAATATTTTTTTAAAAAAGCACATGTCTTGTCCTGATAAAATTATTTCATTAAATGTTCCTTTTGTTGTGGCAATGACTAAATACTGTCTGATGTAGTCCACTACTCTATCCACTTTACACCAGAATTGGAGATCCTAAAGAAAAATTTTGGAACTGTTTTTAATATTGCACATTTCAATCTGCTAGAATGATTAATACTGCAATTAGTTCCAATGTTTGAGTTTTAATACCTATGCCTTCTATTGTTCATGTACAATAGTGTGGGCTTTGAAACTAACAGGCCTGGGTAGGAATCCCTGAGAGGAAGAGAGACTCAAAAACTAGTCAAAGACAAGTTTGGGGAATATAAAATCAGTACATGGGGGGTAACTGTAAGGTGAGAAAGATGCGGTTAGACACTGAGATCTATTTAGTCTTGGAAAAGTTACAAAAGTTAGAAAAAAGAAAAATGCTGGTTGATGATAATGCTGATAATGATGATGATGATGATGATGATAATAATGATGATGATATGGATTTGGTAGGGTAAAAGGAGAACATGACCAAGGAGGAGAATGCCAGGTAAATAGCTCAGCACCACTAGGTACCAGCACCATGACTTTGAACAAATTATTTAATAACCAAAGGCATTGCTTTGGCATTGCATTCTCATCTTAAGGATGGAAAATTAACATTTTCCTGTTGTCCATATTAAGGTTGTTTCAAGGACAAATCAAGGAAGATTTAATTAGCAAGATGCTTAAATAAGGATGCAGAGGGACCTGGGGTTGTGGCTCAGCAGTAGAGCGCTTGACTAGCACGTGCAAGGTGCTGGGTTCGATCCTCAACATCACATAACAATAAATAAAATAAAGGCATTGTGTCCAACTACAACTAAAAAAAAAAATTAAAAAAATAATAAGGATGCAGATCTCCTTGATTGCCCTTTCCGATCAAGTTATCCTGGTAAATGGCTACTGGCTTTCAGATGGAATCATGTAAAGGGGAAGACAAACCCATATGTCAAGGCTGTTGGGCTTAGGGAGCTTTGAGTGAAGTTTTGGGATTTGATAAGTGAAAGTTTGCATTTTAATTCAATGTAGTTCTTATTATAAAAAAATTTTAAATAACACATTTTATGGCACATATTTCCAAGGGTTTTCTAAAATAGCTAACTCATAATAGAAAAGAAGTATTCTGCTTTGTATTTGAAGATGAAAGGGGAAACACTATAGCTTTGAAGAAAGTAATGGCCTAGCTCTCAGAAAAATCTAAAATCTAAATTCTAGTCTATTTTTATCATAGGCCTCTATATAAGCACCTCCGTGTCCCCATCTGCCATTTGAGGAAAAGGAACTAGATGGTTTCCGATGCCCTACCCAATTCGAATAATCAGTAATTTCTAAAAAAAAAAAAAAAATTTACCTGTGCTATTCCCATGTTTCCAGATGGAGATGACATTGAATGGCATTCTCTTTTAAGCCAGCACTGCTGTCAACTCTGTTTGGTAGCACTGGTTCTCCTAATATCTACGGGACGTGACAAGCAAAGAAGGAATGGAGCAATAATGTGCTTTGAAAACTGAGCATGATATACATTACCATCTCAAACAGGAAAATTTCTGTTTACACTTTGCATGCAATTTGCAGGATGTAAATGTCAAAGCAAAAGCTTGATAAAGTTAGCACACAAGTAGTCGGGTTAAACTGAGAAGTAGACACAAACCTGGCCACTACTAATGAATGACGATCCATACACAGACTGGATCTGAGCTTTGCAGATTGGAAATGGCTGCGGACAATCTAGAATTCAGGGACAGTACATGAGGTCTGCACTTAGCTCTGAAGACTAACTAAATGTCTGTCATAATCTAGGTTGCTTCCAGTGCACTCAGAGAAACACAGTTTCCTGACCTGAGCAAGTTCTTATCTCTAAAGGTTGCAGAGATGGCACATTAGAATTTTCTATGAATAGTTCAAATGCTTTAAGGTGTCTAAATAATTTTAGTCCATTTTGTCATAATCATCACCTTGACAGTGAAAGGTCCCTGTGTGAGATCCCATAATGTTAACCTGTCCCCAATATTGTATAGCATTTTAAAACTGCATTCCACACAGTGTCCTTCTACTCATTCATTTTTTCCCCTCCTTTTAGTCAGTTTTGGAAACACAGTAAAATCCCAGAGTTTAAAGAACTCTTGCTTAGTTTCCATGTCTACCCAACTTACTTTCTACACCACGCCTTTCAGAGAAGAAAATCCAGAAATGTTCCTCTGATAATTTCCTCTAAGGTCTAATCAATTTGGTATCAGGAAATGCCTTATATATTATCTGATTCTGTCTTACCATAAAAAAGGACAGTTACCTTTTGGTTCTCAATATTCTATTATCAATAAAGACTTTCAAAAGAAGAATCTGGAAGTTCTTGGTTTCCATGTGACCCTTTTGTAAATCTGCATTTTGCACCCATTTGCACACACCATTCTCCCAAGCAGAAGTTTCACCATCCGTTCACTCAACTCTTCCCCTGGCTCATCCTTTCTGAAGATTTAATTTAAAAATGTCCTTCTCCTGGAAGCCTCCCCTGGCCAGCATCACCACCCTTCACACACACACACACACACACACACACACACAGGCACACACATGGGCACACTTTTACATAGAGTCAGATACTCTTTATCTTGGCTTCTATAGCAAGCTTTACTTTGTGCTTCCTGCTTGCCCCAGCATGTTGTAATTGGCTTATTTCCCTGTCCACATGTAGATAATAACTGTCTTGAAGACAGGGACCATCTGACTCATGTCTGTGTTGTCACCTAGCACAGTACCTCGCCTTCAGAAAAATAGGCAAAATATTTAGTGAATGAATAAATGTATCTACCTCAATCACTAGTCTCCTCCCACAACTTCTCTGAAGCATTCTTTTTTGCTTCCATATTAAAATTATGAAAATTTAACCAGCTCTTGATGAGAATTTGGAAGTCTCACTAGGACCTCTCAGACAGCATTTCTCTTGTGTTTCAGAATGTGTCTGCTTTGCATGACAGTCCAGATGTCAGCCTTTCCACATTTCCCCAGAATTACCTTGAGTCTAATATGTCCCTCCTGTGCAGCTCCTTCTATGTGGGCAGGCAGCTCTGTTGTTTAGCTAACTGTCGGCATTACACTGCTGTATTCATAAAGGATTGTCAGCACGGTGCGGTATTATTATGCGAGATCATTTGCTCTTGTAAAGACACATTAAACCTAGCAGTTGCTTTGTCTCTTGTCAAGGGAATTGTGTGCTGTTACATTAGAGATGAGAGTTTGCAACATCAACCTGCTACTGCTGTTTTTGCTACCCACTTTGGAAGAATCAACAATTTATGCTTGTTTCCTTGTTTTTCTTCTTTGGTAACAGCTTAGCCACTATCCGAACAGGAATCTCATCAGTGCGAAGAAGATAGTATCCCTTGGGGCAGGGGTCATTTTGTGCAAGGTTCTCTACTGCGAGCTTGAGTTCTATGCTTCTGCCTCCATCCAGTGGCTAAGGTGCAGCTCTTCTGAGCTGCGCCTGTACCTCTCCCTGTACCTCTCCATCTGGGCTTCCAAACTGGCATCAATATTTCCCATGGTCTCATATTCCCAGGTTTCATACGGGATGCCTTCTCCAACGTCAGCATATCATTTGAAGTATCAATAATTTGTTGCCAAAACTTTCAGAAACCTGTCATACCGACCAGACTAAATCACTCCCTATACCCATGCCACAGAATCCCCTGCTAAAACTGCACAGTGGGTCCTGTTTCTCCTGGTCCATTCATTGCCAGATCTTCCATATTCTGAAACATGATACAGGACAGGATTCAGTATACAGAATAATTAAAAATAGGGTTACTTAAGAAAAACTAAATCCAATTTGCTGCCTCTGTTTCCCCAAGCTTTTCTTCCCTCCTTGACTCTTTATTTGTTTCCAAAAATCTCTACCTGAAAATGAAGTAACTCATACCTGGAAAACAAAGGAGAAGAACAAGTTTAAAGAACCAGAGGGTTTTAGGGAAAGTTGGGTCTTTGCAAGTAGGAGAAGGTGTTAATGTTAGCTTACTCAGTGGCCAGGCCTACTTTTTTCCAGGCTCAATTTGGTGGCCTCTATTATTATTAAGAAATAGCACATTTTCAACACCACATTTTGCCTCAGCAGGCCCCTTTCAACAATATATTATGGTTCTGTTATAGAACAGCTAAATTGCATTAATCACTTTCCTCAAGATGTAGTTCGTGGTGGATAATACATTTTTAAGTTTGCTTTGCTGCAAGAGCCTTCTGACAAAAGAGTAGCCTGTTAAAGTCATCCCTTTCTCTTCTGGGCCCAACACGTTTCATCTCTTTAATGATGGGTGCTCTCTATTATCGTATTCCTTGCTGCTTTTTAGTTTTGCTCTTAGTCTCAGTTTCTTTAAGGATTCAGCCAGTATAATAATCAAATTGTCTGACTAGTCATGCTTCTGTCTGTATTTTTAATAAATCCAACAAATATTGTGATATAGTTATTCGAGTCATTTTTTTTACAGATAAGAAAATTTTGTCTAGCTGGGCATGGTGGCTCATGCCTGTAATCCCAGTGACTCAGGATACTGAGGTAGGAGGATCGAAAGTTCAAGGCCGGCTTCAGTAATTTAGTGAGGCCCTAAGCAAAAAGCAACTTAGCAAGACCCTGTCTTAAAATAAAAAATAAAAAGGGCTAGCGACGTAACTCAGTGGTAATGTTTCCCTGGGTTCAATCCTCAGTACCAAAAACAAACAAAAAAAAAAAAAAAGAAAAGAAAAGAAAGAAAGCCAGCCAGCCTTGGCAGCAGGTGGTTTACAGAAAGAATAAGTATGAAGTATGAGTCTGTTTTCAGAATGAAGTTAAATGAATCTTACTTTCATCACTCCTCCAGAATATGGCTCCATTAGAAGAATCTTAAGTAATATGCATTCATTTCTATAAATTAGGAGCGCCTATAAGTGATTATATGCATTTTGTAATGCTGAAGCATAAATTCATCATTTCAAATATATATAGTTACACACTGTGGCTTTAATCAAGTTCATATTTTCTGCAAGATTTTTGAAATTTTTATTTAACAAAATTATTTGGAACATCTATCCTTTTTTTAAAAGTTATTCTTATTAATTATTCCTTTTAGCCCTCTGCTGTTTTCCCCCAAATATCACATTTTTAACGTCTCCTTTTCTCATTTCCCAGAACTATTTTTTTTATGAGAAAAGGTCAACTTTAAATAATTTATTCCCTTCCTTCTCTTATCAATTAGCTTGTCCAAATTCTGATCTGCATTGAATGATTGGAACTTGTCCCCCAAAGACCCATGTGAGAAAGATGTGACCCCCAGGTGGTACTACTGGGAGGTGGTGTAACCTTTAAGAGGTGGAGCCTATTAAAGGTCTTTAGATGATAGAGGGCGTACCATTGAAGAGGCTTGTGGGAACCAAACCCACTAATCATCCTTTTCTTTCTTTATCTGTCACAAAGTGAGTGGTTTTATTCTGGCACACATTCTTGCCATGAGGTACTTTCTTGACACAAGCCCAAGTCCAAAGCAACAGAACCAAATGATCACAAATTGCAACCTCCAAAAGTGTGAGCCTTTCGTCTTTTTAAGTTGATTATCTCAGGTATTTGTTATAGTGACAAAAAACAAAATAAAACAAAACAAAACAAAAAAACCTTTACTAATACAGTTTTCTCCATGTAAAAAAAGATACAATAATATATTTTAGTAGTATATGGAGAGAGTGAGGGACATAAATAAGAATATAAACCAAAACATTAATAGTGATTATCTCTGAGAAATGGGATAAGGAGGCACTTTTATTATTTCCACTATCATGAATTGCTGTAATAATTTAATGTTTTACAGTGAGCTTGCAATTACTTTTGGAATCAATAAAAAGATTATTTTTGAAAGAGTAAAAATAAGTTAAATAAGTAATGCAATCCTTCATATTGAAACTTCAAGTCAAACAAAAGAAAATAAGGGGTGTGCATTCTTGCTGACTCCTAGCAAAAAGGAGGTCTCAGGATAAAATGCTCCATTGTAAAAGGTATTTCCTCCACTTTAGTCCTGCTTTCGTGTTTCCCTCTATAGAATATGTAGGGCATGAAAAGAAAAACCTATCGGTAATAGGCCTATATAAAATATATATGAATATATATGTATGAATATTTTTATGAGTCAAAAGATCTAAAATTTATTGTTAGATATCCATTTTCTATTTTCACATTCATAATTTTCAATTAGTTCATTTTCATTCTCAGATTCTCAGAACCTGGTTTATAGAAAGTAAATAAATCAATAAATATTTGTTGAATGAATGACATGGGCTGGCTGTCACTCAAGTAGCTTCCTAGTAGCTGAACTTACACACTCTCCATTGCCAAAGCTGGTCAGCTGAGACCCAGGATAGGCAGGGTAACAAGAAATGAAATGAGAAGGATTCCTGGAAAAATATGAGAGAGATCAGAGGATTGGAGAACTTTAAAGCTAAAGGACAACCATGAAACTACCCAAGCAATCGTCTGTTTCTATGAGAAAACTTAGTCTCAGAGAAGGTGAGTTACTCTGGAAGGTTGCTGGTTAGAGGCAGAATCAGGACTTAAACCCAGATATTTCACCCCCTCTTCAAATTCCCTTCCTAACCAAGCTGTTATTCCCCAAGAAAGTGCTATCACTTAGAGAAACAAGCAGAGTCTCTTCCTTTCTTATGGAAATGAGATAGTAAGAGGGGAAAAGGTCTACTGTAGTAAAACTATATGCCTCTGTAAAGGTATATCTTCTTAATTAATATTGTTTTTTTCTTCCAGTGAATATTGTCAACATAAACAGTAGAAACTGGGAGCCTCTCAAGGATGCTATGAGTGTGATCCTTTAAAAATGGATCTGCCTCTCAACCTTTCTTCTGACAGCATGATCAAAAACAAGTATAAATCAAGGCTGTTAGGTGTCTTTGCATTAACTTTTCTTTAAAAGAAGAAAAAGGAGGAGGAGGAGGAGAAGGAAAACATAAGATAGAATACTTTCTCAAACTACAAACTAGACAAGAATACTATTATGAAATTGGAGGGATGATCCCCTTCTTGAAACAAGTTCTTTAATAATCTTTTTCTGCCCATTGGACCAAATCCCTTCTTAGTCATTATTTTGAAGCACTTTTTCTGCCTTAGTTATAACAGTACTTATCATAGGAGAGGTAAAATGTCAAAGCAAAAGAAAGGTAAATGGCTGGAAATGAACAATCCAAGCACAGGTTGACATGTAGGCAATGCCAACCAAGGAGGATAAAGTGAGATCTGAGTAGTGGTAGAGATTTTACTTAGTTGAATTTACTTAGTGCAGTGGCAAATGTGAGGCTGTCATAATCCATGAGATTTTTGTGAAATCATATTAAACAGCTGATGTTTTGTGAGACCTAATATTTTTCCTGTATATCCTTGTCCATCTGATTTAAGCAGACAAAAAAGAGTGATTGGTTCAACAGTGTACCTTTTACTTAATCCAGGCCCAGTTAAGTTTTTCCCCCATTACCATGTTACACAAGGGCAACCCCACACTGGCAGTTGGTTGTTAATTACATTTGATGTGCAGTAACACAAGAGAGCTAATTAACTTGCATCAAAAAAGCTTTATTTACTGTGACAAATTAAACAAACTCATAAAGTGTTCAGCCACAATGGCTCTCAATTATCATGCAGTCCAAGTAATGTGGTGCAAACACATTCTCAGACCTCTCTCAGGTATCACTTCAGTCTTACGGCCCTCTGCACATTACGATTATAAATGGATCTTTTTAATGAATAAAACTGAATGTCAACTGCTCTTTGTTTTGCTTTCCTTTGTGTGTATATGTGTATGCATGTGTGTGTGTGTGTGTGTATGTGTTCTCAAAGGGACAACTGGAGATGTTGGTCATATTCAATTTCTTCTTTCTTTCTTTTTATTTATTTATTTTGGGTTGTCAGGATCAAACCCAAGGTCTTATGCATGCTAAGCACACATTATACCACTGAGCCCTAACCCCAACCCATAGTCAATATTACAATCCTTCCTCACTTCACAATTTAACAGAGTATTCCTAGACTTTTATCAGAGAGCTCTCATAGAGGAAAAATCATAACTCAAGGCCCATGCTCTATGTGAAGCATGATTGTCTGAAACTGGTCATCTTCAGATTTTTCTTCTTAGGCATCTGTTGTTTCTTTAATAGACATATTACCACTTTATGATGACTCAGATATAAGCAGTATAAGATAGTGACTTTTGCTTATGATAGGTTTAGAGGATAAGTTTTGTCTCTCAGCCAATAAAAAGCCACAGAAGAACTGGCAGGAATGGGGGGGGGGAGGGGTCTTTGGAACAAGTTTGATTTGTTTGGGGTTTTTATTTGTTTGTGTTTCATAAAGCCAGCTATAGTTTCCATTATTCTTTGCAGGACGGCATCTAAAATTAACTTACTTATGGAAAGTATTAGTAAAATATATTCCCTCTGTTTGTACTTCATTTTCCAATAAAAAGATCTGAGATTAGTAGTACACTAAGTGGAAAAACAAAACAATGAACTCAAAATCAGATAAAGAATAATAATAGCAACTAGCTCATACTGCTAAATGGCAGAATCAGGATTATCTAACTCAAAAACTTGTTCTCAAGTACTGTCGACAATGTGGTGGTTAGGGCTTAGATATGAGGCATTCTCAAAAGCTCATGTATGAGATAATGCAAGAATAGTCAGAGGTGAATTGATTAGATTATGAGAGCTGTGACCTAATCAATGGCTTAATCCACTGGTATGGATT
The DNA here is from genome assembly GCF_001458135.2 of Marmota marmota marmota. Classification (NCBI taxonomy): domain Eukaryota; kingdom Metazoa; phylum Chordata; class Mammalia; order Rodentia; family Sciuridae; genus Marmota; species Marmota marmota. Next base: position 28,636,199 of record NW_025999900.1, on the reverse strand, counting down.
ATCTAGTTGGTGACTAGAGGAAGTAGGTCCCAGAGGTATAACTTTGGGGTTTATATTTGGTCCATGGTAAGTGGAGAGCTCCCCTCCCCCTTCTTAGTTGCCATGTCCTAACTGTTTTCCTATGACACACACTTCTGCCATGATATTCTTCCTCACTTGGGACACAGAGCTAAGGTGTCAGCTAAACATGAACTGAACCTCTGAAACCATGAGTCCAGAAAAACTTCTCCTCTAAATTGTTATTGTCAGGTATTTTGGTCACAGTGATGTAAAGCTGACTAATACAGAAACTGGTACCAAGAAATGGGGCCATTGTTGCCACTAACCATGTGGTTCAGAAGCCTTTGGAGCTGGTGTGTGAGAGGGATTTTTGAAAAGTTTAGAGATGCAAGCTGGAAAATCTTTACAGTGTTGTAAGTGGAGTTTCATGGGCAATTCTGGTGGAGGATCAGAAGACCAGAATGCCAATAAGACTAAGAATAGTAAAGACTGGCTGATGAGGTTTTAGAGGAGAAGGAGAACTCTACTGGGAATTGGACTAAAGGCTATTCATGTTACATTCTGGCAAAGACGTTGTCTATATTTTCCCCATGTCCTGAGACTTTCTATGAGGCTGAATTAAAAGGTAATGGACTTAATAATCTGGTGGAAGAAATTTCACGGCAGCACAGCATTCAGGTGGTGACATGGATATTGCTGGTAGCTTTTAGCCAAGTTTACTGTGATCATCAGGAACAGAAAAACTTGAGAATTTTGCAATTTGGCCAGAAAGTTGCAAGTAAAACTGGGTTTTTCAAAGACATTATAGCCACTAAAGAGATGTCAAGTACTTTGCACAGAGGCAATAGGAAAGATGGCTTGAGGGTGTTTTAGGAATTGGCAAGACCACACGAATCTCAGGCTCAAAGGGTAAAAGTAAATATTCCTTTGAGAAGAGACCCTGGGAGAACCTCCTTGCACAGGGGGGCCTAGGAAGTTTTTTCATCATGCTCAGCCACATTGCCACTCAGAGGCTGCTGCAGCCGTGGTCCCAGGAGGCTTGGCTCTTGCTTGAGATAGCAGCAGATTTTGGTGGTAATCACATGATGCGGATTCTGCAGGAATGCAGGATGCTGGAGTTAGGATTCATGGAGGCTTCCACCAAGATTTCAAAGGAAGGCTTGGGAGACCAGGCAAAATGTAGCAGGGTTGGAATCCCTGCAGGCATCCCCTTGACAGAGCTTGAATGAAGATGTGAGAAGGAAGCCAAAGCTGCAATGGAGCCCTCTAAGTGAAGCCAGGAACATGGAATATCTGCCAAGGAAAGCTGCAGGAATGAAGCAGAAATGAGTCAAGAGAGAAGCCATGTGGGCTGCAACCACGAAATGTCATAGGGGTGGAGATACCCAATCCCTTTTGAGAGAATTTCATGATGCCATGTGCCCCAGATGCTGGACATGAAACTACAGGACATGTTTGCCCATTCAGATTTCAGTTTTCCTTTTCCGTCCATCCCTTCTTTCTATTCCCCTAGTTCTCCTTTTTGGAATGAAAATGTATACTCTGTGCCATTATGTATTGGAGATATATATATCTATATATATATAAAACTTTCTTTTGATCTTGGCTCACATCTAAGAGTTTGCCTTGAATATCAGATAAGATTTTGGGCCAAGATGTTTGGCAAATGTTTTTACTGTTAAGACTATGTGAACTCTTAACATGGGCTAAATGTATTTTGCATTGTGAGATGGGCATAAACTTCCGGGGGCCAGGGTTGGAGTGTTATGGTTTGAACACAAGGTGTCCTCCAAAAGCTCATGTGTGAGACAATGTAAGAATATTCAGACGTGAAATGATTTGACTTTGTAATCTAACCAATGGATCAATCCACTGATATGGATTAATTGGGTAGGAACTGTAGGCAGGTAGAGTGTGACTAGAGAAGCAGGTCACTGGGGATATGGATTTATATTTTTGTTCCTGGGGAATGAGCTCTCTGTGTTTCCTGGCTGTCATGCACTGAGCAGTTTCCTCTACCATACCCTTCTGCCATGAGGGTCTTCCTATGGCATCAGCTGACCATGGACTGAACTTCTGAAACTGTAAGCCAAAATAGTCTTTTCCTCATGAGCTGTTCTTGCCAGCTATTTTGTTCACAGCAAGGAAAAGCTGGCTAAAACAGTGCCTTTTAGAAAATTACTGAACCCTCACTTACCGCTTGGCAAAATGTGATAATATTTGAGACAATGTTTAAAAGAGGACCCATAATAACTTTAAAATGAAAGTTAAGTTGTTCATGTTTTTTTTTATACTGAGGATTGAACTCAGGGGCACTCAGCCACATCCCTAGCCCTATTTTGTATTATATTTACAGACAGGGTCTCACTGAGTTGCTTAGTGCCTAGTTTTTGCTGAGGCTAGCTTTGAACTTGCAATCCCCCTGCCTCAGCCTCCTGAGCCACTGGGATTACTGGTGTGTGCCACTGTGCCCAGCTGTTGATGTCTTTATAATAGTTATTGGTTGGCCTCACCAATACCCTAAATTCATAATAAAAGCTTCATAATCATTGGCCTTCAGAGTTATATGCCTTTAGGCCAATAAATGACTAAAGAACAGAATATTTTTTAAAAATCAAGTTTCTTTATCTATGTTATGACTTAGGTGACTATTGTCTCTGGAAAAGCTAGTTACTCTGAACATTTTGAGCAAAGAAGAGGACTGAGAGAAAGGAACATGTTCTAAAGGAACAGCCTGTTTTCAATAATCCTATTATTATTTCCAAAAGTTATACACCCTTGAATCCATTGTAGATTCCTCCAAGGGAAATAAAGGCAAAAAAAGTTGCTTTAGAGTCGATCTCTTTTAAAACTGCACCAGAGGCTACAGCAACCACTACAAATTTAGCCAAGGGCATGCTTGGTCATATCCTGTTTAACTTTAGTTCACAAGGAAGCCATGCTTCCCAGAGATGGTTGGGAAATCACTCTTAAGACAAGATGTCCCATTTCCCCATCTCTTGACTGTTGACATTGATTAATTAGCTAAAGTCTGCAGCTGAGGTCCAGAGTCACTGTATTCTTGAACAACTTTTATCCTCTTTCTGCCTAATCAGTGTTTTTGTCTTCTGGACAGACATCAAGTTCAAGCAAAAAATAAAAATAAAAATCACCAATAATGCATTGTATTTGGCAATAGGTCACAGCAGGGTCTGGTAAAGAAATCACAGTAGGGAACGCAACTGAGTGTGGGCATAACAAAATGTCCTTTATTTATAGGAGCATAACCTGTAATATGCAATTTCAACATTGAGGTACACCAGAGTGAGTTGAAAGGGCTGCTGATTCTCTAATGAAAATTTTGAGTGATTCCAAAGGTCTAGGGTCTTTTGCACTGGGTGATTATTATGTGCTAACAAGGCAGTATGATTATTCCATCTCAGAATATTCATACAAATCAGTGGCACACTTCTACCTTTGCCAACATTTCCTGTCCAGCAAACTGTAGTTCACAACTGTCACATAGGTCTCCTAATTGAAAGGATAACAAAAGACTCAACAATTTTGTTTTTCACCTCCTGGCTTCTTCATAAACTACAAGTCACTTATATGTCCCCCAAAGGTCTACAATTCACAGGAAGAATCAATTTGCCCCCACCTCCCCAACAGGACAATTATGAGATAATATAAAAACAAAGACTCAAAACAGAAATAAAACCTGAAATAAATCACTTGTACAAATGGAGAGATACAACTAGTCATATTGAAACTTATAGCCTAGTCTACAAGGAACAATCTTATCACTTGCTATCCATCAGGAAAGATAGGCACATAAGAGGCTGACCAATTTATTATAAACAGGCCTTTTTATGCTAGACTGATTGCAGAGATGTTACTATAACGGAGAATTCTGAAGAGGACATTAAAATACAGCTACAATGCCAAATGGAGTAGTTGATTTTTTCGAGCTTTATTCAGACTGAACATGACACTCCCTTCTGCGTATGGAAGTCCATGGGTGGCCATTAAATCAAACTGAGCATCTTACAAGCCTATTCATATTGACCAGAGTATGGTGGCTCATTTAACCAATTCTGCAAGTGCATATTGCCGGGAGCTGGAGGAGATGTAAAGGCCCTTCTAACACTGTTCAGAGCTCTCCTTGATTATAATGCTCCCTGTGGGACCACAGGAGTTACTTACCACCCCCACCCCTCCATTTCAAATGTTAAGAAATTCTGAACCAAGCAAATGACAGTGCATTTCTTTCTGTTCACATCCCTTCGCTGAGATTCAAATAAGTCAGTCAAATCAATACCAGCTTGTAATTTCCTCCTGTATTTTAGGGGTGAAAATTGCAAGGCAACCCCCAAATTTTTAGGATTCTGCCCTGCTTCTCAGCACAAAATTTGCTGACTCTATTGTGGAGATGTGCCTTGAGCAACAGTGGACATTCTAACTTCTCAAGAAACTGAGAACTGCATGACTGCAGCTTTCTAACCATAGGAGTGTATAAGGCTTTCGATTATTGATGAAGCAGGAAATGTCAGTGTTCTTTTCCTTATAAAATTCCAAATGAGTTGTTGGTCCTCATAGCCTGAAACTTCCTTGAAGATAAGAATAGAATTTCCACCATTCTCATTTTCCCATCCTAATGGGCAAGCTATGTATTACTCTACAATTACAACTATAATCAAATGTATTTCAAGTGAGGTTTCTGAAGTAGAAAGGAAAATAGAATGGCCTGTTTGTGTTAAGCGTAACAAAGTGTAGGAGTATAGTCTCCATCAAAGAACCACGATGAGAAAATATATCTACTGAATGTTTGCTGCCACTGCTGAACGGATCCTGGGAGACGTCTTTCAATATTGTCAATGATAGCCATGATTTAATGATTTAGTCATGATTCAATGAAAACAATTTTAATTCATTGATTATCAATTTGAATTAAATAATAAATTGATTATCCTGAAGAATTTTATTTAGATTCAGAAAAAAAGAGATGGAACTATAATGTTACAATTCATTTTTCATGGGAGGTTCTAGAACTGATTCTGAAAGCGGTTGCAAAACCGGCTTAAGAAAAAAAGTTAGGCACCCACACAGATGTCTGCTTCTTTGCAAAATATTTATTAAGGTCTTACATACTTATTAAAAGTTGGCCAGTGGCCAAATTGTAGAATATGATAAATAGCCACTAGTCCATACAAGAGACATTGATTGAGCACCTACTATGTGCAACCAGACATTATGTTCGAGGAGAATCTAATGAGGATAAAACACAATGCCTGAGAGGATTATAAAACAGCAAGGAGAAGGACATGGGGACATGGAATATCATAATGTGGTTGATATGGGGGACTGTCGCACAAAGTGCAGGGGCAAGGAGAATAGAGCACGGAGGTATTTAATAATAATGGCAAATACACAGTGTCTTCTGTGTTTCAGGATCATGCTACATAAATTAGCTCTTTTAATGCTCATAGCATTCATAAGCCGCAACATCTCTGAACACAATTGTTTTGCTTTGTGCCTAAGCAGAGACAAATGCTCCCCCAACCTCTTTCTCCAGGCTGTGCCACAAAAAAAGACTCACTTATCTGGTAGTCGTCAGGGGCCAGATAAGACTACAAGGTTGTTCTTCAAACCTTTGGGAAAGCCTCAGCCTCTCAGGCCAATTGCAGGGCTTTGGCCCTGAGCTGCAGTCGGTGGGCGCGTCCGGGAGTGCCCCCTTGTGGCCCGAAGGCCGCGCTCTGATTACACTCAGCTGCGCCGTCTCCAACCCTGAGGCTGGCCGCTTCCCAGCCCAGAAATGGGGAGGAGAAAACCCTTCCTGCTCAGTGCTACGCAGAGGGGTGGGGATGAATATTTGGTTTCTTGGCTGTCCTGGGAATCTGAGGCCGTCCACTGACTTCCCCTGAGAGTGCTAGGCCATGTGGCCTTTGACTCAGCCCTTGGCCTAACCATGGGAACTCATTCGGGTCCCAACCAAAGCTTGTTTGTACAGTTAAATGAATAAGTGTGTTTAAACTGAGGTGCCGACTTCTTACCAGTCTGTGTTACTAAAATAACCAGAGAAAAATTCCGAAGAATAATTATAATGGGGTTTCTAGCTGGCGACGTTTTGGTCCGCCCTAGCATTTAAATGAGACTAAGTTCCCCTGTTTGAGTGCCCCCTGACAATGTATTTTCTCTCAGCTCCATGACTGTTTTATCACTCCATACTCACTTGACCTAATCGGCACCATCCTGCACTCTGAAATGTTTATACTGTTAAATGAATTCTTAATCTAACTTTTACAGCATTCAATTTCAGTTTCATCAGCCATCCACAGTGTAATATCTAATGTTTTAAAATAATCTAGACAGTTAAAAAAAGGGGGGGGGAGTAGGGAGGGAGAAGAATCCCCGTGTTATGAAGCAAATGATTAATTAAAGCAAATTAGATTCTGGCAGCTCTTGCTATCATTATCATGTGTTCCACAACTAGTCTAATAAATCTTTGTTGAGAATGTGTGCTTTCACAAGGTTCAAGAGTCACCTGGGAAAGGACATTATTGACTAATATTTTTGTATTGCTGTTACTTTTATTTTCTATTACCCTATGGAATCACAACTGATATTTTTCAAACGGAGTGCATTCATTCACGACTCCAACTTTGCTCACTCTTGAAGGGTAGGTTTGAGAGAGGACAGCAAACCCAACAAGTTCTCTATGTATTACTAGAGTAAATTACAATAACGGATACAGCTAATGTGTCGGAAAACGCTTGCAAATCTAAAGAAGCGCTGCACTATGTGCGCCTGCTGCATAATGCTGTCATGGCTGGGGCACATTCAGCAGCTGCAAACCTTCTCTAAACCGTGCAGCAGCGCAGTAAGAACAGCTCGGCTCGCCTCTGTTTCAGAGCCTTGCCTTCCATCCTAGTATCTGGCACTTCCTCATTGAGACAAGTAACAATGCCGAAGCAAATAGCTCTCTAAATCCAACCAAATGCTGCTGCCATGCAAACTAGACAGTCTTTGCGTTGTTTCTGAAGGCACAGAAGGGAGAAATTGACAGCTATTTCAAGAAAGGGACCACATACTTGCCTTTATTTAGACTGTTCAAAAGTGCTGTCACTTAATCAACCTTTAATAATTTCTAATTTCAACTGTTGCATTTTTGACTTCGTGCTAGTTATTGGCTACTTCGCATTTTTAAAGTATATTTCCTACAACTTTCCCATTGCTTTACCTCTAGCTTAGCCCCAAATCCTGGCAAATGCCAGTGTAAACTGTAAGCTCAGTTCTCCATGATCTTCAGTCATTGCATGTCACGTTGTCTTAAAACTTATCAAGGCAAGGCACAGATTTTATTTTAAGTCTGAGATATTTTGACAGGAAAAAAACAGTTTTATAACAATAACACAAATACCAGGAATATATTTATCTTTGAGGTTTGTTAAATAAGGAGGAGGGCAAAAGCATAATCCCTCAAAGTGAAATTTTACATTGTAATAAATCATCACATGCCATTAAATGTATGTGCTAGGTTTGAAATAGGGTACCCCATCAAATTCTAAGATATGGTTGAGTGGATGAATAGGTTTCACACAACTAAGGTTTCTCTGCATGTTTAACCCTTACCCCCTGCCATCGCTCTATTAATTTTGACTGCTGAGAGAATTAGGTATGGCCACCAAACCAAACAAAACAAAAACAAAAAAACTAAACATATATTTAGATATGTACAATAGGTATTCCATTTTGGCCTTCGTAACTGCATTTTTATAAAGTGAGTTTCGATTATCCATCAAAGTAATTTCCTCTACCCACTCCCTCATCATCCTCCCACCCTATGCATTGGAACACATTTCTCTTTTCCTTGGGCTCCTTGTCAGCTTTCTGCAGCAGATTCTGGTTCCTCGGCAAAATGGAAAACAGCCTCGAGTGCTGCTCAGTATGGAAACACATCCCCACGGCCTGGGTATTTTTCCAGACAGTTTTAAAAGGTTCTGGTATTGCATGAGTTAAAAAAAATTCCCCCTGGAAAAGCTAATTATTGCATGCAGATACTTCTTTGTGTGATCAAGGAGGGGACAATTTAATAGGCTCTGTAATACAACCAAGAACAAAATTGCTTTAAAGGAAGTCTCTTGTTGAGTGACAACTCTGTTGCCTGAGCCAATTAGGTCCCAATAAAGAGTGTTGAATTGGCTCCTGCTTTCTCATTAATTATGTTCTGTCACAGACATGGGGCTTGATTTAGCAATTTTGTATTACATTAAGATACTGAAAGGCCGGGAACAAATGGCTCACTCTGATAATAGGCATTCTCTACACGGTGTGACATTTACTATCCAGCTGTCCGTAAGGCAGCCTAGCACTTCAGTTCAGGGGTTTATTTGTCATTGCTTCAAAGGGACACTCAGCTTTTCACAAAAAAAGAAACAGAGAGGCTAATAGATAGGACAAAATGTACTGCTGATATGCTTTATTAGAGATAGGATGCTAGGGTTTTGCTAACAAGCTCATCCGTTGGGACTCAGCCGAGTTTGCTGCCAATCATCCTACACACAAAGGCGCACTAGTTAACAAGGAGAAATGAATTACAGACACTTATTCTGCCGGTGGGATCACAAATACACCAATCTGTGAAAGAGGCACAAACTCCAGAGACAAACTACATATTTGTCAATAACCTCCTAGAAAGAACCCTAGTAATTCTTTGAAGACCTTTGATTTAGCTTCCCTCTAAAATACATGTATAGGAAATGTTTTAGTTACCATGACATTCTTTCTTTGTTATTTGTACAAATTTTCATCACATTAAAAACAGAAAACTGAGGAGGTCTGCAAATGTTTTAGTAGGTATCTATACACTACTTTTCATATCCCACCACAGGGAGCGGCTGCTTTGGTTATTTCATTAAGAACAACAGAAAATTAAATCTTTAAACTTTAGGTTTGAGCCGTAATCCAACAATGCCACAGGAAACAATCTATAACTCTGAATTCATCATGTGTAAGAAGTAAGAGAATAGGGTTAGGAACCAATTGAAAACCAGGTTTCTTTGGTTAAATAATTACGACTTTTAAAATCATAAACAGATGTGTGCATACACATATGTATGTGAACTATATATATGAATTTATAATACATAAACATCAACCTAAATCAGTGTGTCTTTATGTTAAATATAGCAAAACATTTTATGCATCGTATTTGGGAACCTGAGCCTAATCTCTGACCATGGCATGGATCAACATTTTATCACTTCTATTATTTAAACATTCTCCTGCGAATATATCACAGAGAAGAGTCTGTTGTTGATTACAAAAAACAATAACCTTCAACTCAAGCATACCTACTGACCACATGAGATTAATCAAATCTGAATATGTCATTTTCAGTTTAATTACAAAACAGCTCTCCAAAATAGTTCCTAGAGACACTACACTGTTTGTCTGATTGCAAGCTGCATCCATTCACTTAATTTATTCTTCCCACCATCTTGGATGAGAGCACCTTGAGGCTCAACTATGGGAGAGATGAAAGGATAAAAAGGATTTATCAGACGTCTTTTCCTCAGAAGTTCAAACAGTGTGAAGATCCATTGGGCTCGGTTTGAATCTCAGAAGGAACAATCCATCTCTCTCTCTCCAGCTTTTTTTCTGATTCATGAGGCTCAAAGCATCCTATCCCACCTGGCAAAGGCACCATAAGGAGTTGCATATGGTAAAGGAAAGCTTCTTTTCTAAAAGGATTCTCCCACATGGATCCTCTACTTACCTCTATTTGTTTTAAATTTCTCAGAATCTGAGATCCTAAATAATTCCCTTATCTTTGTTGACCTACTAATCCCTCCAGTGAAAGGAAGCCATGAAGCAGAGATGTAGAATGGCTGTTTGCTCCAGTTGCATGTGTAATACACCCCTTTTTTGTTTTAGCCTTCATCAGCAGAAAGGAATGGGAAAAAATAATTTATTTGAAGAAGCAACTCTTACCTAATATAATCCCTAAACAGGTTTTCCAACTTCTAAGTATCAAAATAAAATTTTGATAAGGCACATTCCAAATCATCAACTTTATTTTAAACAATGTCTTAAAAATGGAAGAGGAGGGAAAAACAAAGATCACTTAAAATTAGTGTTGATTTTTCCGTCTCTTCACTCCCCCAAGGAAACATCATATGCAAGAAAGCACTTGCACATAATTTCCCCACACCAATAATGGTCATGAATTACATATTTTTAAAAGCATGTATTGAACACAGATCTGGCTGAAAGAGCTTTCAATCTGGGGGAACCATGAAATTCTTTTTCCTCTCTCTCTCTCTCTCTCTCTCTAAAATTTGCTATGTTTCTATTTTAAAAAGGCTTTGCAATAAATAATATACATAATAGACACAAGAATCATTTTATCCTCACTTAGCAGGAGCTTTATCTTCGCTATTCAGGTACTCCATAAGGTTGAAATCTTTCAAAGAGCCTCAGCCCCCCTTAGGCTGAAGCAAAGGTATTTATATAGACATTAAGTATTTATGCAGCAATTTATACTTTCAAAGCCCTTTGTAACCATTCATTAGTTCATCCAAATAACTTCCTTCTGAAGCAGGTGAGTGCTTTGTTTCCCAGGCACGGAGAGCCAGGTTCAGGGAGGTGACTGACATGCTGCACAGAGGCCTTAGGTCAGATATAAAGGAGGATTGCATCGCGAAACAGGTTCCCTAAGGGTTTTGTGGAACCTTCTCCTCTGTGAGTCTTTAAAAATAGGTTGGACCCCTACTGAAATGCTTCAGTTATGATTTTTTTGTGTGTGATTTATCTGCAAGCACAGGAAATGAGTGGGTGATCCAGCTCTCATAGCACTAGCTTTCTATACTATTGGGATATTTACACCCACAGAAAATCTCAGGAGCAAGCTGGAATTTGGGGGATAAAATTCACATCTCTACCTAAGGGATCAAGTCTCTCTAAAGTGAAATATTATGCAGGAACATTTGGAGGAACTGTTTTTAAAAATGTTTTCTTAGAAATTGATTCCCATGGTCATCCCAAGGCAAAGGTGGAGTGCAGATCTCATGTGCGTGACTATGTTTATTTCAAAAGACCCTACTCTGTCACGCCCATTATTTTGCTACATCTCCCTTTTTCTCTCATAACCACTGTGGTAACTTGACTCCAAAGATGGCCTCCATTCATTCCCTTCCTCTTTTTCCACTCAGCCTACACATGTGGTTTCTCACATCTGGGCTGCCTGTGCCTGCTTTGACTGCTAGATATGGAGAAAGTGATGCTATGCCAATTCTAGGTCTAGCCTTTATAAGAACTGACAGCTTCCTCCTCCTCCCTCTCTTGGAATGCTTACTCTTGGAGGACTCTGTCCTGGAACCCTGAGCTGCATGTGTAAAGCCCAGACTCCTCTGCTGCAGAGAGACCACAGGCCACATGGAAAAGCACTGAGGCACCAGATGTGGAAGTGAAGGAACCACTTTGGATATTCATCCTTGTCAAGCCTTCAGGGAACTCTATCCCTGGCTACTGTTGGGTAATGATGACATGAAAGGCCCCCAAGTTTCTCTCTCATTGAGCTCAGAACTATTGACCAGTAGAGTACATTGTTACTGTAAGCCACTGTTTTGTATGGCTGGAACTGGATAACCAGAATAAACTCTTTCAATGTTGTCTTCTCCATTCCCTATGTCTTCATACAGTTATGAGAGAAAGATAGAGGCTGGGAAAAGCTAGGTTAAGCCAGAAGGACAGGGCTACTGTTTTGCTGCTGTGACTAAAGGCCTCAACCAGCACAATTGTAGAGGAGGAAAAATTTATTTGAGGGCTCATGGTTTCAGAGGTCTTAGTCCATATCAAGCTGACTCCATTTCTCAGGGCTCGAGGCAAGGCTGAACATCATGGCAGGAGAATGTGGCATAGGGAAGCCCCTCACATCATGGTGATCAAGAAGCAGAGAGAAAGAGTTTACTCTCCAGTTACAAATACATACACCAAAGCCATGCACCAATTCCTACCTCCTCCACCCACACCCTACCACTTTAGTTAATCCCATCCAGGATTAACTCACTGATTAGGCTAAAACTATGACCCAATCATTTCTCCTCCAAACCTTTTTGCATTGTCTTACATATGAGCTTTTGAGAATTACCACATCTAAACCATGTCAGATACTAAGAATTGATAGCATGGTATAAAGGATTCATTCAGTCTTGTAAAACCTTGGGAAAGCAATGTAGCCTCTTTAAATATCAGTTTCCTCATCTGAAAAATGGGACTATTGATATCACATCAGAGGATTGAGGGACTTAATGAGCCAACAGATGTTAAACACCAATGATAATTCTAAAACAGGCAGGTCCTCAATAGCTGGAGCTATTTGTATTTGTATTACAATTGTCCTTATAATTATTAATATTACTTAGTAATTCAAGACTCCCTTATAAATATCTGTTCAATCCATGAACTGTTGTCCTTTCTTATAAGTGCCTTCAGATTCATTACTGTGAACATCCAGGAGACATGTATGATCCCACCCTTACATCATAGCTAACTGAACCAGGGGGAGACAATTTACCTGAACCAGATCAATCAGATTTTTTAATCCTTTCAAGTGATAAATGAGATTACAAGAAGACAGTTTGTCTCTGCATGTAGGTATGATGAGAGTGGCTGGGGGCAGGGGGAAAAAGATGCCCAAACTCCACCCTGTGGACCAAGAACAGAGTCATGCTGGACAGAGAGAGCAAGAGAGGAAAAGAGTAAGAGAAAGAGAGAATTTTCTAGAACACTGATGGCTTTCTGGGTTCTGTTTCTAGACTTTTCAGAGACCCAGCTATAATCCTTTTCTAGGGTATAGTAAGCTGGACTTTTATCCTTATATATATTCCCTTAGACTCTTGAACTAAATTAAGTTGGTTTCTGTTATTCTTCTTCCAAAGAGCCCAAATGAAAGGAAAAAGTTTGAAGGAGAAAGCTTTATATGGGAAGCCATCAGTGGCTTTCCTGCAAGGCTCCCCAGTGCAGTCAGGATCCAGCCTGGATCCACTGAGGTAGTGCTTAAACGTTACCCGTCTCATTATGTCACTAAGGCTCTTGTTTACCATTACCAGAATAGTTTGATATTGGGTTTTGTTTGTTTTTTTTTTAAGTAAAAAATTTATTGAGATATAGTTTACATTTCATATAATTCAATCATTTAAATATATGATTTAACAGTTTTTAATGTATTTACAGAGTTGTGCATTAATCATCACAATTTATTTTAGAATGTTCAATCACCCTTAAAATATTCAATGACCCACTAACAGTCACTTTCCATTTTCTTCCCCCCTCATCTCACTCCCCACCTCTAGGCAACCATTAATCTATTTTCTATATCTGTAGATTTGCCTATTCTGAATACTTCACATAAATGGAATTACATGATCTATAGTTTTTGTGACTGATTATAATTTCACTTAGCATAATGTTTTCATGGTTTAACTGTGTTGTAACATATAGCAATACTTCACTCACTGAGGTTGATTTATAATATTTCATTGTAAGATACATTACATTTTATTTATTCATTCATCAGTTGGTGGATATTTGGGTTGTTTTCTCTGTGGGATTATTATGAATAATGCTGCTATGGACATTCATAAACAAGTTTTTATATAGGAATAAATTCATTTCTCCTGGGTACGCATCTGGGAAGAGTGTTAGATTATATGTTAACTATTTAATAGTTGCCAAAATGTATGCATCATTTTATATTCTCACCAGCAGTATTTGAGGGTCCTGCTATCTACACATTCTTCCCAGTACTTTTTACATTTTTTAAATTATCTGTATCTATTGTATGTGAAACTGTATCTCATTGTAGTTTGGTTAGTTTGCTTGTTTTGTACCAGGGACTGAGATTGAACCAAGGGGCGCTTAATCACTGAGCAACATCCCCAGATATTTTTCATATTTTATTTAGAGACAGGGTCTTGCTACCTTGCTGAGGCTAACTTTAAACTCATGATCCTCTTGCCTGAGCCTCTCACAGGGATTACAGGCATGTGCCTCCACCACACCTGTCTTATTGTAGTTTTTATTTGTATTTCCCTGGTGACTAATAATGCTGAGAATCATTTCATGTGCTGATTGGCTATTTGTATTTCTTCTTTGGAAAAGTATCTGTTCAGATCTTTTACCCATTTTTTAATTGGGTTGTTTTGTTGTTGAGTTGCAAGAACTCCTTATATATTCTAGATACAAATCCTTTAGATATATGATTTGCAAATATTTTCTCTCAGTGAGTTTTCTTTTCACTTTCTTGATGGTGTCCAATGAAGGAACGGTGTTTTTTAATTATGATGAAGTCCACTATCTATTTTTTATTCAGTAGCTCATGTTTTTGGTGTCATATCTAAGAAATAATTGCCAAAACCAAAGTCACAAAATTTGACCACTAAGCTTTCTTCTAAGAGTTTTATAGTTTAGCTCAACATTCATGGCTTTAATCTACTTTTAGTTAATTTTTTTGGGTGTGAGGTAGGGGTACAACTTCATTTTTTTACATGTACATATTCACTTAAAGTTCATAGAAATACAATTTTTTAAATCAATCTTTTGTTCTACAACCTTTGTTGAATTTGTTTACCATTAAATTCCTTAGGATTTCCATCTACAAGATGATATCATCTGCAAGTCAAGATAGATTCATTCATTCCTTTTTACTCCAGGCTTCATTTACTTCAAATTTATTTTCTTGCCTAATTGCCTTGGCTAGACACCCCAGTACAATGTTGACTAGAAGTGGTAACAGCAGAGATCCTTATCTTATTCCTGAACTTTGAGTAAATAATTAAGTATTTCACCATTAAATATAATATCAACTGCTGAATTCCAATGTCTTCTTGATCATTAAGAATACTGGTAACAGTAAATATGGGATCTTTAAAATCTTGATAATAAATCTTCATGTTTACAAGTGATGTACTTTATTCTGGCTAATACCTGATTCTGGGTAGTTTATAAACAACAGAAATATATTACCCACAGCTCTGAAAGTTGGAAAGTCCACCAATAAGGCACCAGTAATTCGGTGTTTGGTGAGAGCCCATTCCTCATAGATGAACCCTTCTATGTGTCTTCATATGGCAAAAGCGGAAGGTGACTCTCTGGGGTCCTTATAAGAATCTTAATCTCATTAATAAGGTCAGAGTGCTCATAACATTATCACCTCCCAAAGGTGTCTAATACCATGACCTTTGTGGTTAGGTTTCAACATATGAATTTTGAGGGGACACATTCAGACCATAGTGACAAATATGATTAAATATCATTCATTTTTATAGAGACTTAAAAAAATTAGCATCTCATGTTCCATGATACTTACATAGATGTGTAGTGGTAGCAGATTACATTGGATCACAGACAGAAATATACAGAAGTGAGTCTCATCATACAAGCTAGGCTGGTCCCTTAACTCTTGGACCTTTTCTGAATCTCATTCTCCTATAAGTTGATGATACCAGCCCTCATTTCTTCTAACTCTTTGTGAGAACCATATGAGTAAATACGAATTTTTTTTTAGAAAATACAATATCTCATGCAAAGATAAGAAGGTGTTATTTATTTTTCAAAATTTATTAAAGGCTTTCTTGTGTATTGATAATATGATGGGAAAAATCAACACCTTTCCACCTTTTATATATATATAAAATTGATGATCCTGCATTATGATTAGCATAGAAATATTTCTTAAATATCTTATCTAGAAAAGGAAAAGTATTCCTTAAAACTAAGTTCCTTCTTTTTTTTTGGTATCAGAGATTGAACTCAGGGGCACTCAACCACTGAGCCACATCCTCAGCCTTATTTTATATTGTTTTATTTAGAGACAAGGTCTCACTGAATTGCTCAGCACCTCACTTTTGCTGAGGCTGGCTTTGAAAGGTTCATGCATTTTTAATTAAGAACTATAGTTCAGGCTGGACCTCTAAACATTTTTCTGTATATTTTTTCTGTATGTTTTCCCTACTCAGTGGAAATATTGTGAAACGATTCACTAATTTTTCCTTAATGATTTTTAGACTTGTGTTGTTTCTGGAAATGTGTCAATTAAAATCTTTGTCCCTCAGTTTCAACAGTTACAAAGTGAAACAATTAAAGAACATAACCATAAAATCTTTTCCAGTGATAAAATTCATAATTTGCAGATTCTATGAAGAGTCTCAGGAAGATTTTTAAGCTAATGTGAAATTTTTCTAAATACTAATTCAGGTAACTGATTTATTTTAATTCTTAATAATTTCAAATATTATTTTTGAATTCTTTGCTAAATGGTGTTTTAAAATTCTCTAGAAATTAGTGTAATATTTTCCCTGATGTTAAATAGATTGCTTGCTTTTTAATATTTACTCATGTCCATCATAAAAATTTTTTCACTTAAAATTATTTCGAGAATACTAATTAATGGAAAACAATATTTTTAAGATTAATTCCTAAATGCCTCCGAGTGTAATTATTTGAATTGACCATAATGCATGGAGTAATACTGTCATATAACCCTATAATAGGATGACAATAATTATTTTAAAATGTGAATCTATCCTAAGATACCAACATTACTTTCTCTGAGGACACTCATTATTTTCAGCTCAGATCTGATTTCTCTAATGTGTTCACATAGCTGCATACTTTTCTTTCATAGTATTAAGTATCCAATGTCATATTTCTTTGGTAAATAATTAATTTTTGTCTACCCACTAGATGAAGGGTTATTGCTTTCCCATTGCCTAGGATGACTGAATCAATGAATTAATAAAATGATATATCATTACTGGAGTGTATTTTTGTTATATTCCTTTTATTTTCATTTTTTAATCAATAACGAGTACCTGTAAGCTCCTTGATGATAAAGGCTAACTCTTTCATTTCTTCTTGGGCTCAACAGAGTGCCTAGTACTTCAGAATCCCCTGAAGAAAGGAAAGGAAGGTGAGAGAACACGGCTTTAGCTGAAAAATCTGTGTCAGCCCAAGTGCACTGGAATAAGGCCAGTTAAGGTTGGATAGGGTCAGCCAGGGAGTCCTGGGAGTCCTGAGTCCCTGCCACAAAAGGATTCATCTGGCCTCCAAATTCAGATTCAACAAGAGCTTGCCCTTCTAATTCTGTCCAGTTTCCCTTGCTCCTGTCTTGAATTCTGGGATGCAGCCCCACTGGGGTCAGGACTTGTTGGTCACATCTATCCCCAGACTCTGGTTCTTCTCACCTCTCTACTTTAGGTTCTACCTGATTGCTACTTAGCCACATTCCCATCAAGTCTTCCCCAGGTTTTCTGGACTTTAGGTTTCTGCTGCCCACTTAAGCAGTAATTACCGCTAGAGTAACCCCAGAGAAATCCACCTGCTGAAACCTAATTGACCATTCTGATTTGCTCAAGATAGGGTCTCAATGCTTCCAACTTGTTTGCATGTATAAAAATCATATTTAACCCCAATTCTACATTTATTTTTAAAATCAGTTTAAGCAAAATAATAAGGGTTTGAAGGAGGCCCACTGTGACATTGTGTGCACTGAATAGGCTAGATTTACAAGGCAAACACTGAAGATATTTATGGCTGCCTGAGACTGATCTAGCAATCCAAATGGTGCACAGGCAACAGGCAGTTAAAATAACTTACATTCATGGACACGTTTTTGCTTGTCATCCTAGTAAGAGTCATTAAAGTCAAAATACATTTTTAAACACATTTTCTTTGTCAAAAGGTTTTTTATTTAAAATGGCAGAATCCATATGATTGAAACACAAATTGCAAAGCTTTACATTATCATTTAAAGCAAATCAAGGATTCACAAAATATTAACAGCAATTTAAGTTGGGGAATAAACATTTGGGGTTGAAGGAGGTAGAGTGAGGGGTCATTTCTTATTTTGTATCTTTATGTTCACTTTGAAATTTCTAAACATGTACATCTACAACTTTTGCTTTTCTTAAATGTTAGTAGGGAGATCTAAATACATTGTAGGACATGTTTTTAATGTCATCTTTATATTTTTGTATTTAAGAAACTATATTCCTTTTAATAAATAAATAAGGCACTAGTTTTTCTAGATTAAGAAAATAATACTTAAAGGAATAGTAAAGTAAAAAATAAGCAGACGTTTGTATTCACTGATCAAGTATTGGAGACTTGGTTCATAAGTTCTCCCGTTAAAATTCTGAAAAACAGGCCTAGGCCTCAGGCAATGTAGCGGTCACACTGAGAGGTACCTGCCTTGTCTTCTGGTTCCTCTTGCTTTGAGAACCAGTTACCCAACAGATAGCATTGAACAGGTTCTCATTATGAGCTAAATTTATACAGTTATAACTCTATAGTCGTTCTTGTCCCCAAGTCTAATGAGGGAGAAAGAATGCATGGAAAACAAATAATTTAAATATTCTATGTACAACTGCCAAGGGTACAATTAGGAAGGAAGAGCTATCTTTCGGGGGAGAGAATAGAAGTCAGTTCATTGAAAAGACAATGTTGCTGAACATCTCATGAGGCTGGAAATTAAACTACTTAACCAGGAAGTAGTTGGAAATATGCTAACAGAAGACACTTAAAATCCTCCCTGCACCTGCCCCAAGCTCTGCTTCCAACCTCATCTCTCCTGAACCTGTCTATAAATAGGACCTTCCCACCCAGTGAAAATCCAGGCAGCACCAAGTACACCACCCATATCCATGGGGTTCTTTGGCTGGTGCCCTTTCCTATGGGTTGACTCTCCTTTGTTTTTGGTCTGTCAAAATCCTAGCTATCCTTAACTCATTTTGTCTAAATGCCACTCTACCTGATGCAGTCAGTTGGAGTTTCTCCCTTCTTCCTCTAACATCTTTTTTTGCATTTATTTCATACCAGGAATTTTAATCCTTTACATATATTAACTCAAGTTCTCAAAATAACCACTAAGTACCAATATTGCTTCCATTTCACAGAGGAAGTAACTGACCCATAGCAAGGTTAAATGACTTGCTCCAGGCTGTACAGTCAAAATGGCCTCAATTTGTTGAGAATGAATTGTTTCACCCAATTCATTTATTTACTACTGGTAACAACTCTGTGAGGGAGTTATTGCTTTATCCACTTTAGAAGTGAGGGGATGAAGGAGGGGTACAGAGGTTAATAAACAAGTTCCCACTGCAGTAAGTGAGTGGAGCCAGGATTCAAACCCAGATGGCACAACATCCTTCACCCTGTGGTCCCCAGCACTCTCACCGCTCCATGACATGCCTCTGCCACTGCCTAATCAGGTTCAAAGACCTCTTAGAAAAAAGACCACCCAGTATATGGAGAAGCACTCAGGCCCTGTTCTCATGGTTTTTGCCAATATGTCACCTTGCCTCCCTCAAAATCCAAAAAGGATCTGATAACCAGTTGCTGTAATGTTGACCTGCCATTCTTGCTTCCTTGACCTGCGTGGCTGCCCTCTGGGTGTTCTTCACAGCAGGATAAAGTCTTATGAAAAAGAAGACAAATTGCATTGCAAATTCACTGATTCTGTCATCTAGTACAAACTAATTTCTTTTTCTTACTGAGGATTAAACCCAGGGGGCTTAACCACTGAGCCACATCTCCAGCCTTTTTGTATATTTTATTTAGAGACAGGTTCTCATTGAGTTGCAGAGGCTGGCTTTGAACTTGCTATCCTCCTGCCTCGGCCTCCTGAGCCATGAGGATTACAGCAGTGCCCTACTGTACTTGGCAAACTATTTTTTTTAATCTCTTCTTCCTTAAGCATAATACCTTATTTTTTAAAAAACAATGCTCCTTTATTTTTCCATAGAAAAGGTAAGTTTTATCAAAATCATTTTATAAATGAAAGCAGATAAATAGAATAGCAGTGTTAAACTCTCCGAAGTTCTTTAACTCTCTTTTCATCAGAATTTGCATGAATTTATTCCACCTTATGGTGTACAAAAGTGGTATTTCCCTAATTACTAATGAGATTGCTTGCCATCTTATTATGACTATGAACTTTTTCAAAATGAACTATGAAAAAGTGATAACCATTGAACCTTAGCTTCTCAAATACTATCTAACATCACATTGCAGTCACAAAAATAATTTGAATGAATTGTTAGAAGAATAAAATAAAATCTTTTATTCTCAGTGTTCAGGATTGCACAAGCTAGGCAAATGATAAATGTAAAAACTTAATAGTATCTAAATTTGAAAAGCACCTCACAATTTACAAAATACTTTCATAAATGTTATTTCAATTTAATTATTACAACAACCCCATAAGGTAGGAAGATAGGATTCATATTCCAATATTACTCGTGTGGATGTGTTTATACAGAGACTTCCCATCTTTACACAGCTAGCAAAGAGTCAAAGACAATTGAAATTGCTTTAAATCCAGTTTGTTCCCTCATGTTGCTTATCCTTTTAATAGGCATGAAGGATTTTAAGAATCATAAGTTCAACACATTATAGGTAAAAATAAATAAGTGAGTCCCATAGAAGAACAGTAACTAATCTAAGGTTATTGACCAGTTACAGGTAAGTCCTAGAAACTAAAGTCCCTGCCTTTGAAGCATTTTTTCCATTATGCAACATTAACCTCAGTTGAGGGCAACCTGTTATGACAGAAGGTGGAGAATGCCGCTAATTTGGCTATTTGATGCCTTAAGTTTCTGCTCCAGGAAGAGTGTTTGGGTGTGACCATATGTTACACACATAGTCCTAGAACCTCTTGTTGAGCTTCTACTAATGAAGCTAAACATGCAAGTATGTGAGGAAAGAATTATTCATCACTGTAATCAGCGTGGTCCCATCCAACATTCCCATGAAATTCTAGGCCCCAGAAGCACCTCCACAGCCCTACTACACTGCAGAGGGAGCCATCATTTGAAGAGACATGATAACAAGGAGGAAGCCAGGGCTGGGAAGAGGTTAAAAAAAAAAAAAAGCAATTGATCTTGGCTTGGTGGTGCACAGCTATAATCCCAGCAGCCCTGGAGGCTAAGGCAGGAGGATTGCAAGTTCAAAGCCAGCCTCAGCAAAAGCGAGGTACAAAGCAACTCAGTGAGACCCTGTCTCTAAATAAAATACAAACAAAATAGGGCTGGGGATGTGGCTCATTGGTCAAGTGCCCCTGAGTTCAATCCCAGGGACCTCTCCAAAAAAAAAAAAAAAAAAAAGAAAAGAAAGGATAAAGAAAAAGAAAAAAAGCAATTGTTTTGGTTGTGCTTACAAAGATCTCACGTCACCACAAATCTGAACACCCACACGAGTCCTGCTCCTCAGCAAATGTTCCTGGGCTCACCACCCCCACCACACTCCTCTGCTCCCCAGTTAAATTTACACTCCTGCCCAGCGCTGTGGGAATGAGACCGTAGCCTATCCTGTCTGACCAGATGGGTTGAGAGTCTCTGTCAACACCAATACTATTCTGTACCACTGACTAAAATACTTTTAACATTATTCCTTAGGGATTTTATTATAGAAGTAAAATTCTGAAAAACTTAATAAAGTGTTTCTTCCAAGTTATTGGCCTTTGTGAAAAAGAACCTGAGCCACTATTCTGTGTAGCAGTTCAGAAAATGAGGTTTGGGATTGGACAACTCTGGATATAAGCCCTAGATATTCCATTTATTCAGTGTGGGATCTTAGATAAGGTACTGGACTTCACAAAACCTCATTACCAATAAAAAATAATTCATACCTCTTAAAGTTATGAGAATTACTTAAGACTGCACATGTAGAGCTATTGGTATAGTATCTGGCAGTGGATGAACACTGATTAAGCATAACTGGATTTCTTTTTTCTACATAAAGTGCCAGCACAAATGTATGATCTTCAGTTCCTAGAATATGATGACTAAGTCTAAATATGCACTTTGGGTAGTTAACTGGCATTGATTCATTTTTCCCATTTGACAATACTGACTGAAAACCTGCCATGTACTAAATCTTATATTTGTTACCATAATGATTAAAACCCCTTTCACTTCAAGGGATTCAGAGACTAATGGAGAAATTGCTAAAAAAATTTCCTCATTCATTACCTCTGTGCCTTGTAAATGTCTGCCTCTTCTGGTGCAGCAAAATTCCTGAAGGCTGACACTATGTCTTCCTTGCTCAGCAGCACAGTACCTGCTTAACACACTATCTAGCACTTAGTCAGAACTCAATAAATATGTGTTAAATGTTACTTGAATGAAATAGAATCATTGTCTCTAGGAAACATTGGTATTTATGATTTAAAATTTGAAATGATATTTTGGATTCATATAACTTTTTTATATTCATGATATGCTTATACTATCTCATTTACTCAAACAATACTTCTTTAGGAAAGACAAGATTTGAGATTAGTATTATTATTTTATATATATGAACATATTCCTATATAAAGTTAACTAATAATACTAAATTAGTAGCAAAACAAATACTGCTAAGTGCCTGATGTAGAATAAGATAAAACTTGATTGTAGGGTGTTAAAGTATTCAAATAGTCTGATGGCATCAGATGGCATTTTTAAGTATGACATCCATATTTACTGTGACCTAATTTGATTCTGCTGACTTAATTGACCAGGAAGATTCCTTTACCCCTTCAGAATTACCTGGGTATTGCACTGCAATCTACAGACACTACTGAAAAAGACAGGTGAATTATTCAATAAATAACTTTTCCTGCCTTAAACTGCCCCTCAATTCTATAAATTCTATAGAGGTCATGGCCTTTAAGTTCTTTTCCCACTTCCTGCCCTGACTTCCCCAATACAAAAGATAAGGTGTGATTTCTGCCAAAAAATTTGTGGGTTAGAAATTGGGATAATATTAAATTTTAAAGCTGTGAATCCATAACATGACTCCTAGGAAGGGGGCTCTTCTTCTGTAATGAATATTGTTTGGCACACTATAACCATAGTATCATATATATATAT
>NW_025999900.1:28598934-28613032 GCF_001458135.2 Marmota marmota marmota | reverse complement strand
GTATATATATATATATATATATATATATATATATATATATAGAGAGAGAGAGAGAGAGAGAGAGAGAGAAATGTAGAAAAACAAATTACTATGCTGTTCAAAGGAGGGAAAATCACCACTATTTGTGAAGACCAAAATAGGTGCCCTGATGGATACAGAGGATATTGGGCACTGGAGCATGGTTAGAAATTTGACAAGAAGCAGAAGACCATGATGACGAAAAGCATGGACTCTGCCTAGATTCCAATTCTGACTCTTCTATCAATTAGCTGTGTGATTCAGGGCAACTTAGTTACACTCTCTTCACCCTGACTTCTTTGTCATAAAAAGGCACTGAAAATAATACATACCTCTTAGGATTGTTGTAATAAATGGATTAATATACATAACATGCTTAGACTATTGTCTGAAACATAAAAGTCCTATAAAAGAGTTAGTGTTTATTATTCTGTTAGAGCAAAGTCATGGTTAAAAGGAAAGGTGTATAAATAATGAATAATTGGCTGGAGTGGTGAGCATAAACAAAGGAGTAATAAAAGAAAAAAAATAGAATATAAATTGATAGTCTATTATAGAAAGCACAAGATGCCAAAAATGAATTTATTCTAAATTATGTAAAAAGTAGGAAGTCAGTTTTTGTTTTTGTTTTTATCAGGAAACCAGGTTAAATTAGAGGTGCACCTCAGGAAGATGAATCTGGCAAAGGATAGATTGCTGGTGGTGTAGACAAAATGTGTAGAAGGCTATTGTAGAAAGTAAACTTGCCAGTTTATAAGTTTTCATTCCAAGTCCCAGACCAAAATGGAGTTACTAATGTTGAGAGACCTAACAGCAGTAACAAGAAACTTAGCTAGGAAAGCAACAGACGGAAAAAAAGAAGACATTCTCTCATCAGTCCATGATAAACATCAGCGAGAATTTTTAAAGGTTACAGTTGACTCTGCTTTGTGTCTAGGATATTATAATGTCACTACAACAAACAGAATGCTGGATTAAAAAAATAAAATAAAATAAAAAACCTTTATGGAGTGACATTGAACAATTTGTCTTTGGACATGATGAGTTTAAAGTGTCTAGAAGACATCCTACAGAGACTTAAAACTATGTGTCTGGAGATAACAATCTGGAATTACCCAACTTGAGTAATAGTTAAAGAAACAGGAACAAATAAGACCTCTAGGGAAGAGGAAGAGCAAAAGAGAAAAGACCCCCATCATGCCACCTCAGGAAATCCCATTGTGTAAGGAGCATAAACAACTGGAAGGTGGGCAGGAAACAATGGGGTGAGAAGTGGACAAGTTCATGCCTGATGGACATGAGTTTCTTTGTCATCCTATTTCCTTTGGAAATGATCCCACCCCCACTGAAATTTCCTAGCTTTAGAAGAAAAATAAATTTTCTTCTTTAAGTTGCTATGTTTTTCATTACTTTCTATCACTGTGGAGGAGTCAGAGATACCCTCCTAATTCAAGACTTAACTGGGTCTCAAGTTTCAATTCTGAGCCTATAAAAACGAATGCATAGAATCATCTCTTGTGTTTATACATAAGGAATATAGATTATTGTGTCTGACCTAAGTTTCAAAGGAGGAGGGGGAAGATGTCGTCGACAGAAATAATATCTCTGGCATCTCTTTTTACTGTTACAGTATTTCCCAAATTTTAATACTCTGACTTTTTAATATATAGGATATTCCCATATTCCCAAAATAGACCCTGTAAAAAGGGAAGATGAAATTGATAAAATCCTTTCTTCAAGAGAAATCAAATTGTGTATATCACCTCCAGACTGGCATTGGTAACCCTGTATTTTCTCTCCCTCTCTGTCCCTTTAGCTATTCGACTTTCTTCCTGATGCTGAGATTGAGTCCCTGCCTGGGCTTCCTACTAACCACACTCCAGATCCCATCAAAGTCCTCCCAGGCATTTGTTTCCATTGTATCATTACCTAATCTCTGAAGCATTCATCATACAGCCCCAGAATTAATGCTGAAATAACCATAACACTTAACTTTTCTCCTTCCGTTTTTTTCCCTTTTCACCATCAGAAAAAGACCTTTCATTTAATATGTCCCTTACATCATCTTATAAAGTTTTGCTCACACTTTACTACTGCTGATCAATTCCTATTTGTGTGATGTTAAAAGTTACTTTTCTGTTTACCCTTTATATTTCATTCACCTAGAATTTATCAAGCATCTACTATAGAAACATTATTGTTTTCATCTCTACTTATTCTCTTTTGTCCCTCCTCTTTCACTTTAAAATAGCCACTTTATTCCTACTCTTAGTACAGGCAGTTTATATTGGGCCCCAAGAGCAGAATATGTGACTTGGACATAAAGCAACCATTAGGGCATCTGCCGCAAATATCCACAAGAGAGACAGCTCTGAGCTCAAGCAAAGGTTTATTGACAGAGAATGTCTGCAAGGTTGCCCTTCCTTCAGGCACAGCAGACAGAGTCACTTGAATAGAGGTTTTATATCTTGTTGAACAAGGAACAAGAGCAAGCTGGAAATGACCTTGGGTGCAGCAGGATAGAATTGACCTTGGGTGCAGGTGGTTGGGTAACAATAGATTTTTGTATTTAGGGACCTTGAAGGGTAGAGAGTTATGGGAACAGGGTATCTTAAGCTTCTTTTTCTTGCCAGTTTATAAGTTTTCATTCCAAGTCCCAGACCAAAATGGAGTTACTAATGTCAAGGGACCTAACAGCAATCATAGCCTCTCATGGCTTGAAATCACAGTTATTGATATCAGTGATGGACACATGGGCCAATTCAGGCCTATGAGAGTGAATCCAATAACTTGTGTAGGAACTACAAAGAGAGTCTCTCTTTTTCTAGGGTCTGGATGCTGTGATGACATGAGTCTGAAGTTGCTTGGGGTCATCCCTAAGATTTTCATGAAAACCAACAAATATGATCTCTTTTTAAAAATGAATCCAGTTTGCGTTGCTTTTCTGTCACTTACAACCATGCATCCTACCATCTTAGGTTCTGGAGAAACAGAAATGAAATAGATGTATTTCTGTCCACAAAAGACTCACAGCCTAGTAGGTAAAATGGACGTATGTAAAGATCACAATCACCAAAAAGCAAGGACTGGAAGGCATCCTGTACTGCAGAGTTTAAAGAACTAGTTGAATTACTGTGTCTTCCAGATGAAGAGGTTGCGGGTGTATTTACATGCAAAGGAGTTTTTCCAGTGGTACCTTCCATCAAAATGTAAAAGTAAGTATATACATGAACCCCTGTTGGATAAGGAAATGGATAAACTCTAATAGAAGTCTTAAAATGGACTATAATTCAGCTATGACTTCACAACTATGTAGATAATGCAGAATGAAAAAAAGTAGGTGCCAGAAGATTTCTGTTATGGTTTAAATCTTAAATGTCCCCCCAAAGCCAATGTGCTATGTGGCCTAGTTAGAGAACATTAGAGATGTGGCCTGGCTGGAGGAAGTTAGATCATTGGGAATGTGCCCTTAAAAGGGACTGATACCCTAGCCCTTCCTAACTCTCTTTTTTGATTCCTGGTGGTTTGAGGTGAGCAGCTTCCACCACAATGTACTCCAACTGTTGTGTACTGTGTCACGAAGGTCTAAAGTCCACATGGCCCATAAACATGGACTCTTAAACCATGGGCACAAATAAACCTTTCTTCCTTGTAAGATGTTTATGTCAGGGCTGGGGTTGTGGCTCAGTGGCAGAGTGCTTGCCTCGCACATGTGAGGCACTGGGTTAGATCCTCAGCACCACATAAAAATAGATAAAACAAAGATATGGAAAAAAAATTGTTTATGTCAGGTGTTTCTTACAACAATGGAAAGCTGACTAGCATAAATAATATGCCATATGATACCATTTATATAAAGTTCAAAGACAAGAAAACCCTACAATAAACAAACTGTGGATAAGTAAATATGCATTAAAATTATTTCAAAGCAATTCAGGATAATTGCTATTTGGGTGAAGGATGGATAGCAGCCAGGGGTTTCCAAAAACAAGTGATGGATAAGGAGCTTCAAAAATGTTAGTAATATTTCATTGCTTAAATTTAATGGTGGACTCTTAGATATCTAGTTTATAATTGTGTTTATAATTTATACATGTATTATGTATTTTTATGTAGTAAATACTTCTACAACATGCTTTTGAGAAACTATCCCCTAAATATGCTCACTCTTTTTTTTAATGTTTATTTTTTAGTTGTAGTTAGATACAATATCTTAAGTTTATTTATTTATTTTTATGTGGTGCTGAGGATTGAACCCAGGGCCTCGCCCATGCTAGGTGAGCGCTCCACTGCTGAGCCACAACCCCAGTCCCTATGCTGACTCTTTCACATTTGTTTTCCATGTTTATAATTTAAGAACCTATCATCAACAGGTTGAC
Organism: Marmota marmota marmota; assembly: GCF_001458135.2. Lineage (NCBI taxonomy): Eukaryota > Metazoa > Chordata > Mammalia > Rodentia > Sciuridae > Marmota > Marmota marmota. The sequence continues at coordinate 28,608,635 of NW_025999900.1, read as the reverse complement.
CCCGATATTGTTAAGTTTTAACAATCTTACCATGATTCATTATATGAATCCCTCTTCTAGATTTATACAACTCTAGCAGAAGATAGCTTTAAGTTTAAATGAATATCTTTTCTTCTTAGTTCCACCTTCCTTCAGTGTCGTTTATATTTTCAAGGTGACTCAATTTTGAATATTGAAAAGGAGACTCAGAAAATGACATTCACACCATTGACTCAAATGTACATGTAAACATCCCCAAAGCATGTGTCCATTAGTTCCAAAATCCCTCCAATAAATATAACAGAGGAATGCTTTGATGACAACCACAGCTGCAGGTGTCGAACTCCTGGGTTTGTTTCATTTGTGTTCAATTATTTCTAATGAAATATCTTTCTGTGTTTGGCCTTAACTAAGGTGTAGGATCACTTGAGCTGTGCTGGCAGGTCCCAACTTGTGAGTACAAGTGGCCTCTTTAGCCCACAGGCGTGCTGCCTTACACCTGCTTCAGGCAGACAGGGAAAGACTAGAACCTGTGTATATAATACCGTTGTGTCTATCAACATCAGTCAATACCAAGCTGTGGGAACAATTGTAAAAAAATGTATGATCGGGTCCTGCTATGAATTAGCTTTTCATCCCATTCAATCATGTTACCAAGTGCCTACCGCATACAAGGCACTCAACCAGGTGTTGGGAGTGATTAAAAGGATGAGACCCAGTTCCCATTTGGAGGAATTATTCCCAAGGTGTATGTTAGAGCAGTGGTTTCTCAAATTGTTAGCATAGTTAACAATATAATACCATTGTGTCTATCAACATCAGTCAATACCAAGGTGTGGGAACAATTGTAAAAAAATGTATGATCGGGTCCTGCTATGAATTAGCTTTTCATCCAATTCAATCATGTTACCAAGTGCCTACCACATACAAGGCACTCAACCAGGTGTTGGGAGTGATTAAAAGATTGAGACCCAGTTCCCATTTGGAGGAATTATTCCCAAGGTGTATGTTAGAGCAGTGGTTTCTCAAATTGTTAGCATAGTTGATTGTCATTGAAAAAAAACTGACTTTAAAGAAATTTTTTCCATGCGTGTAGCAAATATTTTAAAAAATATTATTAGCATTATTAAATATTGCAATAATGATAATTACTGACACTTAGTCTTTATTACATACCGGGCAGTGGCAACTGCTTTACATGCATTGCCTTAAATGGATCCTTACAGAAACCCAATGAGGTTGGTATTATTGTCTCCACTTTACAGATGAGGAAACTAAGGATTAGAGATGCTAAGGAACTTGCCCTAGACCTGGGATTCTCAATGTAAACACTCAGCACTTGGGGATGGGTAATTCTTTGTTGTGAGGATTATTCTATACTTTATAGGATGTTTAGCATTTAGATTCCAGGATTAATGCCCCTCAGCTGTAAATCAAAAATGCCTCATACATTGTCAACTATCTCTACAGCCCTAGACACAAAGCTTAGGAAGTGCCTAGCTATTTAGCATCTTCGTCTACCAGGATGTTGTATGTGTTTTTACCTCTGAAGCACAGAATGCTAAAGCCAGAAAGAAAGTTAGAGATTATCTGAATGAGTTTACTTGCTCTCAGATAAAGAACACATGGTCTGTAGAGCTATTACAGCCCAAAATATTACAGAACTCGGCCAGGAACCAGGAGGAATTCAGATCGATACCAACTTCTACAATGCACAAACTTTCCCTCTTTTTGATGCCCCACTTATTCTCAGGAAATATTCCCAGCCCATGTGCGCTCATGACAAGTGTGTTTTACTCTCTGCCAGCAAATGCTCAAAAAGCAAATGGCCTGGCTCCTTCTCATTGCATGCCACAGAATGGATTAAAAAAATGTATTGGGATCCCTGGGGAAGTTTTGTAAAAAGGCAGGTCCAAACAGAACAAATTGATGGGAGACAAGACACTCTCATATAAACCTGCCTGTGTCTGCCTTTCAAAAAGACAGCTCTGTCGGTAAAAACACAGAGTTTGCCCAATATGAGGAAATCTTGTAATCATATACAATTACAAAACCTATAAATATTAGCAAGTTGAATCACTCATCCAAGTATTTTCTTTGTCCAGAGTGCAAATTGCAATAATTGGATGGAGACATCTGCACTATTTTAACCTGTCATGTTAAATATCTGTATTTTATAACTCATCTTGATAGCTAATTTTCATGGAAATATGTGTTAATTGAGCAAAAAAAAAGACATCTTTAAGATGGTTATCATAAGATAATCACACCCTAGGGCATTGTGAGGCAAGAGGTACTACTCTGGATCTGTGATTCTCCACAGATATGATTATCACATGAGCATTGCCACACCTCCTAAGTGCTACCTCTCCAGGCTGCCTCCTTCTGACTCAGGTGGCTGGTGTCAAGTCCCCCTGCTTCTCACAACATCACCTGCATCTCTTCCCTGGAGGTTTTGTGACTTCTCGAAAACAATGCCTGGGGGCAAGACACAGTCAGAAAAATGATGCCCTTAAGAACAAGATGATTCAAGGGGAAGTTCAACTTCTTTTTTGGAACACACACACACACACACACACACACACACAGAATCTCATTTTATTTCTCTGATCATCCTTTCCAAATCCCAATGGACCCTCTTACTTTACATGCCTTCATCCCTCCACAGTGTTCAACAAATCATTGCCACTAGGTAGGTACCCTTTGCTTATAAAGTCTATCCCCTTTTAAATGAAAAACCTGTTTGATTTTTTATCTAGCCTATCACCCATGCTTCTAGCTGAGTATCAGGAGATTGATTTCACCCTATGAACTCTCTTGCTTAATACGTTTTTCTTGTTCTAATAACATGAGGCAAAAGACGATTTAATGGATTAAATCAAAGATATCAATTTACAATGTTGAAAATGACCCTCATTCAGTTCTGACAATTAGCTTCTGCAACCAGCCAATTTATACACAATAGATTTCGAGGTGTTATCAGGTTATTTGGTTATATATTCTCAGGAGTCGCAATGACAAAAACTCTAGCCTCAGGAGTTCTAAAATTAACATATAAGCCATAGCAATATTTCTTAAAGGTGATGCTGAGAAGTCAACACAGAATGAAAACTACATTTTCTTAATTTGTTAGTTAAGCATTTCATTTTTTTTCAAACGAAGAGTTGCTATTATTGTAATGTTTACTTTTGAATACATAAACTGTGAAATAATGGCAAAACACTTGAAAAGTAGCCAGAAGATAAGAGGGAAAAACTCCCCATTGACTGTATCCCAGATTTAAAGAAAAAGAATGTGAAGCATTTTAAGGTTGTTCTTAAAACTCCAGTTAGAAAAGGGAAGGAGATTGTCAATCCTCAGTAATGTATAAAGATTTGAGATCCTGGGTGCATTTCTGCGTTGAGTGCATGAAGTCGGCTTTGTTTCGGGTTTCCTTGGCAACACTTCTCCAAGTGTGTACAGGAAGAGCAGGACCTAAATGGAGTCTGGTCTGAAGAGGGCCTTAAAAAGGGTCTCAGTTTCCTATTTTTATTCCTTCAGAAGTGTGTGTGTGTAATGAAGGATGTGCAGGAAAGGAGAACACACCATTTTCCACAGGCGAGGCTACCTATGTGAGAGGGAGATAACAATGTTTTTTGAAAGCCTATGTTGTTTTTCTGGCTCTAAGACATCTGAGGAGGCATGGACTCCTTAGAAAGTTCTTTTTAAAGGCCATTTTCATCTCAGACAGCTGCCTCAATAGCCCAAGATAAGTGAAAACTGTTTGCTTTTGGTGACGCTCTAAGCAATTTCTGTTCCTAGGAAATTTTCATGATGTCATCTCAAGAGTACATGCTATTAGAATTACTAACAATTGACTTTCTCATTTATAAAAACAATACATTGTTTAATCGTTGTCTATATCTGTGGACTCCTCTGCCCAACCTGTCATTCAGATCTCACTCTACCTTTGCTAGATTGCCACCATCATTAATCATGGCTTGCCCAGAATCAGACCAGGTGACCTCTACTCAGATCTTGTCTAATACCATCTCCCTTGTTGTCTCTCTTAAGGGATTCTTCTTACTAGGCTTCACTTTATTCTGTTTCTTTATTTTTGCTAGCAAGACCTAGGACTTGGGAAAGGCCTTTGGGTTCAAAATTTAAGGGAGTGTCAAAAAACATGATAATCAAAGTAAAAGGTATTTTAATAAGTTATTTTTAAATTAAAATTAAATACTAAAAAAATCAACGAGGAACCAAATCTTAAAATGATAAGTAAAACAGGATCCATGCCGACTTGATCCAGTCACTATTCATGACAAGGCTTTCAATTCCTGCTTTTTTCACTCCATCTGCCAAGTCCAACTCCTAAATTTCACATCATTAGTCATGTTACTTCTATTTCAAGAGTCCTTACTTAGTATTTATATCACCTTCAGATCATCATCCTCCATTCATACATGCACACATACTCTTATCTTTTCTTATTCAATTATTGTTTGTTAGAGGTTTTCTTAAATATTTTTCCCAAATGTGGTGTAAAGATAACACATTCTCTGAATTTTTGTATACATGCAAATATTTTTTTTTTATTTTGCCCAAGTAAATGTAAATGAAGGATATCTTGGCTGGACGTGGAATTCATGTGTTGCCCTCTTTTTGTCTCCATGACTTCAGATAGATTGTCTCCTACTTACAGTGTTGTAAATGAGAGATCTGATTTTGCCAGTTTGAGTCTATTCTTTTTTGAAAACAGTTTGTTCCTTCTTTCTGTGAGTCTCTATCATTTTCCTCTTATCCTTTGAGCCAGGGAGATTAGCCTCTGGTTAGGACTAGGTTGTTTTTTACCCCTGTGCCCCCACCCCACACATAATTAATTACTCCCCAAACTCAATAAGTCCTTTCAATGTCTGGTTCAAATCTTTCTTTAATACAGGGAAATTGTCTTCTATTATTTGTTTCATTATTGTTTCCCGCTATTTATTCCTATTTCTCCTTATGGAATTCCCACTATTTGTATCTTGGATGACCTATATCTGTCCTCTAAAATTACTTATATTTTTCCCTCTTATTTTCTTTCCCTAATATTTTCTATTCTGAGATGGGATTTCCCTACCTGATTTTCAGGCCACTGATTCATAATTAACTGATGAGGCTCTTCTTCCATTCATGTATTGATTTTTTTTTTCAGTCAAAAATTATAAACTTTTGCCAGGCGTGGTGGTGCACCCTTGTAATCCCAGTTGCTCGAGAGGTTGAGACAGGAAGATTGCAAGTTTGAGGCCAGCCTGGGCAAGTTAGCAAGATCCTGTCCCAAATTTAAAAAAGAAAAAGCAAGAGCTGGGGATACAGCCCATCCATAGATCAATTGCCTACCAAGTGTGAGGTCCTGAATTTGATCCCCAGTACCACCAAAACAAAAGGGAATTTTTCAGTTCCAAGACTTTGAGAAATCTTTACTATATTTGAACTTGAAATTCTCCTATTAATTTTTGTCCACACTTCTTTGTCTCCATTTTTTTTAGGAGCTACATATTCTGAATGTTATCATTGCTAGGTCCTCTGGATTTCTTTGCCAACTTCTAACTCATTTTAAAACATCAGATGTAGAGTTTGGATGCCCTTAAAAAAGGAACTCTGCTTCCACAGACCACCTCCAGCAAGCGATTTGTGGTTTGCTGCCTGGGCATTAGAAGGAACACCTTCAACTCCCCTAAAATAAAGGTATGATAGTTAATCTTATGTGTCAACTTGACAGGGCTAAGGAATGTCCAGAGAGCTGGCCAAACATTTCTAGATGTGTCTTTGAGGATGTTCCCAGAAGAGATCAGCATTTGAATCAGTAGACCTAGTAAGGAAACTATGCCCTTACCAATGTAGATCAGCACCCTCCAATTCCTTGAAGACCTAGATAGAATGTAAAGATGGAAGAAGGGAAAATCTCCCCCTACCCCCGCTTCCCTCCCTCCCTCTTTGAGATGGGACATCCATTTCTTCTCCTGCTCTTAGACATCAGAGCTTCTGGTCTGGGGACTTTCAATCTTACTTATACCAGCACACCACCTCTACCCCAACCCTGACCCCATCTTGCAGTTCTCAGGCCTTTGGCCTCAGACTGAATAACACCACCAGCTTTTCTGATTCTCCAGCTTTTAGATTTGTAGATAGCATACTGCAGAACTTCTCAAGCCCCTATAATCATGTGAGTCAATTCTCATTAGAAATCTCCTTTCATGTATGTGTATTCATATATTCATCCTCCTGTTGGTTCTATTTCTTCAGATAACGCTGACATACACAAGGCTAAGGTGCTGCTGACCTCCAGGGTGGGGTGCCCACCTTCACCTGCCCAGCTATCCTTGAGCTCCAAGTCAGGCCACTTCCTTGGGAGGCTGCTCTTCCTTAGGAGATGAGTGAGGATGACCCAAGGAGGTCCACAGTCTAAATGTTCTCCAGGATAGATGGCATTATGGTGCTCACTCATAAATGTTCTACAGTAATCTTAGGGCATTTTTCAAATTCAGAAGTGATAGAAGGTATTGTATTAGGACTTACCCAAAAGTAAGAGTGTATAGGTCAAAAATTTCCACTTGAGAAGAATTGATTTCTACATTATATAATATGAATTAAAATAATTTCCTATTGAACATCTGATTTGGGGCAAAATATTTAGCTTTTCTGGTCTCATTTTCCTGTTTGGTAAAGAAAATGACTAGAATTACTGGCCTTTTACTTATGGTTCTATAATATGCTTCAGAAATAGAAATTGTTAGTTCAACATGAATTTTCTGAGGACAGTGAAAGAAGAACAAAGTCCAAATTCCATTTCAGAGATGTGGGAGCTGACCTACGAGGTGCCATGTTCTGGATTCTTTTGTTTACCATCCGCTTCCTAGTGCACCAGGCTGTTTTGTTGGACATACATTGATTACTCCTCTAAATTCAGTGAAGCAGACATGACAGACAATGATTCTAAAAGTACCAGGACTGCATTTGTCAAGAAAGAAATGGGTTAATGTCAGGAAGCCCCTGACTCTTTTGAATTCCAGTATCTAAATGGCTATTGTTCCTCTCAGCATAGAATTTTCTAGAAGACAAAACACATACTAAAACTCTAAAAAGAAAATATCCATTAAAGATACAAAGAGACTGGGGCTCCACTAATGTAATATGAAAATTCGACTTGCAAGTAAGATGCCAGAGTTGGATTGATTGCTGTGTACAACAGTGACATGAATATAAAGACTCCCTAAGGTTAAATTGGGCTCCTGCATTGAAATTCTAATTAGAAATATGAGTGCCCCAACTCCGTGAAAGTACATGTGTGTTTAATTATTCTCCCTTTTCACCTTATCTCTTCCATTATTTTATACCCTTTTCCTTCCTCCTTTCTTGCTGTTTTCAAGAAACCCATGCTCCTCGCTTAATCTAAGTGTAGGGCCTTTCTTTAAGTTGGCATTAATTGACAAGCAGTGTTTAATTATTATTTTTCATGTTTGAAGAGGGCTAATATTAACTCTCCATGGGCCTGAAGGCGGCCCCAGCCCCCTTGTTTCTGGTGAGACTGCTCGGCTGTCATCACTGGCATTTCTTCAGGCAGATAGACGGGCCATATATTCTTCTTCATCCTAATGGTATGTACCTACATTTGTGCTAATTGAGACTGCTGGATGCCTCACTTGTCCCCTACCATTGCATTTGTAAAATTGGCACTTTAGACAACTTGAAGATTAAGTCATCTTTATGTGATTCAAAGAGTGAATGGAAAAATATAGCCTAGAGGACTGTGAACCTGGAGTCTCCTTAAGGCCAGGAATGTGCCTGCTCAGACTAGCATCCTGATATTGCTGCTATAAATAAATAAATATAAATAAATATTCTGTTGAGTGATAACTGATCTCTAAAAAGATTTGTAAAAACGTATGCTGAGGCATCAGTGCTCTGCATGAGGAGTGGGGAACCTCACTTATGGCCATAATCATGGTGATCTGGGTTCCCCTAAATTGATCAGTCACTCCAGATTCTAGCTAGTCCACCAGCATCACAGTCAGGTTTCCAAATCAAAGCTGCAGAAGCCCCTGTTGGTATGAAGTATGAGACAACATGCTTTTCAAGAAGAGATCTTTATTCAGTCCTCTCTATCACTCTAAGTCGAGTCTGAACCTCAGGAATGGAATTATGCAAGGGATGGTCTGACTCAGAAACCAAAAGACAAAGAAGCTCATGGACTGACATATCAGTCTTCTCCTAAATGCTTCTTCTGTTACAGAGGGACCTGAATTGCTGGGCAGAAATGAAAGTTATATTATCAGTAAGTCAAAGGTCAAATCCAACAAGGACAACTAAAGTAGAAGTGCATCTAGGATTAAGGTATAAAAGGAACAAGTCAAAACTCTAGGTCCAAGATCAATACATGTTAAGCCTAGAAAATTCAGGGAAAGTAGGTCAAAAATTACTTAGGTTTCGAGGTTGGGGTTTCCAGGCATGATCACATCCCCAGCTTCTCAACATCTTAAGTGGTCTTTAGAAGTAGTATGGCAAGAGGAAAGAGCACATGGCCCAGAGTAAAACAGCCTTCATGACCTTAGGCAGAACATATCTTTCAAGTTATTATAATGAAAACCTTTCATACAGGATTATTGTGGAGGATTAAATGAGATTGCAATTACAAGAGCACTTTGGAAAGTGTAAGTTGCTTTATAAATTATAATTGGTATTAACTTGGGACACACACATTTCCTTGCAAGTAGTGGAAAAATTCAATTGATATTGTGGTTCAACTACAAATGGATTTAATCGCATTTTTCCCCCAACTGGTTAGTTCTGCAATCTGTGGGATGTTGAAAAAGAAACAACAAACTTTGAAAAACAAGTCATTCATAAATAAGGAACTTCCCACATATGCATTGTGATTGAAAGCCTTTGAACTATTAATGCCCACAAGGGCAGAAACTTGGAAGGGATTCTATGTAGAACATTGTTCTTTTGATCTAGACCTATTAACTTGCCTTAGTAGTCATCAAGCAAATAAATCACAGACTCAAATTTATCTCTGCCAGGCTCAGCAAATACCAGCTTGCACAGTAATAGTATTAAAGGAAGCAATCATAAGTTAGAAAAAGAAAAAGAAACCATCAGTGCCTCTCAAAATGTGGTCCCAGCCCAAAAGCATCAATATCACCCAGAAGCTTGTTAGTTTCCAAATTACTGAGCCCCACTTAGACCTACTGAACCAGAAATTCTGGGGAATGAGACCCAGCAATCTGTTCTTTGACAATCCCTCCAGGTGATTCTGATAATCCATGGAAGTTTGAGAGAGACTCTACGCTAGATTGAGGACAAAAGTAGCAACATAAGCACAGTGTTTTTTATTGGTAGATTATAGAGGGAGGGATTTTTTAAAATTTTTCTTTTTCAACTGAAGGCATTCCCTCGAAAATCTGGAACAAGACAGGGATGCCCTCTCCCTCCACTTCTGTTCAACATAGTTCTCGAAACACTGGCCAGAGCAATTAGACAGACGAAAGAAATTAAAGGCATCAAAATAGGAAAAGAAGAACTTAAATTATCACTATTTGCAGATGATATGATTCTATACCTAGCAGACCCAAAAGGCTCTACAAAGAAACTATTAGAGCTAATAAATGAATTCAGCAAAGTGGCAGGATATAAAATCAACACGCATAAATCAAAGGCATTCCTGTATATCAGCGACAAATCCTCTGAAATGGAAATGAGGA
>NW_025999900.1:28589246-28597850 GCF_001458135.2 Marmota marmota marmota | reverse complement strand
TGTAAATCAATGGATGTGTAACTGATGTGATTCTGCAATCTGTGTATGGGGTGAAGGTGGGAGTTCATAACCCACTTGAATCAAAGTGTGGAATATGATATGTCAAGAAATTTGTAATGTTTTGAACAACCCACAATAAAAAATTAAAAATAAAAAAAATTTTTCTTTTTCATATTTTTATTGGTTCATTATGATTGTACATAATGGTGGGATTCGTTGTTATATATTCATGCATGCACACAATATAACAATATAATATATTCCCCAGTATTTCCCCTTTCCCTCCACTCCTCCCTTTTCCTGGTCCCTTTCCTTCACTTTACAGATCTCTTCAATTTTCATGAGATGTGCCCCAACTTTTCTTTTCCATTTTCCTCTCTAGCTTCCACTTATGTGAGAAAACTAAGACCCTTGACTTTCTGAGTTTGGCTTATTTCACTTAACATAATGGTTTCAAGTTCTATTCATTTTCCTGAAAATGAAACAATGTCATTCTTCTCTATAGTTGAACAAAATTCCATTGTATATATTTACCATATTTTCTTTATCCATTCATCTACCAATGGATACTTATGCTGGTCCCATAGTTTGGCTATTGTGAATTGTGCTGCTATAAACATAGATATGCATGTATCGCTATAATGACTCTAATTCTTTAGGATAACTACTGAGAAGTGATATAGTTGGATCATATGGTGGTTGCATTCCTATCAAGGGATCTTAACTAGCTCAAACATATTTTAATACAGCTGAAATTTCAGTACAGTATTATTACAATTAAATCATTAGTGACATTTTAAACATATTATTTAATGAAGTTCATTTTTCCATCCTTAGACTGAATCAACAAACACCTTGGTCAAATCTAATCCTCATAATAGTTGAGCCATTCAAACACTTATAAAATTTGAGTGTATTTTTATTTACTAGGGACTCTAATCAAGGTGGAAGCTCTTACAATTAGTCTTAGAAATAGAAATGTAAATTAACTCAGTTCATTAATTTTAGCAAAATCCTTTCTTGTTTGGATTTTCATAGTATTTAAGTCTAGATATTATGTTGATATCATGCCTTGTAAAGTTCATGATGTGCTTCACTGATATAGATAATAAAATCTCAAGTATAGTAAGGCAAGAACAGAATAGATTTTCAGAAAAAAAATGTGTATTGTTTCTAAAGTTTCTAAAATTTTAGGAGGAAAATCTTGTTTGACAGATGATGAGAGTTAAACTGTACATTTTTCTCCGTTTACCCATTTTACTGATGTTCATATTTTATTGACTAATAACTAATATATAAAAGGACTTGTAAGTCATATGCTTATGCATTGATGCTCTAGATTTGGGGTATCAGAGGGAAGGTAAACATTCCTAAAAACCAGTCAACCATTTTTTCACAAGTTCTATGACTTTTTAGTGTTATGTAAAAGTGAAGTTTTATTACACACATTACACCAATGTTTAGTTTGCATCATGGTTAGGAATGAGAATAAGAGTACCTTGGTGGAAGGGCCATCAGGGCTCACCATTCTAAGATTGTACCAGCCTCCATTACACTCCAGGTTGCTGGAAATGATGCTATGGTAGTTCAAAGGAAGCACTGTACAAATATTTTCAGAATGAGTTGGATTTTCCTGAAAGTTCCTCATCCATGGTTACCAATAATAAATCTGATCTTCTATCACAGAGCATAGTTTTGAAATTTAAAATAAAAGCAGACCAGAGCAACGTTTCCTTTAATTTGTTCTCCCTGTCCTCCTTGGCAATATTTGGAACCAGCATCAGGGCTTCCTTCTGCCTTTCTACTGCTCTGCACCCAGTAGCATCCACCTGGGGAGGAAAGGAGAACTCAGCCACACTTTCCAACCTGTCTGTAATTCTGCCTCCAGCGCAACTACATCAGAATTTATAGCCCTTTTTCTTTCCCTCCTTTTTAAAATGTTGCTGTACACAGCTTGGCATGACACTTCCTGCATAGGAGAAAGTTCTGATTTCCCCCAAATGAAAGCTGAAAACCACAGAATAATATTTCTAGCCTTAGGGAGTCTACCGATGAGAAAAATGGTGATCTAGTATTTAGCATGTAAATCTTGGAGTTGTGGGATTGGGGAAAAAGGAAGTGAGCTGATAAATTCATGAGACTACTATATATCACAAATTGTGTAGGTATAAAACTTAACATATCTAAATATTTTTAAATAACCCTTTATAATAGTATTTTATAATTACAGTGGGACCCTCTGGTGTGTGAATTATGGTGTATTCATGTTTAGTTGCATTGACTGCACTCAGCTTTTAGCCATGTGCCTAGCAACACACTGGGTATGAATTAATGTGCAATAATTCATGGCCTGTTGTGCCTTATTAAATATAGCATTGATTCAGTTTTAGAACTGCAACATAATGACTCAAATATTTTTCAGAATGCTAAGTGCCCCATACGATTTTTATTTGAGAGCCTGTTTTCACATTTGCAACTTTCACTTATAATAGTAATATTTTACTACTGCAGAGCTAAAAAAAATGCAATTGCCCACCAAAATAAAATAAAATAAAATGCCAAGAGAAATTACCTCCTGAGTGATCCTGTTACCCCTGATAAATCTGAGTCTCAAAAATATCTGCTCAAAGTGGAGAAAAGAAAGTTGGGGGAGGGGGGTATAGTTTTTCTGGCCATTTGAAAAACTATTTTTACAAACTTTCAATTTCTTTGTTCTCCATTATTCTGTGGTTCAGAGCAAAATAATAACATGTCATGTTTAGAAGGGACGATGTCTGGCAGTTAGCCCAAAGAGCTGTGGTCTAGTTCTTGCGGTAATTCAGTCTGTAATTGCCAATAAGTCACATAATCATTCAGTGCCTTGATTTCCTGACCTGTGAAAGGTTTAATATTATCTCCTTTCCTATTTCAGGAGTTGTTTTAAGAATCAAATATAAATCTGTGAAGATGCTATATAGATATAAATTAGTAGGCAACATGCCTAACCCCCACATCAAGTACACCTTTATTTAGTAAATTAAAGAGCTTCACATCCACTCTCAGTGAAAACATCCAGCAATGCTGTAGGTGAACAGATGTCATGACTCCCCTTTTACAACTAGCTTTGGCCCCAGGATGCTTCTTCTCTCAGGGGAAGACCGACATGAGGCAGCAAAAGACCTAAGCTGAGTAGATCATGGTAACCAATGGCATACAATTAAAGTGCCCTCACATCCATTGGAGGAAGAAATAAAGACAATCTGGCAAACACAACTTAGTGGCCAAGTTAAAACCCAAATTCCAGTCTATCGATGTTCAGCCAGATCAAAGTACCTTTCTTTTTTTTTTTTTTTTTATAAATAAAAATTCAAAGTGTATCACTCTCTAATTATTCACTCATGATCAAATTAATCACTATTACTTTAATTGTACACATTTATGGGGTAGAGTGTGATGTTTCAATAAATGTGTACAATGCATACTGATCAAATCAGAGAACTTGTTGAGAAAGTTGAGCAACTACCTTGCTTTATGATTTCTGCTTGAGCTAACAAGAAGCCTCTCACCACAACTTTGTATGGGACTGGACCCAATCTTTTATCTTCATGTTCTGAATTGGTTTTAAAAAGACTTTCAGTTTGTTTAAAATATATTAGAATATCTTGATTTTATTAATTGAAGGAGGTCATGGAACTTCCCTTGTGTTATTAGTTAGCTACTGTTCTGTTGGCAATATTCCCTGCTTCTTCCAGAATTCCTACATTCTGTAAGGATGAGCTGTGGAAAACCAATGACAAAGCCTGTGTCGTGGCTCCAGCTCATGCTTTTGACTCTGCCATTTCAAGCATGAAATCACCTCTGGTACTAATACTTGAATCAAAAATTTTGGCCCAAACAATTTAATTATTTTTTGTGACATGATAAAACTTGAGAAAAAGTAGTTTGAGGTCTCAACTCTGACCAGATTTATTGAGACATGTTATACATTGAGGACCAGGGGATCTTGATGCATTCATTCCTAATATGTGGACAAGGAACACAGTAGCATGGAGTTCCTTCAGAATAGGTCAGTATGTAACTGCAGACTCATCGTTACTTGGAAAAGTGATCAAATCTAAGTATGTTCTTCAATTTCAAATACAGATAATATACCTCAAAAAGTTCCAGGATTCAATGGCATGCTCTATATAAGCCACTAAGAACAGATCCTTATTCAAAACTGCTAGTTAATATAAGGTTAGAGAAACTATTGTGGTCCAGATTTCAGATAAAGTATGATTTTTAATAAATATTATATATAGGACAAACATAACTCATATCTCATCTTTACTCCCATGTTAGAATTCTAAGATTACAGGATTTTAGTAATTATATGAATGCTATTAGCATTCTCTTATGTTACCACTATACATAATTTTTCATGCATTAAGTATGTACCTACATTATAGTTCTTATTTCTACCTTCTGGGATTCTGCATCCTGTTCAAGGGTTAGGACAGTGTTATGCATCTATCCAGAAGAAATCTAATAAAAAGCAGTTGAATTGCATTGAAGATGACTACTCTGGATCAGATACCTGCTTCAAGGTTTCTGGTTGGGACACCACAGAGGAAGGCAACCACCAACCAGGTCCTGCTCATCATATCAACAGATAGGTGCTTTAAGTGATTCAATTATTACTTTTTTTGTGTGAGTATTACCAGAGGTGCAAGTGAAGACTGTCTATGAAGATTAATGTAAGGAAAGTTATACAAGCTAGCCAGTTCACCCATAAGTGAATGATGAATGTTATGATGAATTAGAATTTCAGAATTGCAATAGATTAAGTCAAGTATGTAGTTCAGTGATAGAGCACTTGCCTAGCATGCATGAGGCCTAGAGTAGATCCCTAGCATTACACATACCTAAAAAAAAAAAAAAATCCAAAAGATTCTTCTGCACATTGGAAGACAAAGGGTTAGACTCTTCATGATTCTGAAACATCAATGACTTTTTCACTCTTCAATGCAAGATAAAAGCCCATTTAAACTTTCTTTTGCAATTATCACCTATTTGAATTCTGGTAACACTTATTTAGTTAGCAATCTAGCTCTTTTCCCTGTTTAAAAAAATAAATAACTGAGTGTTTTTTTCTTTCATATATTAATATGAGACAGTCATGATTTTGATCTTTAAAATGACAATAAAACCTTGTTTGGCTGCAACTTTCCCTCTGAGGCCTGATTTTCTCTCTCCAGTATCTAAGAAGAGAAGTCAGGCAGACCTCTTAGAACTAGGAGTGAGGAAGCAGGCCTTGCTTCCACAAGGGTAGGTAAAAAGACCATCTCTACCTCCTCCCACAGTGGGGAACAATGGGGTAGGCAAGTGTAGGAGGGGTGCTGCCAAGCCCTGAATGAGAGCATGTTCCTTGTTTGTCCTCTATATGGAACTTCTGTTACTTCTCAAAATGTATCTACACAGACATTTTTTGTGGACCATGCTTAGTGATTACCAGAAAAAAAGCAAGATGGATCAAGCTGTCAGTATTTTGTCTGTATTAGAGAAACCCTTATGCACATAACATGGAAATTCAGCTGTCATCACCCTGCCTTCTTAAAGAATCTCTGCCCTTTTCTTCAAAGCACTGGAGCACACATTAGGCAGAGCATCTAGTAGCATTGCTAAAGTACTCTGACAGGTATGGATATACTTTACTTTTTCCCCATATCACATGCTCAGGTGTACATGCCCATACACATATATACACACAAACATATATACACATACATCCACAAAGATACATATGTACACACACCTTGCATACCACTTACACCTTCAGAGATTGCTATTCATTGAAAAGATTTTCCAGTCTTCTCTGTTGTCAAGCAGTGGTACACACCTGTAGTTCCAGATCTTGGGAGGCTGAGAGAGGAGGATTGTTTGAGCCCAGGAGTTCAAGGATCACCTAGACAACATAGCTAGAACCCAGTTAAAAAGAAAACAAATTGATAGATTTTTCTTTCACTTGTTTTGCCGCTATCCCCATTCTCCTGACCTTCAGGTACACCTCCAAGTCAATACCATTTCACGCTGCTTCTTTTGGAGCTTGTCCCAAGGGGTCCCATTGTAGAGGCAATGGGACATAATGATAAGGCATATGGGCATGGAGTAAGACAATTAGATCTAGTGAGACAACTGGTTCAATCACTTACAAGCTATTTATTTTAAAACAAATTTCTTAATCCTTTTGATGTCATAGTTTCCTCACCTGGAATAATAGTAATAATGCCTCTGTTGTTGGGTTATTTTAAATAGTGCCTATGTTGTCAGATATTAAATAAATCAATGTATTAAATAAATCAATATTCGCTAAGTATTTAGAAAGTGTCTGGCACAGAGCAAATTTTCAATACATGTGAGCTCCTGACAATGTTTTATTACCCATTATTCCCATATTTTACCTGATGTGAGTCTGCTCTTAAGTTTTTGCCAATCTTAATTTAAAACTCTGAATTTCAGATTTATTTTACTTGTGTGATTTGTTCTTAACACCCTGCCTTCAGGTCCATAAGTTGTGTAGATTTCTTATGATGGAATAACAGAATGAAAAGGAAAATAAGTAAAACTTCTCCCAAAGCTTAATTTTCATAAAATTAAGGGTTAAATAGTACCTGGTACATAATGGGCTCTCAATATATGCTAAACAAATTTTGAGGGTTAAATAGTACCTGGTACATATTGGGCTCTCAATATATGCTAAAACAAACAAATGTTCTCTCTGTTCTCATGAACACAAGGTGGCTAATTCCAGAAGGGGGAAAAAATTCTCTTTTATCCTTCTGTCCCCAGGCCTGTTTCTCCAGCATTATTCTCAAGGAACATTCTGAACAGTCCAATGTGAGTTATCTCTCCAGTTAGGCTCAGGGACATGAAACTCTTCAGATTATTCAAGTGTTTCATGGGCTGTGGAGCCAAATTCATTCAGCCAGCTACAGAGAGAGATGGGATCTCCTTGCTCCTTAGAACACTTTCTTCTCTGGGACTCTAACCACCATATTCTCCTACTATTTTTCCAGCCACTCCTTTTCAGTTTCTCTTCTAGATATGCTTCCTCTGAATGATGGTGCACCCAAGACCTTGGTCCTTGGCTCCCTTCTCCCAATATCCCTGTATGCTTCCAGGATGACTAACTCCCATGCATGCTCCCAGTCAATCAGCTCCTCCAGAACAGGCTTCTCCTTTGAGATCTGAACCAGTATGCTCAACTTCCCTCTTGCCCCCTCCATTTAGATACCTAACACCCATTCCAAGTTCAACACATCCAAACATCTTCATTTCCTACTCAAACCTGTTCCTCCCCCTAAGATTCTCTCCTTAATAAACAGTAACACCATTCTCCCAGCTTTTGAACCTAAAGCTAAGGCCTTGTTGCTGATGTCTCCCTCACACCTACTCCACATCCACATCAGTTAGCAAGTTCTATCACCTCCACCTGTTCCAAATCCAAATTTCTGTCACTTCTTCTCATACCAATCTAGATCAAGTCACCATCATATCTCATCTCAACTGCTACAGTCATTTCCTCAGTGGATACTTCTGTCTTCCCTTATCTCTCATCCTAGAAGTTCATTCAATGCAGTCACCAAAGTGGTATTTTTAAAACAAAAATATGATCAGTTCAATACCTGTTATAACTGTGTCTCATACCTCACTCTACTTTTAGCAGCTGGTCCTCTTGCCAAGCTCACATCTACCTAAAGTTTCTGTATTTGCTCCTGTTTTTCTGCTTGGGACCCTCATTATCTAGGTTTGCTCCTTCACATTCTTAAGTCTCTGCTCAGATAATCATTTTTTAGAAAGGCCTTTCTTGGCTCACCTATTTTTTTTTAATTTAACCTCTGTTATTTACCAGCTCCATGTACTGCTTTATTTTTCTTCATAGCATTTAATGTGACCCAAATTCTTTATGATTTTCCTATTCAAATGGAAGCCCTACGAGGGCAGAGATTTTACCTGTCTTGTGTCACTGCTATTCTTGGCAACTAAAACAGTAACTGGAATATAATCAGTATTAAGTAAGTATTCATTGAATTAATGAAAAAATAGTGACTTATCCAAATACTTAATGAGTGTCCACTCTGTGCTAAGTTCTGGGAAGATATCAAAAACATAACAAACTTGGCCTATGTCCTCATGCCTAGAGAGAAATGTAAACATTCACATACATAAAACATTAATGGATATGATAATGTTACAAAGCTATGGAGGTAAGTTTTATGTGTTGACTGGCTGGGCCACTGTACTCAGACATTATTCTGGGTATATTCAAACATTATTATGGATGCTTCTAGTCTGTTTTTTAAATGAGGTTATCATTTAAATTGTGGACTTTCAGTACAGCAGATTGCCTTTCATAAAGTGGCTGGGCCTCATTCAATCAGTTAAAGGCCTTCATAGAACAAAGACTGGACTCCTTCAAGCAAGAAGGAATTCAGCCCTTGGACTTGAACACTGAAACATCTTCTTTTCCCTGGGTCTCCAGCCTGACAGCTCACCCTGCAGAATTTAGACTTTCTAGCCTTTGCAATCACATAATAAATATTTATCTCTCTCTCCACATTCATTCATTATCTCTCTCCCCCCCCC
>NW_025999900.1:28475014-28589059 GCF_001458135.2 Marmota marmota marmota | reverse complement strand
TCCTACCCCCCCCCCCAATCCCCCCTCCGTCTCCTTCTCTGCCCTCCCTCCCTCCACATACACCCTTCCTTTCTGGTTGTGTTCCTCTATAGAACTCTGAATACAAAATACAAGGGTATGATGGAGGGTTCTATTGGGTACACATATCAGGGGGTCCTCCTAACTTTCTTTGGGAAGTTCAGCGCTGGCTGGTTGATGGTCCTCACACGAGAGGTGGAACCTAGATGTTTTATTTGGCAGGCCTCTGATGACTGAAGTCAAGCATGCTGTCACACAATCTCTCTCAGCAGAGGTCGCGCTCAGCCTGATCCAAAGGAAAACACTATACATATTCATTCCTCCTGTTGGCAAAGTTCATGCCCTCCCTCTCTGCCCAGAGATAGAATCGGTGAAGTCTGACACAACTCCAGGCTGCAGACACCCAAGAAAACAACAAAGTCCCTAGGAGGAGAGACCTAATGCAGCCTCAGAGTCGTCCAGTCAGCAGTCACTCTGCGCTGAAACCTGTCAGATGGCAGTGCTGCTCAAGGCTGTTGTTTTGACATTAGCTTGACACGTTCACATGTCGCCCTCATTGTGTGAACTCCTACTCAGTGTTTTGTAATAACAGCAAAGGCATCAATATTTAAAAACAATCAAATGTATGTTTGGTTTAAATAGGCAGTTGAGCCACAGTCACTTGCAATAAGTCTTCCATGTGTATTTGCCGGTTATATGTATTTTTAATCAGCCACTCATATTGTAACCTACTTGATCCAGAGTTCTACTTTCCTCTAAAAAATACCATAGTCCAAGTTACTTACTCACTCTCTATCCTGCTGTCCTCATCACTTTAAAGATGATATGAGATTTTTAGATATGCACTTGTAGATGAGTGCTCTCAAAACCACTCAGAAGATGCAAATACCTTAACAGACATCTCCTCGGTGGAGGCTGAACTCATTTTTTGTTTTTTAAATCTTCTCTCTTCTTTTGACAAATGCAGATAGAAATTCACAACAGGTGCTGTTATGGTTTGGATGTGAGGTATCCCCCAAAAGCTCATGTGTGAGACAATGCAAGAAGGGTTAGAAGACAAATGATTGGGTTGTGAAAGCCTTAACCCAATTGGTGAATTAATTCCATGATGAGGATTAACTGAGTGGTAACTAAAGGAGGGTAGTATGTGGCTGGAGGAGGTAGGGCAATGAGGGTGTGCCTTTGGGGGTATATATTTTGTATCTGGCAAGTGAAGTTCTCTCTGCTCTCTGATCATCATACGAGTTGCTTCCCTCTGCCACAAGCTTCTGCCATTATGTTCTGCCTCCCCTTAAGCCCTGAGGAATGGAGCCAGCTGTTAGACCTCTGAAACCTTGAGCCCCTGAATAAACTTTTCCTCCTTAAAATTGTTCCTGTTGGGTCTTTTTTGTCACAGCAGCAAAAAAAAAAAGCTGACTAAAACAGATGCATGGAGTGGCTGGCATGGCCCCATGTCCCACTGCTTATCTCCTTTGTGCCCCTACCTTTCATTACAGTGATAATGTCATCAGAAAAGATTGATAAATGAGGACTCATCTGAAAGGTGTCACATGGAGGGCTTAAGGGTGTAGTTCATGAAAATTGTCACATAGACTGAATTTACCAGCCCAGTTCACTAATTTTGGACAAATCAGTTTAACCTAATATTCTCTCTGTGGTGTCAAGGCTAGAAACTTAAATGAAATTGGTTAGAAAGAAAGCCTTTCTCTCTTGAAAACCTACTCTTACTGATTGCCTGAAAACAGCCTTCAGCTCTTTGGGTGTAACTTCTTAATTAGAATATACCTCAGGAATAGGCATGCCCCTGCCATTCATCCTAAAATTGCCTAGCAGACTCCCCAAAGGTACTATATGCCTCTCCAGTTATCCTCAACCCTATTAGATCCCAGGAAGTTTTTCTCATCCTGCACTGTGAAATTTGGGTGTTTCTCAAAAATTGAGTCAAGATAGTCACAGGCATCTGTGAGTTATATTTAGTTCTTTAAAAGCCTAATTGAAAACATACATCTAACTAAAATAAACATAAATATGCACACCAGG
The DNA here is from genome assembly GCF_001458135.2 of Marmota marmota marmota. Taxonomy (NCBI): domain Eukaryota; kingdom Metazoa; phylum Chordata; class Mammalia; order Rodentia; family Sciuridae; genus Marmota; species Marmota marmota. The sequence goes on along the minus strand of NW_025999900.1, from coordinate 28,587,001 downwards.
TTTTCTTTCATTTTTGCTTTGCTTAGTTTTTATGGCATTATATCAAATCAGTAATCCTGGTTATCATATGTCAATCAAAAACTCTGATTGGCAGTTATCTCTAGCTTATCTTAATGAACAGGGAAAACAAAGCAAATGCTATTTGATGGATGGTTTTTGGTAAATAAAATTGTTGAGGTGTGAGGTCCCTGAAGGGAGGAAACTGATTTTTAAGAAGCCCTTGTGATAGCAAAATGAGGAACCCTTGCCCTTGACTGTACTTATGTTTCCAACTGTCCATACAACTCCTCCTCCCCCCAGGTTCATTTCATTAAATGACAGAGTTAGGCCAAGCGACTCACAGTAAGGCATATACTGGGTTGGACAAGTCGTTTCTGGCCCCCTCTTCCCCACCTCTCTCCTCACGCTTAACCCTCAAAACAAGGCTAGAGCAGAAGTGACCCGCAGATCAGATTTCCCAGAATGACTATGGTCAAAACATGGGAATCCTTTATAGAAACATCAAATGAGATAAAAGATATTAAGCCACAGACATGAGAAGTAGAAATGTCTGACTTTTCTTTGAGAGGAGATTGTTCATAATCAGCAAATGAGTGGTAATTGTTCTCTGACAGGGATTTTCATCTCAATTTTTTAAAGGCAGTCTTAATTCGAACTCATTGTTAGAAATGCCACATACTGAAGCCACACATACAGTGGCCCAACTCACATGAGAATGCTTGAATTTCCAATTTTTCTTTCAGTATTTGGTCCACTGTAGCTACTGTTACCCATCTCATTCCAGCCTGGTCTTCACAGCGAGCATGAGCAGGGCTGTCTTAGAGTACTACAGCGACATCATCCAAGTTGGTTTCAATCCTGTCAACAGTTTGCAACTCCATCACAATCTCTTCTACTTTAGTGACCCATATTCTCTAGGTCCTCTACTATCCAAACATGCTCCTAGAAAAATCTCCTTAAAACTCATTCATGAGAAGGTACAAATTATGACTGAATTGTTTGTTCATCCTGGTGCTATTCTGGACCAGAGCCAGAAGGTAGATGCATCTGGCAAGTGGGAACTGGATGATCCTCTTCACTTTGACAATGTTTATTTGCATGAGTAAAATCCATGCTGTGGGCTTTATAGAAGGTCCCTGGGGAGGGATCAGATGCAGGGAAGCCTCCATCACCTGCCTATCCTCACCTGCCTTCCCATCACATACACACAAAACCCAGCCTGGGAGGCTGATTTCCAGCCCATATAACAGAGAGGTTAATGTAAGAAACAAGAGGACCTGTGTTTTAGAAAGACTGTGTGATAGAGAACTATTATGCCGACTCTTTCTTAGACCACAGCCTACAGGGTCAATCCAGACAGCATCCAGGGGAGGGGAGTTGGACTGGCCTGGCAGCATTCACATAGGAGCCACCAGGACAGAGACAACATCAAGGTCCTTTGACCAGGAGAACAAAATATCAGAGAAGGCTCAATTTAGGTCACATATGAGACAACACCTGGACTAAGGGCTCCAGAAATAACTAGAGACGAGTTTGGGGATGATGGTAAGGTAAGGATTGAGTCCACCGAAGCCTAATTTAAAATGACACCCCATGAAATTACCCCCATAATTATACAATTTGGGAGAAGTATTTGAAGCCACTTTGGCCCACCTTACAGCTTAAATTTACCCCATGTGGGCTAATGTCATTTTAGAATAACCCCTTCACTAATTATGCCTTCTAAATAAAGTATATTATTACTAGCGTCATCACCATTAGTTAGCATGTACAGTTGCACCCTATTTTTTGATATTTTCTTTATATTTTTCAGCTACTAGATGGCATGGCAATAAGTACCTTTGAAATTGACATATCACTTTCCTTTGGTAGCAATTTAGTTGCCTGGTAGCAAAGCTTGAATTTAAATAAAATAACTATGACTGTACATTGGCCCTGCCCATTAATGCCAAATGAATGCACTGCTATAACAGTCAATAGCAAATTCATTATGGAGCGTTACTTGAGCTCTTACAAATGAGCCACTCGAGTCAGATCATTCCTCAATCTCTGCCTGCCTTTGCAAGTCATCTACCTAGGAAGGTGATGCTTCGGAACCGTGTTAAGAATTTTAATCACAGATATTCTGTGCGCATTGTGCAGATAGGGAAAAAAGGGGGCTCCTGCTTCTCCAGACTTGTACTCAACCCCTGCGGTTTTCTTCACCTTAGAGGAGGTACTCAGGACTTCCACTCATTTTTCCATATTATAACCATCTTTTTCACAGCTGGGGTGAAGGGAAGGAGAGAGAGTGTTAGATAGCTACAGGGAAAGTTATAATTTAAGGGTCAGAAACATTTTAATGACGGTATGCTGAGATTTGGGGTTCTTTTCCTCTACTATGTCTGGGCTATGCTACTGCCACTGCCTTCTCTGGTCCATCTTGCCAGGGAAATCTAGCCATGCGCTAGCTTGGCGCCACTAAAATTGAGCCATTCACTCTGGTCTTAAAGCGATCATCAGTTGTTTAAAAATTGTTGAACGCTAGCAGGGATTATTTCATTTAATCCTTTCAGCATAACCAAGAAAAACAGGCAATATTATTAGCCCCTACTTTGCACGGGGAAAAAATGGGGGCTTGGAGAGTTTGAATAACCACACCTGTGTTCTCTCACTAGCAATAAGTAGACATTCACACCTGTGTCTATGTGCCTCCAAGCCTGAGTGTTAACACTACCCTACCCTTGCTGCCTGGTGGCCCCAGTGAGGGGCAGGGGGAAGAGGGAAATCCAAGAGGAGCATCATGCTAGTAAATTGTGGTGCAAATACAAAACTATCCTCCACATTGAAAGTCTGTTTGGGATGCTTTCAGTTGACATTTTTAAAGTACTGTCCCAGGATTTGTGCCTGACTAGTGGATTAATTCCAAAAACTTGAAGCATCAGTTGGTGTCCCTATAACACACCATTTCTCAGTCGTTTGAGAGAAGTTGATATTAACTATTCCTTCCTCCTCCTGCCTCTGTATGGACTTAGAAAGGTAGTGATTTATTGGTTAAACCAAAAGGAAATATAAAAATCATGACAATGATTGTTAAATACAGATTCTGCTATTCCATTAGCCTCATCTACCCCTACCAGGTGAGGACCATGGCATTTGTACCAAGGAGAATGCCACATCTAGTCCACATGCTGGTACCAGGCTGCAACTACTACTGGTGTGCAACAAAATAGTATAGAAATGGAAAGCAGTGGTTTAGAAACTTCAAATGCAACCTGACGGAGTAACTATGTCTGTTGAACTTAAGAATAAGAGATTTAAGTATTTGTTTGGATTGAACCCAGGGGTGCTTAACCACTAAGCCATATCCCAAGACTGTTTTTCATTTTCTATTTTGAGGTGGGATCTTGCTAAGTTGCTTAGGGCCTCGCTACGTTGCTGAGGCTGGCTTTGAATTTGTTATCCTTCTGCCTGAGCCTCCTGAGCCTCTGGGATTACAGGTGTGCACCACTGCTCCCAGTGGGAGATTAAAGTATTTCTAGGAACCAATTTGTATTGTATTTTACAAAAATATCAACTAATAACAGACTAGAAATTTAAACAAATCGGGTCCTTCAACACACACAGTTTAAGAAACACTGCAATTTATTTTACCATTACAAGAATCAAATGTTTCACTAGAGAGGTTAGGTAATTTGGCCAAAGACACACAGCCTAAAGAACATGGAACATAGTTATCTTTTCTTAAATGTGAGGTTGGAATTTCTTTCTTAAACATGAGGTGGATTTCTTTCTTCTGCTGCATCTTTAAGGGTCTGTGATAAAATCCTTGTCATTTAAAAGATATTAAAGATTCTCCAAAGGATAATGATACTTATTCAGGAATACCAGAGCACTGTAAAGGCAAACTATGGATGTATTCAAAGGAGCTTGAGGCAAACAAACCAACAAAAAGTAAAATTAAGGATTTAAAGGAAAAATGAAGAGGATTAAATCAGATATTTTGAAACAATCATCTTTGACCGTGATGATTAATAACCAGGGTGACATTAGTCTGAGGGTGGACAGTTGCTGGACAGATGTCCTTGTAGAAGCACTTTTTGTATAAGGTGGTGGTGGCATCTAGGTAGGTTGTGGTTCTGACAGTGTTTTGTGATAGCTACTATCAGGCAATCATTTGCAGGAACCCTTTCTTCATAATGTCCTGGCTTTGTTTTTGTTAGGGTTGACACAAGAGACTCCATTTTGATTTCGACAACTTTCACATTCCTTTCACAACCTGTTGGTTTCAATTTGGCTGCTCTCAACAAAGAGCCAGGAGCAGAAGAACCAGCTTCCCATTATTGACCTTCAGCATCTTCTCCACAGCTCCCTTCCCACCATCCTGCCTGTTTCTCCTTCCATCAGGTAGATCCCATGCAAGCAGGCCTGTTTGGAGCACCAATCCCAAACAATTACCATAGGGTCTGGGTCATTAGGCTACACAGCAATTTCAGTCCTACTCCTTGAATGGGATGATTTCTGGCAATTGCATTCTAAAATTCACTTGTCAATGAAAGGACACCAAAGGAGATCTCTGCAGGGGCTACATCAACATTTTACAAGGCATGAGGCAGTGGATGGGCTGTGGTGACATTTCCCTGTCTATTTCCTCACCAAGGGCAATTTACTGAGGGGAGGAAACAACAACAACTTTTCCTAACTAAAGAGATACACACAAGAGGAGTCTCTGTTGTTTTTAAATATTCAGATTCTCACCCCACCTCACTTTGACAAAGGAAAGTACCAGTATGACCAATTATCAAATATGTTATCAAATATGAGTGGAGGTACTTTGTAAGATCATGGTCACTGTCCTCTAGATTTGAAAGTCATTAAAGGGAATCTGCCTAGTCAACCAGGAGAAACTTTGCTACCAACAGAAATCAATCTTGTCTATATTCAGAACCCCTACTCCCAGACACTGGGCAAAGCACAGAGAACTGAGCTGTCAGCCTATAAACATGTCTGTCTTCTGTCTACTCAAGTTGACAGGACTAGCACTATATGCCTAAAAGTCTTTTTTTCTGCTTTTCCCTTCCCACCCCCCTTGTTTTTATCAACAAGAGGAAGAGATAAAGCCAAAGGAACAACTGGGCCCTGGATCCCAAACTGTGTTTCTGGGAGCCCTGGGGTTTCTGAGATGGTGTCATAGAGAAAGAAGAAAGAATTAGAAGGGGGATGGATGGGCCTCTCCCTTCCATCTTTTACCAGAGAAGCTTTGTTTTTATCTGTTTCTTGTTTTAATCTTCTCTGCAAAATTCAATTTGAGGCAAGAATTCTGCTCCTTTAAAAAAAAGAAAAAACTACTTGTTTAACTACAATTTTATTCCTAAACATTTTGATTTGAAATCAGCAAGTTACAAGCTTATTTTTAAATTGAACTGGATTTTTTATTTTATTTTATTTTTATTTTTATAACTCCAAACTTTTATTTCAGAAATATTTGGCTGTAGAAATGAGTCAGACATCTCATTTTAACTGAGACATTTTTGCCAAACAAAATGAAAAGAAAATATGAATATTCTCCCCTCTTGAAAGAGAGATGTTGCTATCAGGTCTGATTTGCTTTTCTTACAAGATTTTCTTAAAGACTTACTGGGGGAAATGTAATACTGGAAATGAAGAAGAGAGCAATGCTCTGTCTCTATTAAATTATTTACATTTTAAAGGATGAATTTTAATTTTTCACAACTGAAATTATTCTTTAAGGTCTTAGTTTGTAGAGACAGCAAAACCTCTAACCTTGGAAGCAAGATTCTCTTGGGCTCCATAGTTAGCCAGGACCTTATGTTGATAGCACGAGGAATCCTACCAAATCCTCTCAGAGATGCAAGTAGGACCAGCTTTACCTATGGTATCTAGATTTGTAAACTAGAAACAAATAAATCTAGATGTGATGCAGCCATACCCACCTTGAAATATTCCCAAGTGGCAACCTGAAATTTTGTCAGTTTTAAATTGCTAATATTAGCACCATATTAAAGTTGTTTTCTTTGTAGAATAATATGGCCCTAATTAAAAGGTTATTATTCTAAGATTCCTTTCTAAAATAACCTTAATTACCACTCTAAGTTATTTATGTGTGTTATTTCTAATATTTGTGGGAATCTGGTAAGACTACCCACTTTACAGAGAGGAATTCAAGACTCAAAGTTAAATGACTTTCTTAGGACTATTATAGCCAAATATATAGTAGAACTTAGCTCCAGTTCCCTTTCTTCTGGTGCGTCACACCTGTGATGGTTTGAATGCATCTCCTCCAAGCTTCAGGGGTTGCTAGTGTAATAATGTTAAAAGATAGGGCCTTTAAGAGGTGATTAGGATATGAGAGCTCCTTCTTCATTAATAGGATTAAGGCCCCTATAAAAGAGGTTCCCTGGAGCATTTGTCTAGCTGGCTGGCTTGCCTTTCCACCTTCTGCCATGTGACGTTACAACACTCCTTCCCTCCAGAGGGTTCGGCATCAAGGTGCCATCTTAGAAACAAAAAGCAGTCTTCCCTTGATAACCAAACCTGCTGGTGCTTTGATCTTAGACTTCCCAGCCTTATAAGAAATAAGTATTTATCCTTTATAGATACCCAGTCCTAGGTATTTTGTTATAATAGCACAAAATAGACTAAGACACATTGTGTACCATGAGAACAGAATCCATATTTCTACTTTGAGCTATGAAGAGGGGTATGAGAATATTGTTATAGTAAGAGCTTACTTTAAGCTAAGCACAGGGCAAAGATCTTTTCATACACCACCCCTTTTAATTCTCACAACACCACAAGGTTGATAGCATCTTTATTTCACATATGAGCCAAGTAGTTGAGGCCTCACATGGTTAAACCCAAGTCATACATCTTGAAATGTATCTAAAGCCCACTTCCATCTGATTTTGAAACACAAAGAAGACCAATTCATACTTCCCATGAATTCTTCTTGAGAGATGGCACACCTAGTCTTCTGATGCTGTTATTGTAAAATAATTTTAGAGTTCATCTTTTGAAATTATGGTCTGAAAATCAGTTTGAGAAGCGCACAGGAACAATAAAAAAATGGTTCCCTTAAACCCACTTACAGCCTTAGAACATTCCTGGTGGCTTTGGGATTTTTCCACAAGACAAATTTACCCTGAAAGGTTAAAAGTTTGACCTCAGTGATAATTTTTAAAGGAATGTGCCCCTAATTTTAAAGCAACTGCAAGAATGTTTTGAGTAATTACCATCGGATTAAATTTATAGTTTGTGTGCCTATCATGAAGGAGCAATACTCATTTAGGGTCATAAGTTCTCTATGTCTTTTTAAAAATTTCAGTATTCCACAGCTCATTTCTCTCTCAGTCCCATTGTTCACCCAGCCTTCCACTCCATTCCACACTGTCTCCATCCCCAGATGTATTTTCCAGGCCTCCTCTGATGTTATGTTTCACTGGAGAAAGTCAGACATTGATGTAGAAAAGTAACATTAAGCTAAAGGAAGGAATCAGAGCAGGGATGCATTGGGAGAATTGCTACTCCCCCAGAAATCTCTCCATGAAATAGAGCATTTTCCTTCCTTTTCTCATAGATGATAGTTCTAACCTAATAATTTGGACTCACGTCCCCTTGAAAACAATAGGTCACTTTCATTAACTCCATTTTATGGAAACCTTCTCAGAGGGAGCAGACAAAGCCTGTGTACCTGTGGACACTGAGCACTTCGATGAAAATTAGTGCAATTTTGAAATTCCAAATCGGGCCAAGGATATCATTTTTGAGCTAAAAATCCTACAAAGTTGGGGAGAGATTGGCATTTAAACAGATGTCAGCAGTGTTTTGGGAAATGTAAATTGAGGTACAGATGGTGACTGCTAGGGAATCAAGAGCATCTGTGTTCTATGAAAAAAAACTATATTTGTGAAAAATGTTAAATAATAACTCAAATTCCCAACTCGATTTTGAAAGAAGACAAGAAAATATCCTCGTTGGATGGCACTGTTTGATAAGTTTCTTATCAAATCAAAGATTACTCAAATTGCTGGATCCTGCATCTAAATTAGATTCAAGATGGAGAATTAGACCTTATATCTTCAGTAAGCCAAAATTAGAACTCTAGAAGAACAACTACTTGACCCTGCAAAAAATTTCTGATGCTTTTATTTCAGCTGATTTTGTACCTTTGTGTAAGTTATAAAGAAAATATTCGTTACCTGTTATACAGTGGTATAGAACAATGGCTCTGGAGACAGAGAGCCTAAGTCAAAATTCCAGCACTGCCCCTTTGTAGCTGAGTGACCTTAAGACATGTCACTTAATTTTTCTAGACCTAAGTTTCATTTGTAAAATGAAGGTGAAAATCATAGCATGTGCCAATGTAAGATTATTGTGATTACCTGTAAAGTACTTAGAGCCTATGGCCAATGTTAGCAATTATGATTACAGGATTTCTTCCTAATCCAAGAACTCTCCACAGGGCTGGGAATTCCTGGTGTACTCTCCCCAGGTCCCATATGTCCACCCCTGTCTTGACCTAGGGTGAACAATGACCTAGAAGCCTATATCTCAAGAACTGATAAATCCTTAGTTTGTACAGATCATCAGCACTCTAACAAAGGACTTTTGTTCTCCTTTCTAACAGGCCTCCAGATCTTTCTCATCAAAATAATCAGTCACCCAAATATAAATGCTTAAAAGTGATTTGGTTTTCTACTGTTTTTTTTTTTTAATTGTGGTTAAAAAAAAAAAAAAAACATGTACCATAAAATTTACCACAGTAATAATTTTTGAGATTTGTAACTTTGGTGTTAGTCCCTTTTGCAAAATTTTTTCAGATCACCAGGATAATTCAAAAAGTTACATTCCTGTAATTCATTTCTCTCTCTTGTTTTTTGAATTACAGGAATGTAACTTTTTGAATTATCCTGGTGATCTGGAAAAAATTTTGCAAAAGGGACTAACACCAAAGTTACAAATCTCAAAAATTATTACTGTGGTAAATTTTATGGTACATGTACAGTAGATGGGGTAGAGAGAGAAGATGGGAGGGGAGGGAAGGGGAGGGGGAGAGTAGAGGATAGGAAAGGCAGCAGAACACAACAGACACTAGTATGGCAGTATATAAAAACGTGGATGTGTAAACCGATGTGATTCTGCAATCCGTATATGGGGTAAAAATGGGAGTTCATAACCCACTTGTATCAAATGTATGAAATATGATATGTCAAGAGCTTTGTAATGTTTTGAACAACTAATAATAAAAAAAATCATTAAAAAGTTACATTTCTATTAATGTGATTAGTGTTCTAGAAAAGTACATGTGATAAAATACTTTTACACTAAAAATCTAACTTACAACCAGGAAGAGACTGAGTCAACATCTCTCTATACTGTGTGTTTGTTTGTTTGTTTGTTTGCCTGCCCCTAAGGATTCTCATGCTCAGCTGCTCATATTAATCCAGTGTTTCAATGAGATTTCCCCTTCAGGGAAAAATCAAGAAACCAAAAGGTTAATCAATTCAGTCATGTGAGGGAAGAAGGAACCACATAAAATCCAGACTTCCAAGTTAGTTTAATGTGCTCTACACCCTGCCTGATTGGAATGAGTTTATGCATTAGATCCCATATACAAATGGATGCATTTAGCTTCGTTCACAGCACATCCGCAAACTCATTTACTGGATCCATAAGCACTTGTAAACATTGCTAATGGAGTTTGCTAAATGAATATTATAAACGTAATCCAAATGAGCTCTCCATGGAAATTGCAAATCATATGAAAAATATAGTGCATTTGGTTATAGCACATTTCAGGAACGGTATATTTTAGTTAATTGTGTTAGTATATTACACATGGCTAAATGTCAGTACTAGCACCTAGACGGAAATTAGCATTTTCTGTTTGCTTAATACCTTTCAACTGAAGATACTGAGTATTACACAATCTATCAGTAAAAGTTTCTTCATTGCTAAAGCAAATCTTCCTAATTTATACCATTTCCCTGGGAGGAGGAGACTAATGCCCTTGAGAAGCCATGCAAATTCTTTGGCCCTGTTAGACTCAACAGGTTCCCTGAAACAGTTTCCAAAATGGCACCCTGGTGGCCTGAAAATAGTTGCCACAACTTTTCTTTCAAAAGAGCCTAATTCACAGTGAGATTTGACTCAAAAGTTACACTCTTTACTTGATATTATAAAACTATAGACTTGGTTTTAAATGTAAGATGGACTTTTTTCCATCAAATATTGCCATATTTTTAACTGTATGTTCTATAATTTGCTTTTTTTCCAAAAGAAAAAGTCATCTCTTACCCAAAGGAGAAGCGGCCATAATCTGAGACTTCCAAAAGATTTTTTTTTTCTTTTGGCAATGACTCATTTCAAGTATTAGCAAAGTAAAAATTCTACACAAAAATAGAAGTCTGATAATTATGGGAGTTCAATTCTCTTACAATGTAACGTTATTTTATTTGTTGTTTTACAAAGTGAGAGACAGATGGACAATGGCCAGACCATATATAAAAATAGAACTCTGACCCCACAACCTGCAACAATCTGCCCATAAAATTAACCCATCACCACCAGCCAACCACCTATAAGTTGGACTTGTAGGAAATCAGATTGCTGTCTCTACTAACTCAGGCATCCAAATGATAATCTTTGGAATAGTCATCCCTAAATGGCTGGGACTTAGTAATTGACATCTTCTCTAATTTCCATCCTGGCTTCCAAGTTAGCACCAACCAAAAAAATGCCCAATATGTACACCAAACCAATCACATGAGATTCCCTGCTTCTAGTTAGTTCACTTACACCTTCCCATTTGGGAAAGCCTTTCCTTTTCTACACTATAAAGCTTTCCCATTCTTCTTCCCATCTTGAGTCTCTGCCAAAACACGAAGCAACAGTGGCTGACTGCCTTGCCATAGAAAGCTCTCAGTACATGGACTTTACTTTTTCTTATTTGGTTGGTCTCCATTTATTTCTTCAAGATCAAACCAGATGATGTTTTAGACACAAAAACAAATGCTGAAATACATTTCATGTAGTTTATGGAAAGTACCGGTAAGGTTTAGATTCTGGTAGAGATTATCCCCTAAGGCAATAAAGGGTCTATGTTATTCTGGAAGAAACTATTCCCAAGGTGCCACTTGTGTATATAAACAGACTTCCCAGGAAAAGAACGTATGAGCCAAACTATTATAAATAATCATGAAACTGATTTCTCAGTAACTTGTTTCTTGAATTGATTCTTGGAGAAATATAGCCCAATTTGGTTATTACTCTCACTACCAAGTACAGATGCTCAACTTAAAATGGGGTTACATCCTGACAAACCTAGCATAAGTTCAAAATATCATAAGTCAAAAGTAGAGTTAATCCATCTATTCTACTAAACATAGCTTAGCAAAACAGTAACACTATTGTTATGGTTTGGATATGAGGTATCCCCCCAAATCTCCTGCATTAATGCAGGAATGTTCAGAGGTGAGATGATTTGATCTTAGAGCTGTAACCTAATCAGACCATTCTAGTTTGAATGGACTGGTAGTAACTGGAGATGGGTGGGTGTGGCTGGAGGAGAAGGGTCACTGGGGGCATGCCCTGAAAGGTCGAATTTTCTCTGCTGCCAGTTTCCCACTATCTCAGCTTCTTGACCCTACCATGAGCTGAGCAGCTTTCCTTTGCTGGGCCCTTCCCCCATGATACACTACCTCATCTCAGACCCAAAACAATGGAGTGATACCTCTGAAATGCTGAGTCCCAACTAAGCATTCCCTCCTCTAAGTTATTCTTGTATTTTGGTCACAGAGACACAAAAGCTGAGATGTTTGCCTTGATCTGTGGCTGGCTGGGAGCTGTCATGGATCACTGCTGCTGCCTACCATCTGAAGAGAGCATTGTACCACATATCATTAGCTCAGGGAAAGATAAAAAAAATCAAAAATTGAAGCCCAGTTTCTACTGACTACCTATTGCTTTTGTATCCTAAAATTCAAAAACTATAAAACAAACCACTGTAAGTCAGGGATTGTATATAGTAACTAAATTCAGGGTTTTTGTTTTTGATGTTTTGTTTTGTTGTTATTTGTTTTGTCTCACTATGTTGTCCAGGCTGACCTTGACCTTGAACTCCTGGACTGAAGGGATCCTCCTGCCTCAGCCCCTGAATAACTGGTACTACAGGCATGTGCCAACACACTGTTCTCAGTCCTTTTTCAATTCATCTTGGATGTTATTTCCAAGTTCCTCCTTCAAAGAAAATTCTGATAATCAGGGCTGTGTGTGTACATAACAAAATAAAAATGGAAATAGAGAACCCATCTTGCCCCACCTCCCAGAGAGATGAGCCCCACTGCTTAACTTCTCCTTCTCAGTCTCATGGTGTTATTTCCTCTTTATCCCAACTTTATCTTTGTTAATTTGGATGAGTTCTCAGGCTAAACAAAGATTAAGTAAAACAAACACTATGGTTAGTAAATATCTACCAGAAATTAAGTTTTAGGAAATTAGGTCACATTTTACTTATTTAGTTACATTGAATAAGTGTGTGTGTGTGTGTGTGTGTGTGTGTTTGGGTTTATTTTTAATGACTCTGAAAGTGTTTTAAGAATTGTGCAGTGACCTGGAATTATTATAAATATCAATTGTCATTTTATAGGTGCAGAAGTGTGCATCAAAAGTTTTCAAAGACATTCTCTTTTTTCTTTTTTTTTTTTTTAAGATACCACCAACTTCTACTACTTTCAACAGGACTCAAGACATTATTGGGGGATGAAAATGTCTTGATTACCCAAGTCTAGAGGCTGCTGTACAAAATGTGAGTGCTTATTTTCTCCTTAATGGGAATAACTCAGATGCTATTGAGAGTCATAAATGCCTGTCTTTTACATCACTATAGGATTTTTGCAACAGGAAATTTTTAAATGGGATATAAAATATTCCCTTGTAATGAAGCTTGTCCTATATTTCCAATTAGTTTAGCTGAGCTTCAGTGCATTTTTCTGTTTCTTCCATTCCATTTTTTTATGATGAGGAGGCAAAAACTCAACGTAATACTCTAGACAAGGATATGCTGTCAATTTATATAATGGCACCTTAATATTTTCCACATTATTCTCACTCCTCTTCCAGAGACTTATTTTTAGCCCTGTTGCACATTGAGCAAAGCTCATGATCTTTTTCTTGGAAGGTGATGGCTAATTCAATGCCCATCACTGTGTATGATTAGCTTAAATTGTTCTTTCAGATGTGCATCACCTCTCACCTGTTTCAGATTTCATCTTCATCAGATTGTCCAATTACCTAGTTTTGTTAAGTCTTGGTGGAGTCCCTTGTGGTCCTTATTGGGCTGAAAATTTAGGGTCATTGAGTAATATCACTTCTTTATTCACCTCATCCTATAAATGGTTAATAAACATATTCAACAACAACGATCTTTTCTGGTACAGTTCTCCAGGGCATTCTGTTAACCTCATTCTGCATCCACAACTGGACCCGACCCCCATTCTCTTAGAGCTCTTCCCTTGTCTTCTTAGTCCCTGGACTGGCTTTTACCTCTGAGGCTGCAATAATAAAGTTTCCTTATGGGCTGCTTGGAAGAAAATTTACCAGAATGCCTGTATGGGTCACAAAAGCTTATAAGATCTCCTAGCAGTGTTCCTATGATCAAAATCTAAGTAGCAACCAGTGTACACAATACTGTAGCCTGAGTTATGTTGATGAGCCATTTTGTATTCTGTTCCCCTCCCTCTTTCTTCCCTCTCTCCCTCCCTTTATTCTTCCTTCTTTTTTTCTGATATGTGAATAAAATGCTTGTTTTCTCTTAGTTATTTGTAAGTCTTCATGGTTCCTCTGATGGAAGGTTTGTGGTATTTAGACCTATCTTCTGCCTACCTCCTTACCTGTTTAGAATAGTAACTGGATTTGACCTGAAACTCTCAGGACTTTGAGCTGGTTTCTGATTTATATAAAATGCATTATTTACCTTCTTCTATGGAAACCACACATCCTAAAGAAAATAATAAATTTTCATTGTCATCTTGAAAAAAGGAAAGTTTTTCACTGTTGAATATTTCAATATAAGAGATCAATCCAAAATTTAATCTTCTGACATTGACCAAGCAAGGGAGTAAAATGTGTCTTTAAGAGTTGGTTATTCACTCCCATGGCATAGTTTGACTTATATATAACTTTTTAGCAGAATACTTAACTACAGAGAACCAGGGGCATATCTCTCTCTCTCTCTCTCTCTCTCTCTCTCTCTCTCTCTCTCTCGATATAAACTCTTAATTAAAGTTCAGTGTGTATTAAAACCTTGGATCCTAACTGTTCAGAATTCTGCACTATACCACACCTAGACTAACCCTCTCCAGAGTTCTCCCAGATAAATTCCAAAGTACATCCTTGAAGTACTAAGATAAGTGGCATCTCATTTAATCACACTGCTTAAAGTTTGAAAACACATACACACACAAAAAAAAAACATGGCAATAGATTCCCTTTATTCCTCAGATTTTAGCTGCAGTTAAAATAACCAAGAGAAGAAAGAAATTATCCAGACAGGACATCCATTTCAAAATGTATTATATTTCAACTATGCTAAAATGGCTCACAATAAACCACTAAATGACACAAACTCTCTCCTCACCAAGGGACATTTATTTTCTTTGTCTCCCTAGTTTGTTGTGAAGCAAAAAAAAAATTGATAGAAGGTTGCCTTTTAAAGTTAGAAAAATAATGAGGGCAAGTACAGATGGAAATAATAATGCTTCACTGGGAGAATGTACACCCCATGGTTTTCAAATCCCCTTCCAAAATTGAAATGGAGAGCTTAGTTCTATACCCAGATCATTTGTAGATTCAAGTTAATATGTGCCTGCTACTTCAAGTTTTGATGGATTGTGAAGTCTTCCCTAATATTTTGTATGTTTAGGAAGGGTTTTGGGGAAATAGTTATTCACTTGCATTACTGACACTGGCATAATTCAAGTAATGTGGGGTTATGCAAAGCAGGGGGAAAAAATCAAATCAAGCCAAGACAATAGACACCAAAAAGATGAACTGCTCAGAGGTAACTTGAGAGAAGATACCAGGTCTTCTCTTAGTCCTTTCACTGCCCAACAGTTTCAGAAATTTGCTTCAATAGCTTTTTTACTGAGTTGGATGAGCCTATTTCCTGGTTTGGCCATTCATTTGTTCATTTAACAGATTATTGACTGTCACTGTATGGCATCATTCATGATGCAGCTGATTATAAAGGTTAAAACAAGTGCCAAAATTAGTAAAGTCTACCCCTAGGGTCCCACCTTGTCTGGGTTTCCTCTTCATAACTTTGTTTTGATTTTTCTATGAGTTCCAGATATCCTGAAGATTGTTACCACACAAAGAACAGCCAGCAAATGCTGTATTTCCTCTTGTTGAGTTTTCCTTTGCCTTCTCCACTTCCTTTATGCAGCCTGTAGTCCTGCTAACTGAAACACTCTTAATGCAAAATGCAACAGCCTGGAGAACATGTTTTGGCTTTGGCTAACCCCCAAAAGCCTGAGCAGTCATTGAAGATAGTCACACAAAAACCCGGCTGATGTCACCCATTCTTGGCATCAGGATCCCTGAAATTATCAGTGCTAGTGGGTTTCTATTTTCAAATCTATTTAGTGAAATGAAAAGTGTTTCAACATCAGTAAGTTATTCTTTAATTATTGGATTCCATTGAGTTTCAGGTATCATGTCAGAGATGGGAGGAAAAGGGCAAGAAGAAAACTTCTAAGATAATATTTCCATGTTGCTGGAGGGCAAGGAAGTAGGAAGTGAATTAATTTTCCCTCTGTTTTAGGAGAAATCCTTCATTTCATTTTTGTTTCTTAATTTGAATTGACAGCATAAAAATTGTCTCAATTCTTGCTTCCCATGAATTCCTTTTTGTGAAATTCATGTTGTCATACTAAGACCTTTAAATCTTTTTCTGTTACTCAGTCTTATGTTGCAATTGAATTTATGCATTTATTCCTATCTATAATAGATTATCTGATTGCATTTTTGAGAATATATGAAACTACAGTATTTTAATTTTAAAATGTTTCCAATGTTCTCCAAATATTAACATGTATCACTACCCCCAAAGTTCCAACTAAAATGTTCTCTCCATGGAAATCACTATTATTTCCTTCCTGACAACTCTCTCAAAGTCCAAGAGGGCTTACAAATTGTGTTTTTCCCAGTTATCTCTTTCTTAATCTCTGGACGTTTTAATGATCTCTTAAAAATCTCAACTCAATGGTACCTCCCCAAAATGAGGAATGAAGAGAAAGAAGAAAATCAAGAATGAAAGAAAAGTTTGGAAAACTTGTTTCTGACAGCTCTGATGAGTAGCTAGGAATAACTGATTTTGTGATTTTGGATTTGCAGGAGTTCATTAATAAGAATGGCTGGAGTCCCAGGAATAAGCCAGCGGGCCTCTGGCCCTCTGATCCTCCATTATTGAATTTACATGGAGAGTGCTGAAGCAATATTGCCAAACATTTGCTCACCACCTCCCTCCCAGTCTTCTTTCACTGCTCCAATTTGGCCTCAAAATAGGTGGGGGAAAATGGAAAATGAGGGGTGAAACACATTAAATAAACCTTAGCCACATAAAAGGATTCTGGTTGTGATACTTTGAAATCCATTATTCATTCTTTCATAAATCTATTTTCAAATAAGCTATAAACCAGTAGAGAAACATTCTACCTATTTCTCAGTACTTAGCACAAATTCTGGCACAGTCCAGTCTCAGGGGAAAAAATGATTTAAAAAAGCATATGCAGCTTTAAATACACTATGGAATTGTAATAATGTAAACCATGTCAACAGAGTCTCCATGCTAACTGATATAGAATTGTATCGTTCATTTTCTTAAGTGCCATTTAGAGCTGAAACAAAATTCTTCCCTCCAACAACAGAAAATGTGAATGATGATGAACTTAAGTCAGTTGCCCTGTGGTGGTGTTGGAGCCCCACACCACTCCTATCTCAGACGTTTGGACCAAGACCACAGGTAGCCTCGTTACCTAGAAATCACACCTTAAGGTGTTGAGTCTCACGAAGCAGGTTGGCTTGCTGTATTCCTGTTATTTATCATTCAAATGTCCTTGTTTTTATTATTTGTGGAATTCATCTCATGAACAGCAAAGTGGAGAGCAATGAAGGTTATTTTTAGCAGGTCACATCGAATGAGCTAAATGCTGAGCAGTTAAGCAGCAAGTACCAACCATGATATGAAAATAAGAACAAAAATATATGCAGAACAGTATGTTTCATAAATGACCCCATTCTAAAAACCCTTACACTATAAAGTTGGACTTAACAACAGCATACTACAGGGACACAGCTGCATCAGTGTTTATAGCAGCACAATTCACAATAACTAAACTGTGGAACCAACTTAGATGCCCTTCAATAGATAAATGGATTAAAAAAATGTGGCATATATACACAATGGAATACTACTCAGCAATAAAAGAGAATAAAATCATGGCATTTGCAGGTAAATGGATGGAGTTAGAGAAGATAATGCTAAGTGAAGTTAGCCAATCCCAGAAAACCAAATGCCGAATGTTTTCTCTGATATAAGGAGGCTAATTCGTAGTGAGGTAGGGAGGGGGAGCATGGGAGGAATAGACGAACTCTAGATAGGGCAGAGGGGTGGGAGGGGAAGGGAAGGGGTATGGGGTTAGAAATGATGGTGGAATGTGATGGACATCATTATCCAACGTACATACATAAAGACACAAATTAGTGTGAATATACTTTGTATGCAACCAGAGATGTGAAAAATTGTGCTGTATATGTGTAATAAGAATTGTAATGCATTCTGCTGTCATATATAAATAAAAAATTAATAATAAAAAAAGAATAAATGAGACTGTTTGGAAAGTTTTCCTTTATTCCAAACACTTTCATATACAGGCAAATTGTCCTATTTTAAAGTTAGATCATTTATTAAAGTAGCCAAAGGTCTCCATGTGGGACTGATGGTGAGCACATAAAATAAGGAGTTGGTGGATACTTGATAAAGTCTGGGGTAGCTGAGCTATTAAGTTATTTTATTTCAAAAATATTCATAAAATATCCATTCTATCCCAAAATAAATTAAATAAATATTTTCAGAATAATAATTGTATAAAATATACATAGATTGTGAATGAATTTGACTAGGGAAAAACTATATGTCATTAATTATACCCATCAGCCCAGAATCTTCTGAGCTAATTTTCAAAGAATGCAAGAGTCATTCATTAAAGCTTCAATAGATCATCAAATAGTCATTGCCTTTCAGGTTTTCAGGAATTAATCTCTACCATATTCTTCTCCTGAAGGATTTTGCTTTAAAATTAAAACAAACAAATTTGGTACAACAGGAGTCAATCCTGTGAAAATTATCTCCAAGCTCAACATTTTTGCTCTCTTGCTTTGGTTATAAAGGTGCTGACCCAGTGCCCTGATATGGTCATCATTTTGTAAAAATCCAATTTAGAACTTAGTTACTTGATATTTTTAAGAAATTGAGTACAGAGTCTGAATAGTAAATATTTCTATTCAAAGTATGAACACAAACATGTTTTCCTGACAGTTTATCTACTGGGAGATATTTTTTAGAGATGGGTGGATACTGTTCTTGCTCCAGGTACTCTAGAGCAAGAGTTTGTGTGATTAAAAAAAAAAAAAAAACTCAAGAAACAGTATTAATTGAAAAGCCAAGAACCTGACAAAATTACCCTGCACTTCAGAGCATTTTCCCACATTTTGTCTTCCATGAGCTGTCCTGGCCCAGGCTGAGTCCCTCAGCCACCTCTGTTGTCTGTTGTTCTCCTTACATATTGCACCATCCACAGGCCCAAATCATGGTCCCCCTAAGCCTAGATCAACTTAAAAGAGACAGAGAGAGAGAGAAAAGGAGAGAGAGTTGAGAATTAAGAATTTAAAAATCCACCAAGTAGTAATAGAGTATCATTTCCTTCTGCGGATGGATTCTAGCTTTAATAGATTTTTGTGGTTTGCTTGTGCTTTCCGAATTAGAAGATGAAATATAAGAACACAGAACATCTAACAAGTGTCCATTTAAAATACCGAGTTGTAAGAAAACTACTCAGAGGAATAAAAGCAAGTGTAAAAGCTAGGGTCTGTCATTTTGTTAAGAAAATTATAAGGGGGACTCTAAACTCTGATGAAACAGAAAATCTTTAATCAAACAAAAAAAAATGTAGTTTCTTAACTCTAAAAGTAAAATAAACTTTTCAGTCCCTAAACAATTCCCCTCTGATGACAAGATTAGGTTTTGGGGACATGCCAAACAGGGCCTCATGCACACGTCTGGGTGGAAAAAACAGAGAGAAGACATACAGTGGGAAAGCCCGTCGTGATGGATATCTTAATAAGGGTTGTACTGTGCCTGTTTAATACAATAATCCCACAAGGAAATAAAAATGCTTCAAGAAGGATGATAAATATAAGTAATTTTAAAGGACCATGGCACTTTCAACAACATGCTATAGGAATTCCAAGTGTTTGAATATTTTTATTGTCTGAGAAAGAAAGTGCTGGCTCTGTGTGTTTGATGTCCTAACGCTCTCCCACAAGTCTCCAGGGTAAAAAATATTTCTCACAATAGTTGTCATGCCCAAGGCCTGTCAGAAGCAGGATTAGGACCAGAACAAGGACAAGGACCAGATTTCGTTCTCCTATGATTTAATATTGTACTTTAGGTAATAAATGCCCAGAGTAATTGATTTCTCCATCACAGGAGAAACCGAAGAAAACCTTAGTGAGAATATGTGCAAGTACTAATGCAGGAGAGTAAGACTGAAAGCACTAAATGTGGATGCGTCTATCAGGGTATAGCAAACTGCAGTCCACCATCCCAATTCATCATTTGATTTGGATGGATGATAGTCTCAATTTTATTGTTTCAAAACTGTTACCCTATTACCTTCTTTAAAAAAAAACATTTAGTTGTAGATGGACACCATATCTTTATTTTATTCATTTATTTTTATGTGGGTCTGAGGATCGAACCCAGTGCCTCACAGGTGTTAGGCAAGTGCTCCACCACTGAGCCACAACCCCAGCCCCCTATTACCTTCTTAATGACCAAGCAGACACAAAACCAATTAAATAAATTCAAATCAAAATCCTTTCTAATCCTCCCTGGATTTGGAGAAAAGCAGGGCCACTTTAAGACCACTTTCACCATCTCAAGCCTGGAAACATTGGGCCATGATTCATGTGTACCAGCAAGGAAAACAACACTGTCTGGGGATAAATAGAGTCAAATAATTCCGCCATCTTTAAAACATGCCTCTTTGAGCAAGGTGTGCATTGGGAGAATGAACTTACCTATATTACATATTGTACTTGATATGGCCTTTACTGAGTCCTCTTATTCTAATCAATTTTCTTTTTGAAGACATTAAATGATATAATTTTCAAACAAATTCTTTCTTATCTCTAAAAAGTCAGAGCTACTGTTCACCCAGTTCACACCAATACACAAAGCCAGTTGTTCACAGGTGTTATCCACTCTAATTGATCAGTATTCCAGAACTGACCAGCTGGTGGAAATTTTGAATATCATCTCTCTCCACTTAAGTCAATATCTATGCTTACTTTTTCTAATATTTGTCTTCATTGAACCATTGTTTCCATCTGATAGGAAAGTCATAATTTATCTTTAAGTACCTGGATTTAAATTCCCATTCCATGTCTTAACTAGTTGTGAAAATATATATAGTTTCTGAAGACCAGTTCCCTCCTCTGTAAAACAGAGGTAATAGCATATGGCATTATAATAATTGTCTCATGGGTTTGTTGAGAAGACTGATTTATTGAGAGTGCTTTGATCAGTGCTGGCTCATAGTAAAGTACTCAATTATTGTTAACTATTATTATTAGGCATTTAAAGGTCCTCTAGGTGCCATCAATCTTCCCACAATATTTTCAACATTATCCTGCACTCATAATTTCTAAATCTTTCTTACAGTGATATTATTATTTCAGGTGTGAAATAAAAATGGGATTAACAGTTAGGCCCAAGTGCATACCTACTATTTGCCACTTTCTGCATAGGGTTTGAATTGAATTGAGTACAAAAAGTCCTAGGAATGAATTTTGGAGATCACAAAGATGATCAAATTGAAAAGGTAACACACTCAAAAAGGAATGGATCCTGCTCCAGCAATATGCACTTTCTTGGTTTACTGATGATAACTAAATAAAGCATTACAAATAATATTTGAATCTGCCTATTTTGGGTAGTTTTCTATATTGATGTCTCCCAGTTTTATTTTAAAAATAATATTGGTTTAGATTAAAAAATGATCTGTGATCATCATAGAGAAAGCACAAAGGAGAAACTTTAAAAATCACTCATTATCCCACTTTCCCAAAATAATCATTCTTAATAATTTAATTGAGTTCTTTCAATTTATAGTATTCTGGAAAATAAAAATGTTATTTCATTAAGAACATCATTATCAATTGTATAGTAACATTATTTTAAACTATTGATAATCTTAACAAATTTTTATTTTATGTTACAATTACAGTCAAGAAGACCTGAATCCAAAATAATTAATTAATTACATAAACTTTAGAAGCAATTAATGTATCACAAAACGCATGCATGCAATGAAATACAGGTAATATAAAGCACATAAAAATGCAGACTTTAGAACTATTCATCCAAGAACTGATTGTATGCTTTGTCAAACTCTGTACCTTTGGTCAAGATAAGTAAGTTCTCTATGCCTTGAATTTCTAATCTATAAAGTGGAAATAATCATTTGTATGTTTGTAAGCCTTTGTGGAGTATTAGAAGAGATATATGAAAAACAATTAGAGGCATTCCTGACCTGACCCATCAGTTATACTTAGTAACTAAGTTCAATTCTCACTTTTACTTCCTCTCTCTGCTGTTGGGTTAGAAGCACATTTTGTCTTCAACAGTAGGTAACAGGGGTCTGGGGTTACAGCTCAGCAATAGAGCACTTGCCTTGCGCCCGTGAGGCACTGGGTTTGATCCTTAGTGCCACATAAAAATAAATAATATAAATAAAGATATTGTGTCCATCTTTTTTTTTAAAAAAAAGTAAGTAACATTTATTTTCTTATTTACTTACTCATTTAGCTAATAATAGTGAGTTTTATGAATATTGAACTCAAGTCAAGCATGGGTAGTCTCCATCAACGGTCTTCTTATGCTAACTTTGCTTCATTTCACACTCATTTATAACATGTCATGATATGATAGTATGCATTTAAACGTGAACAACTCACAAGAATGAAACTGATGATTTGGGCTTCTGTTACATTTATTGATCCAAGCCTTCAACATAAAATCCAGCACTGAGTGTGCCAGCTTCTTGGAATAGAGACATTAGGTAATTAGGAGAAACAATTTTTTATTCAAAATCTCACGTGGGGCTGCAACCCAATATTAGGTAGTATTGATTTGGTTCACAGGTCATATTGGATAACCATGGTTTAAATATATATGTGTGTGTGTGACTGTGTGTGTGTTTCTGTTTGCTGGGAATGGCTAGTTAGTATCTATCATGCCCCTGCATTAGACGATTCTTCTTTCACCTCCTAAGATTGTGAGAACCTGAGACCTCCTTCTCTGTTACATACTAGTTGGTATCCAGTCAGTTTGTGTGTCAGAGCTAACTCTTTGATTGCTCCCTGCCTGAAATTACTCAAATTAGGAATATAAAGACTTTCTACAACTACACAGATTTTATCAGCCATATTACAATTATTCTGACAATTTTTATCCTATTTGCTGTTATACAAGTCCCTATAACACAGAAAATTCTAGACGGATAACACTTTCTGATTGTAAACTTACCCTGTTAGTTTTATATACAAAATACCTCCTTCTGCTGCTGAGTGGAATCTATAGGTGCAACTATGAGAAAAAAAAATGTATGATTTCCCCTGTCTTTACATGGGAAAAATGAGAACTAAGAAAAGTCATCTGTGTACTCAACTTTCCCCTAAAATTATTTTTTGCTCTTACCAAGTATCTTTCCCCATCCACAGTAATAGCAGCTGTGGTTAAATCTTGTTCTTTCTGCTTCATATGAGTTTCCTGTGAAATATATGTATATGTTTACAAGCACACACTTACATAATGTATATCTTTTAAATACATACATGCATATATATATATATATATATACACACACACACACATGAATATTCAATGCCTGTGGGTTACATGTAAACAAATTTTATATAAGAAACATTGACACTTGCAAAGGTCAATTTTAAATGATGGCAAAATTCATTTTCTAATTAAGTCACTGTGTGTTGTTTGCTGCACAAATCCGTTCTCACATGCATCCCTTCCTCCCCTCAATCCCATGCACCATCCATAGCTAGTTCCCTTCCTTCCCACTGTGCCATCCTTTATCAACCAGAGCAGTCAAATCAACCCTTAGAGTGTTCTTAAAAGCACCATATGCCCAACAGA
Source organism: Marmota marmota marmota (assembly GCF_001458135.2). Taxonomy (NCBI): domain Eukaryota; kingdom Metazoa; phylum Chordata; class Mammalia; order Rodentia; family Sciuridae; genus Marmota; species Marmota marmota. The sequence continues at coordinate 28,563,507 of NW_025999900.1, read as the reverse complement.
AGAGCACTTGAATTACTCTGTATATCAGAACCTGCTGTACATCACAATAGATAATTAACAGAGACCAAATTCTAGGGCACTGTGTGATCTTATAACCCATCAGAAACTACCAGCCAAGAGCACTCTTTCATCCCTTTATTGTATCATTTCTACCAACTAAATTAGTCAGGCACCTACAGGCTGCTTGGATGCAAATGACTTGTAAAGTCTATCATATATGTATATATTAAATAGAGAGTACTCAAGGTAGCTTCTGTATAATGAAGACAAAAAAAATGAAACCAAAGAAACTTTTCTAAGTAACTTACATGAGTGCCTTTCTTGATGAAGTTTTTCCATAAAGAAAGGGGGATAGTGATAGGGTCGAGAAAATTAGTATTAAGAGCTTAAGTAATTAACATGCAAATTATTTTTTTTCTTTTTAGTACATCATGTTTCTGATGGTTTTTTGGTTTTTTTTTTTTGTTTTGTTTTGTTTTTTTTTTTTTGTCTTTTGTATTCAAGGCCTTGTCCTGCCTTGTGACAATTTCTCAGATCACCTCCATTATGTTTTCTGACCTACCCCAAATTAAAAACTATATCCTTTATTCATGGAGTTTTAGATCCTAAAGAAAGATGTATTTCATTCTCATATCAAACAGTTTATAAAACAGGTGGCCTCCCTCCACCCTTTTATCTGCTTCCAGAAGGAATCTATTTTGAAAGAATTTAGGAGTGACAAGCCATTTCCAATGTACTTGTCCTATAAGGCCACGTGTGTGATAGACTATATTAGATGGGAAACTACTAAGTAATGATTGGGTCTTCTGAGATGTGGCAAGGTAGAGGAAACCTTAGAAGAAGCTTTGACCCCAAGGGGCAAAGGCAGGGCTGGAGATGATGATTCAAAGTAGCCTTAGAGGGAATGGCTACGTGTGGGCACAAACATGGGAGTGACCCCAGGACAATGAGAGAGGCTATGAAAGATTACACCTACATAGCCATGCTCTTTATAGACTCACATTTTTCCTAGAAAAAAAAATCCATAAAAATGAATAGTTAATTTAGAATGCCTATTAAGCTATATCATCTAAACTAGACATTACACTGTAAAATGAAGTGAAACTCACATAACCAAAGTGCAAAAGTCATACAACTATCCTTCTTCCTGTTGTATAAAATTACAAATATGAAATTAAATTTTAATATTATGTCAAATTTCATTACTGTGATTATTTCAGGCATTTTATATTTGCTAGACATATTAAGGATTTGGTTACAAATTATTGGTACTAATATTCCTCTAAGAAGATGAATATTGACTTTCTTTTGTGAAGTAGAGAACAATTTTTGTTATGAATTCAAAAGCCTAGGTTTCAGGGTGCATAAATGACATGTTTTGGTCTGGCGCAGGTCATTATGCACTCTGATCCTGCCATTGTGGGGTACCAGATTAGTACGTAAAGATTGGTACTTAAAGAAAAGTTGGGTATCTTACCCACACAGCCAGAGCAGAGCTATTGAAGAATCAAAGTACTTTCAATGCTGTTCTTGTATACTCTGAATCAGGTTCTTTCTCAGGAGAATGTGAATGTAGCTGTAGATTTCAGATTAAGAGCACGTTTTATGCCTCAATCTTTAATATTTGGATAATATATTCATATGAACTTGCGTTTTATTTTAACTCTAATGAAATTCCATTAACTGAACGCTAGCATAGTAAGCTGCCACAGGAAACATACAGAGCTTATTCTTATTAATTCAGGTAAGAAACAGATTAAAAACAGGACATGCCCTTCTTTCTTGTGAGAAGGAAAGGCAGGGTCAGGAGATGCAAAGATTTAAGTAACCCAGCAATAACAAGTTGCTCAAAATCTAAAATTAAGTTCCCAAGCAAAGCGAACCACTGAAGAGAGAACAAATTCTCTCCTAGGAAGTCAGAATTATCATTCTTCGTGTCCTCTAAGTCAAAGTCACGGATTGAACCCACTGAAGTCAAGATATCTTCTAAGGAAGGCCCGTTTCTTCAGTCTTCTTATTCTGCATGAAAGTTCTGCACATCCCTTCAGGGAGGCTCCAGCAAGGTCAAGAACACCAAGAAGTTGTGCCACAGACTTGTCTTCAGTAAACATGTTGACTTCATTGTGCTTTCCTGCATTGAAACTCTCTCTCAAGCTTTCTTAAAGCTAGGATTCTAGATGCAAATTAGATTTCCCCAATTAAGTGTAAACAACAGTGCTGTATAGCATGAGGCTTTTCTGCTTGTGTTCAGGGTCAGTTTCCAGCTTTCTAAGTGTCAAGAGACAGTGGCAACAGTGGTGGCAGCAGCCATATTCTGTAAACCTCTGTCCAATCAACAGCTTCCTGAATGTTGAGAGGCAGGGATGGTAGTGGCTGCTTCCTGATCCCAGTGTTCTGATCCCTCCCTGGATTGCAGCTGCAGCAATGTGTTCTGGGAAATACAGAATTTCCCACTGTAGCCTCCTGATTCCTACCATTCCTGATTGCAACAGCTAACAGTTCCCCTGGAGACTCAGTTGTGTAGTGTTCTGGGAGTCATTAATGAAAGTCAGGACTGACACCTGCTCTCCTTTTTAGCAATTTTACAAACCCTTAATTCTCTCTCTTATATCCCTTTCTGCTGAAAATATCTAAAGCATGTTCTATTTTATAACCAAATGCCTATTTCCAGTAATTCACAATGGCTGCCTAGAACAAAGTGTTAAAAACATGGAAACTTTGTCCACTCAGTGGAAAAGATTTTCTGTGCCTGTCTTGGGAGAAGGGATTACACATTTGCCACCTTAATATACATCTGCCTCATGTAACAAATTGCCAAGTATGTTCATGAATAAACATAAAATTGAAAAGATAGGTAAAATTTCAAAACTTCACTTTTATTCAGAGTAGCGAGGCAGACCAAAATTAAACAAAGATTCAGACAGAGATAGATTTATTCACAGGAATGCTAATTGAACCATATGCGAGTTACAATTTATCATACTCGAAATAGCAAAAGTTACTTCAATACAATCCCACTAGTCTAAACCCAACCCTCTATGATAAAATACTCCAGCCATTTTTTTCTTCGAACTTGCTAAATTGCGCACTGCTGGAAATGATTTTAAAGAATTCATTTTGAAGAAATTTGAAATCAAAAATCAAACTATTAGAAAAGAACATAACAACAACCAAAAATCCATTCTATTCCTGTTCCTTTGTGACTATTTACATTGTAAGTGAGGATGGTGAGGTGTTTTTCCCCATTCTGAAAGGCAATCTTTTTTTTTTCCCCTTGGGAGTGTTAATACTTCAGTCATTTAAGCTTTCTAATTTGATGCTTTTGGGTGAAGAAGGAAACCTTCAATGAGGAAAGGAAATGCTGAGAGGAAATTACTTGAACAGAACGTAATAGTTTTGTGATATGAAGCTGTGATCATATTTTTTTCACAGTATGAGTCAGTCATATAAATGTTTAGTTTATTTAGTTTCTTAATTTGATATGAAATTAAACTGGGCAAACTTGTCAGCAAAATGTTATTTTTCATGAGCTACACTGCACTGATTTCATTATTAATATGGCACCTCATATTTGTAAGCGAAGCAGTCTTAAGTGGGCTTTGGTCAGCATAAAGCTCATTTTTAAAAGTACGTTTCTAAATGAATTACTGGCCCATGCTCTAATTTCAATAAACCTGCCTCCTACATAGGGATTTGAAGATCATAGTTATAGTTACTATTAGTGTCAACACAATGTAAGTAGGGTTCATTATGAAACTCTCTAGAGATTTCTAACGTGATTACATTCTCTTTGTAATCCACAAAAAAGAGCTCTTCAAAAGATAACAATTCAATGAGATGAGATGGGAACCATCTGGTTCACCCCTAAAGCATATTCTTATTTTTTGTGGTTTGTCATCACTGTTCTCTCCTATTAGCACCAGAGAATGAAATTCAAGAAGGTTGGTTTTATATTTTGTCCTCAGAAAAACAGAAAAAGGGTTGAACACTAGCTATTTGGACAGTCCCTGCCTAATGTCTGACAAAAGTCCCATGAAACCCAATTCCCCAAACGACCTTTCTTATGCAGTCAAGTATGTTCCCTAATGGTGTCATGCTGTGAGCAAATACCCAAAAATAATTTTTTAAAATTTTACAACCATCTTTTTTTTATGCTTTTATTACCTGCATATATTATTCTCCTCAAGAAGGCAGACTAGGCAGTACCTGGAAGGCTTTCATGATCAAGAGCATCTCCTGGCTTGGGTGACAGCAATAGCAAGCCATCCATCACCAAAACAAATGCCAACAAAACCAGTTTAGCTCATGACAGCAAATACACAAACATTGCCCTGATCAGCTTCTTCTCAGTTCAAAAACGTAAGAAATCCCTGAATGTGCCTTTGGGTAATATGTAAAACTCTTGAGACGGGTAGCATGTTGGGTCCCCACAGCTTAAGTTAATGTCTGTTGAAGTGGGTACAATAAACATAAAGCATGGGATCCATGAGGTCCAGACAGAGAAAATGATACACATCTGAGTCACAGACTTGATTCCCCACCCCTTAATTACCTTCTTCCTCAGAAAGGTGAATTTACATTTTTCAAATACAAATCTATGTCTTCTTCTATGAGAACATTTCTCACAGACTCTCCCTGACTCTCTGCCTTGCCTCTAGTGAGTCTTCTCCCTCAAATATCTAGTCTAGCTCCCATCCCATCCAGAAGCCTGCTACTGATGGCTTGCTGCAGCCTGGATCAGTGGAAAATGTCTAGGCCTTGAAGACAGAGGACCTGGGTTGGAATTTCAACTCTGTCACATAATAGAACAAACTACTTTACTTCTCTGAGACTCTGCTTCCTCTTCCCTGTAATAAGGTTGATAATATCTGACTTATGGAAGCTATAGTAGGCAGAATCAGAACCTCCCTAAATGTCTACTCCCTAATTCCTGGAAACCGTGAAGATATTAGTTAACATGGCCAAAGAGACTTTGCAGTATACCAACTTTGAGGTGGGGAGTGTATCATCTTGGGCCCAATCTAATACATTAGTCTTTAAAAGGGGAGATCCTTTCCAGGCTGTGGATATGAAGAAAGGTGGCAAAGCAACAAGAAACAGAGATGGCTGTGTGAGAAGAACTCAGCCTTACCATTACTGGCCTTCAGGATGGAAGAAGGTACCAAGAGCTAAGGAATGATGATGAACTCTGGGAACAGGGAAAGGCAAGGAAACAAATTCTTTCCTACAGTCTCCAGGAAGAACAGTGGCCCTGATTACAATGTGATGTTATTCCAGTGAGACCTGCATCAGACTTCAGACCAGCAGAATTATAAAATTAAAAATTTGTGTCACTTTAAGCTACACTTGTGGTAATTTGCTACAGCAGCAATAAAAAACCAATACACAGGTATAGTAAGGTGTAGTATATGGTACCTAGCTTAAGCCCTAAATAAATAGAAGTTTCCTCCAATTTATCTAAGAAACAAATTCATTCACTCACAAAGAAGAAGAAGGTCAGGGGGAGGGGAAGAAGACAAACCAGATTCCTAGAACTCATATCCTAATCAAAGGACAACATTATTTTATATACTTGGGGTAATTATCACTTTCTACACACTCCAGGCTCAAGTAGGCATTTGTTCTTCTCAACCCTGTACCACAGGCCTCTATATCAACAAGTCCTACCCTGCTTGCTGAGGGTGAGTTTTTTCTATAAAACTTTAAATGGAGAAACTTATTTATGTTGAATTTTGTATTCAGGATGCAGATGAAAACTGAACATTCCTGATAGGCTTGGTCTTAGCATGCCTGTCTCTGCTCATACAATCATACAAAACCCAAAGTCTGACCAAAACTATCACTACGACCTCTAATGGACACAAAGCAGAAAGGCTCAATTCAGCCTCTTTAGAAGGCTGGATGGAAGACAGGGTCCAGCAGACTCAGGGAGCTGGGGAAGGGGCTATATGGGTGGGTGGGATAGGGAATAAGAATGAATCTACTGCCTTTCCCCTTAAGGGTCTTATAGAGAAAAACATTGAAAAATAACTATATTGGTGAGTTCACATTCATAACGTGAGTGTAAGTTCATATTCATGTACATGAGCCAGGGCATAAATTCCAGCTGTTTTCCCAAAAGAACTACAGAACTTACAAGGGAAGGGTCTATTTATACCATTGAAGCAGCCGGGCTTGGCCTCATCCTCTTCTGTTGTTTTAGTCAGCTATTTTGCTGCTAGACTAAAAGGATCTGACCAGCACAATTATAGAGGAGGAAAAGTTTATTTGAGGGCTCATGGTTTCAGAGGTCTTAATCCATAGAAGGCCGGCTCCATTCCTCAGTTCTCAAGGTGAGGCTGAACATCATGGCCGATGAGTGTGGTGTAGGGAAACAGCTCACATCATAATCAGAGAGCAGAGAGATAGAGACTCCACTCTCCAGATATCAAAATATATAGCCCATAAACACACCCCCAATGAACGATTTCCTCCAGCCACAACCCACCTGCCTCCAGTTACCACTCAGTCAATCCCATCAGGGGTTAATTCACTAATTAGGTCAAGGCAATGATCCAATCATTTCTCCTCTAAACCTTCTTGCATTGTCTCACATGTAAGCTTTTGGGGGACACCTCACATCCAAACCATAACATTTGCCTATCCTTGAGTACTTGCTAATTTACCTAAAGAACTCAAGGTGCTCAGGCCACCACAGAGGTGACACAGTTCTCTGACTAGTCCCAGAAGAAAATGCTTCTGGGTTCAAGGAAGACCTATATTTTTCTGCCCTTGCTGGATGCTGGGGGATGCTCCAGATCCACTCCTCCTGGGAGGAGTAAGGCTTTTTCTGCTTCTATAGGCCAAAATTAAAATCTGCTTCCCAGATATAAGAATTTCACCAAGATGGGAAGCCACAGAGAGTCAGTCGCCCTGAAGAGCACTCAGAGATGCACATTCTCACCTGATGGTGACACCTGCAGTTCACTCTGCTTCCAGTTGTCCCCTGCTGCTATATTTGGATGTCTGTGAATACAGGGAGGACCTATTAGAGAAGTGCAGACTTTTATTAGAGCAAAGTCCTTGGTGAGAGAGATTAGGGTCCTCAGCAGGGGATTTGCCAGCCTCTCTAAGCGACTTGGGCCCCATGATCGCAGGATCCCTCTGTCCAAGAAAATCAAGCCTCCCCGTCAGAGAAGGAATCTAGTCACTCCACTGCGGAATGATTCTGGGCATCTGTTCTGTTGGTGGAACTCTCCTTGTTGCTTCCCTTTCTTCTCTGTGTGTAAATGTCTGTGTGATTTTTTTTTAATGTTTTTATTGATGTCAAGACGTTGGTACAAAAACAAGGCTAACACTGTCTGATTTGGGCTCCTGGTTTCCCACATCTCTGGGTCTCCTTGAGCAGCTGGCATAGCTAGAGGACTGTTTATTCCATGGCTTATTTCCCCCTTTATCTTTGATGTCCTAGGATGTCAAAGGTTGTAAATTTAATATTGATTTTATAAAGTAGTTTTACTCTAACATGTCAGTTACGATTAACTTCAACCTGGAAGAAGCTCAGCCACTGATCTGGATTTGCACGCGATGTGGCTCCCCAGCTCTCAGACTCTCTGAGTGAATGCTTTATTTATTAGTGTCTGCAGTGGTTTGTAAGGCCAGGAAAGCCCCCAGCCCCCAGCTCTCTCTCTGCTCTGAGCCTCCAGCACCTGGGCCCTTACATTAAGCTTGAAAACCTAAGTAGATCAGAGAGACGTATCATTTGCTGGCATGTCAACAGACAGAAGAGTTTATAGATCACATTATACCCCAGTGGGTAGAACCAGAGAGAGAGGAATGAGAAGTCTTTCTTGAGTTTCAACCCCTCCCTCCCTTCAGGCCCCCAGTGCCCTTGTGTTCCACTGGCAGGGAGGGGGCCACTGCTCCAATAACAGTGATAAAAACTGACATTTATTGAACACTTTCTATGGATTGGCCACTTAATAAGCATTAGGCAGAGTACTGAGGGCTTTCATTTAATCCTCAAATAAGTCCTATGAAGAGGATATTTATTATTACCATTATTTTCTGCTGCTACTGCTGTTGTTGTTGCTGCCATTTCACAGATGAAGAAACCAAGGAACACCCAAGATCACATTGCTATAGATGTTGGAGTTGGAATTCAACCCCAGGCATTTGGACTCCCAGAGCCCACACTTGAGTCCCCCAATACTGTAATGGGTGCTTTCTCAGAAAATTGGAAGTAGACATTTTCTTTTTGTACCAATCATTCTGAGATGACATCTTTGACTTAAAATAACACACTCTGTTATAAATTTGTATTTTTTTTGATGCAATTGATCTTGAAGCACAATAGTAAGACTTCATCCCAAGTTCTAGTCTCTTTCTTAAGAAGAGGAAGGCAGCTGCTGTTGTTAATCCTGTACCGCCAATCCTTTCTCCTTCCTCACACCTTGGAACAATTCCTCTGTGGATGAGGAAGCTCAGGGTGCTCAACGCTTTGTGGCAGAAAGCTCTTCCTGAAACCATGTGGTTCCTGTTCTCCAGCTGCTCATTGCAGGTGTTACAAAGGGACACAGGACCTTCCAGGTTGAAGAAATGGGTCACAGCCTCCTTGGGAAATCTTGGGAAATCTCAGCACCCTCTAGTTTAACATCACAGAGGCTGACACAGCAGGAGGCTGACTGTGGAGCTGGGAGCACTTTGTCTCCCTGGTTAAACATAGGGCCTTAATGCTGGCCTTTGTACCTAAATCATTCACCCCACCCTCCAGGCTGACAGACCAGGCAAGAGGTCTGGGACTCCTTTTCCTGACACTTTCCTTCTTCCCTTTTCCAGTATCTCAATAATGGGAGCAAAAGACAGAAATAGCAGATTAAAGATGATATCCAGTTCTTGGCATGCCTCTTGTCAAAAGGTGGGATCTCTGTTCTCTCCCTTTGAATCCACATGGGCTCCGTAACGATTCTGACCAAAAGACTACTGTGGAAGTAATGCTGAGTCCATCTATAGGCACAGACCTTAAGACAAGGGCAGCATCCACTTCTATTTACATGCCACATGTAAGAAGTCCAACAACCCTGATGGAGAGACCACCACACAAGGCCCTAAGACTCCATGGAGAGGGGAGGAAGAGGACCAGACATGTGAGTAGAGCTGTCTTGAACCATCCAGAACAGACTAAATGCCAGCTGAGTACCACCAAGTGTTGCCAATTAAAGCACATGGAACAGAGTTGCCTGAATTCCTGGCCCACAAAATTCTAAGATCTTTTGAAAACGCTTCATGGTAGCGAGCTACGCAGCAGCAGGTACAGGTAACTGGAATGAAGCACTTCAGCTTTTATGGTTCCTGGACCTCAGGTATGCACTCATAGGGGGAATGCTATTCTGTCTAACCCACCTCAATACATTTAAGCATAGGGAAGAGCATGCTGCCTTCTCCAAATAACTCTTAATGTATGACTTGAGACCGTTTGGGCAAGACAATCACAAGTGTGCTGTCCTGTGGAGCAACTCTTCCCAATTGATTACACATTGTTAACCAAAGATTAATCCTTTGCTATATTAGCGTCTCATAATTCATGGAGCAGTTGGAACCCGGGCCTAAGCTAAGTGCTGAGCCCATCCTTTTTTTTTTTTTCCAGTTTCTTCTGATAGAACATTATTTTCAACAGCCAAAAGGTAAATCTCTTCACTTCAGAAGAAACACATAGAAAGCCCTGCTCCTGGGTGGATAGAAACGCATTCTTTATTGTAGGCCTAATAATTAGGGTGAAAGACACAGAGGTGGCTCTTTTAGTTGTTAGCTTCCAGATATAATTTTATTCTTCTGTTTAATTATATGTGTTTGAATGTATATTGTAGTTTAAATCGCTGTGAGAAGACAGGATATTTTGGAAACATAATGTACAGTTTGGGAGAATTTAGTTGATGTGTCAATCCATAATAGGCTTTCATGGAAATGAGATAAATAAAAAACAACCCAAGAGAGAAAGATAAGGGAGTTTTGAGACCACTTGATTAACAGAGGACACCAAGGGTTTGGATGTTAGGAGTCTGATTGCCAGGCTTGCCACATATTGGGTGTGTGATGTGACACAAATGACTTCAACAACCTCATTTAAAAGCATAGACTGGATATCCTTTAAGCACTGGACATTGTGCTAAACCATGGGAATACAAAGAGAACACAGTACAAGTAGTCATCCCTCATAATCTCTCTGGGCCTCATTTTCCTTCTGCATGAAATTCCTACCCCATGTGATGGTTGTGAAGACTGGGGATGTTCTACTTAAAGCACCTGGTACAGTGCTACCTTGTTATCCTTGTTGCTGTCACAGCAAATGACCCTTGTATGAAAATCATAGAACCCCAAGACAAGCAAAGCCAGAGGAGAGCAAGTGTTATTCTCTTTATCTGATATTTCATTTCCAGTTTTTACTCCAGCCATCGTTGCTTCAACCAACCTAATAAAGGAGACTGTGCACACACCTGCCTAAATAACACTAATGTCCCACACCTTCCACCCAGGCTTCCCTGCACCCTATACCCCTACCAGGGCCTGGCAAGATTCCGACCTTTGTTTACATAAGCACAGCTGCAGGACTGAGCTCAGCAGCAGAGTGTTTGCCTAGCAAACACCAAGCCCTGGGTTTAATCCCCAGTACCGAAAACACACACACACACACACACACACACACAAGTGCAACCTGCTGTCATCAAGAGTTACCTCCCTGGAGCAAGTGTTGATCAACCTGGGACATGAGCCAGAGGATAAATGCTCTCTCCCCATGTATCCTGGCCAAAGAGCTCTAAGACTCCTCAATGCCCCTCAAATAGGGTGAACATAGTGGCACACAGCAGGGACCAACTCAGCTAAGGATGTTTGTGCTGACCCTTCTGTCTTCTCTATTTCACATTCCTTAGTCCCTCACTCCCTGCACAGGGATGGCATCACTAATGAACCTATGCCTACAAGCCTTTGCCTTGGCCTTGCTGTAGGAGGAGCAAAATATAAAAGGTTAAAACACTTGGGCTGGGGATGTGGCTCAAGCAGTAGCGTCCTCGCCTGGCATGCACAGGGCACTGGGTTCGATCCTCAGCACCACATAAAAATAAAATAAAGACGTTGTGTCCACCAAAAACTAAAAAATAAATATTGAAAAAATTCTCTCTCTCTCTTTCTCTCTTTAAAAAAAAAAACACTATAGAACAGTAGTAAGTTGGCAGAATTTTGTTATTGGATGAGTATATAAAATTGACCATCCAATGAAATATGCAACCATTGAAAAGAGTAAATTAATCCAGTTGACATGAAAAAAAAAAAATCCAGTGTTGGGTGAGAAGCAAAGATCCAGAACAGTGTATAATAGGATCCCATTTTGTAAAAAACAACTTCCAAAACATCCTATATGTGATATAAATAAACTTAGTTATAAATTTATATATGCGCGGGGCACTGGGTTCGATCCTCAGCACCACATAAAAATAAAATAAAGATGTTGTGTTCATCGAAAACTAAAAAATAAATATTAAAAAATTCTCTCTCTCTCTCTCTCTCTCTCTCTCTTAAAAATTGCAGGTGTGGGCAAAAGAATGGAGGAGAGAGATTTAGTAAAAGAAAAAGAGATCTTCAAAAAGAAATTCCACATGCATCACATAGTTATATTAGTTCATTCATGTAAAATTATACATACGTAAATAACAGATGAATGAAAAAATAATCACCAACATGCTAATGGTAATTACCACTGGGATCCTGGATTCCAGGTAGGCATTTACTTTCTTCCTCCTGCATTTCTTGTTTAATTTTTATAAGAAGCATTGATTAATTAGATAATCAGAAAAAAAAGAAACATTAAGGCAAAAAATATAAAAACAACACAAAAAAATGAAGAACCAAAAAAGTAAGTGGTTAAGAGTCTTAACCACTTACTTTTTAAATCTTAACTCTATCACTTATGACTGTGCCGACTTGGGCAAGTTATTTCATTTCTTTGGGCTACCATTTTCCCTTGTATAAAGTGAAGATAATTATAATATGGAATCTACTTTATTAGGCTGTTAAAAAATTAAGTGAGAAACATGGATAAAGCTTTTTAAATGTTGCCTGTCACATAGTAAATGCTCTATAAAGTTAGGTATTATAAGTTCTTTATAATTGATTGTAAAAAAGGGGAAGAGCTAAAGGAAATATACATTATAGCCTTTAATTGGGCAGGGAGAGAAGATAAACTCACTTTACTGTAGTCATGATCTGGTCAGCCATTCATACACTTCTGTTCTGCTCCTCAGGTAAGGCAGTTTCTATTTTGAGTAAGTAAGAAAGAAAAGCACAAGGAAGAAAGAGAAGAAAAGAAGCTGTCTTTCTTCCCAACTTTCTGGTCACCCTGATTCTTCAAGAAGCATGCAAGTTCATGTTGGTGATGTATTTTTTCTTAATTGAGATGCAACTGTTAGTATAGTATATTTTGTTGACATTCATGTCACATTTCCTAGATACCAGATTTTTAAAAATACTTTTAATTAGTTATAATTGAGAATGTACACACAATTCTGAAACTGTGTCTGCGTCAAAGTGTGCTTCCGAGTATGATACATGTGACTTTAGTGCCAATTCTTATTAACTGTGCAATGCAGTGTGCTGACACCCACGATGTTATTTCCCAAATCCAGTCATGAAAATACTTCTAATTAGCCATAAATGAGAATGTACACACAACATTTCCAATAGCCACTATGGTTCTATCAAAGTCCACATCACAGGAAACTTAAACTGTTGGCAATGAGCTGCCGTGCTCCAATTCCAGCAACTCCCATTTCTGAACTGCTTAGAAAATTGACTCTTTAGATCTTTCTGGGTAAATAGATCTGAGGTAGATTTATTTCAACTCAAGCCCTTTATTTGATATACGTGTGCTCCTAAACCCAGCTAAAATGCATACCATAGCCATTTCAAAGGCAGTGATAAAATTACTTGGTTAAATATTTTGGCTAGATTTCCTGTTGTCAGAGGACAAGTCTTTGTATTCGGCAACTTCTGCATTTGCACGTGGCATTTAGGGCAGTATTAAATGGCACCACATCTGCCAACCTCCATGAGATCCATGCCCCACAGGAAGGCCCTAGGAACCTCTCGCCACTGTGGGCCACACCAGCAGATGACATCAAACCTCAATGACTGCCTTCAAATCCCCAGACCTTTAACTTTCTTCAAGAATGATGGCTATAAGCCTCTTAAGATGATCACAGATCACAAAGTGCCTCCTCCTTCCATTCAAAGTGCGGAGTTTATAAAATCACCTTTTTATAATTCAGAAATTCTCCAAGGTCCAGGCTGTGATGCATTCTGATCTGCTCTTAGGTTTCTGTCTAAGTCTTCACTAGTTTTGTAGTGGGCTTTGGCTTTCATTGCTCTGTGTGACTAGCATCCCTTTCCAAGTCATAAGGCCACAGTTTGTGCCTGGGACATCACAGTGAAGGGGGCTTTATGTTGGGCGAGGGGAAATGGTTCTGTGAAACTTTGCTTACTCTCTCTACCTTTAAAAACTCATTAAATGGGATTCTGCCTTTTACTTGCCGAAGTGTTTAAAACCCTTTTTAATGAAAAATTCTAATCCTATATAATCACACCATAAGTACTTTCTTTCTGTTCAAAGAGGAAACAGTGTTAAATTTTAATGCATACCTCTGGCAGGCTATAATAAAAGTGTTCAGTCAGTTTAAATCCGATTAGTTGTAACTGTTACAGATTAGAGAAAAATCCCAAGTGACTGGAGCAAGTCTTCAACTCAAGGGACCTACCGTAGGGGTCTGATCATGCCAGGCCCAAAGGGAATATTAAAACTCACGAATTCTGTTGGTGCAAAATTTGTTCAGATGCTAATAAAAGTAAGGGCCTGCACCAGGTATTGCAGGGAGGTAAAGACAAGCCTGCAAATAGGAGGCGGATTGTGTGGAGTACAACTCTAGATGAAGTAGAGGGTGAGCCAGGGCAGGAAGATTCAGAAAGGACAAAAATCACATTCCAGGGTAAGAATCCTGGAGATGTCTTGGAGAATGTACCTACCAACAGAGCAGAATTCCATAGATGAGGAGATGAGGGGACACACCTACTAAGGGGAGACACAGTATAAAGTTCTCCCAGAAATAGGAAAAATTTATTTGTTGGAATTTAGGGAAGGGGAGGGGAACTCCCTTGTTAAGGGTTGCTATTATAATCCATACCAAATGAGGCACTTAACATCTGCTCTCATTTAATCCCATACCATCCCAGAGAGATGAGTAGACTTCCCCAATTTTATAAGTTAGAAAACTGAACCTTGGAGGACTTGTGCAATATGCCTAAGTTCAAACAACAAGCATAGGGTGGTACTCAGAAGAATATAGGGCTGAGACTCTCAATATTTACTCTGAGGAATTCCCTGAATCATACTTTTCTAAATACTTTCTTGACCACCTGCATCAGAAATGATACTTCTGATTCCTGAATTCACAGCATTCTTATTGTCTGTTAGCCCTTGACAATCATCAATCCCTTACATTATTTCTAATGTAAATATTTAAAACCTCAGTGCTCTTCATTGGTAGGGTCAGCTATGTAAATCAGGAATGTCAAGAGCACCTAAAAAGTGCATCTATACACCTGAGACTCTTTATATTCATAAGATTACCTTCCCCCACATCACTCTGCCTTCTAGCATAATCTCATATATATATAGAGGGAGTTAGAGGGCTAAACCTCAAAAGCATGTACCAGAACACACGAAGGCACCAGCAATGAACACTTAAAAATATTTTCTCAGCATTCTAATTCCCACCTGCCCTAAGTGAGAATCATTAAACTAGCTGTACTCAAAATCAGGCTATTTGACATCAGGTCCCAGATCTGCCACTTACTAGCTGTGTGAATCTAAACAATTTACCCTCTCTGAGACCAATTTTACCATCCACAAATTGAAAATCATCATATCTGCTTCAACCACATTTTAGGATTATCAGGAGGATCCAAAGAATGAATCTCTATGAAGTCTTCTCTAATGGTATGATATTACATCTGGATTTAAAAGCAGGACCATGCATCTTGTTTTTATACACATATCTCAGTGATTGCACATAACAGATATTTTTAAATCCATGTCAAATATTCACAGGCAGACCTCTCTCACAACTTTGGGGAAATAATGTCCAACCATGATGTCAGAAAAAGTACTGTGACGTCCTCCCCTGAGGATAGCATTTCCCTCCTATCCCAGCCCCAATCCCACCCCACCTGGATACATTTTAAAAACAATGCCTGTTCAGGAGTACATGACATGGTGTGGTAGGGCTGTGTGGATCTTGAAATGAGAAGCTTTGAGCTTCTCATTAGGGTCAAAGGAAGGTCATTATCCCCAGCATTTTATTTTTCTCATGGTGCCCATTTTCCATCTCCAAACCAAGAAGCTCACCTTACCCCCTCAAAGTCAAGAAGATGCAACTTCTTCCCTAGTGCAATTAATGCTTACTCAAGACTAAAAGATACTTTTAGCCTTGCCCAAAATAGCCTAATGAGTGAAAAGAAAACATTCATTTCCTCGTTTAAAAAGAACCAGGAAGGGGAAATGAAAGCAAAATACAAACCCCCACAGTAATAGAAAGGACTCCAAAAAAATAAAATATAAGAATTCATGAATGCAGGAAGAAATTAAAACAAACCTGCAGACCCTCAGAAATACAATAATCAGGCAGCTCCATGCATTCATCTCTTATTTGATTTTTATTTTGCAGGAAGTATTTTTGTATCTGCCTTGCCTAAATTTGGCCTCTTACCAAGGCCTAATGACTTTATGTTAAGCTTTTCGAAGGATCTAAACTTAAAACTAAAAAACACAGAACAACAACAAAAAACACTGTTAATTTATTGTTCAGGAAAAGGTGTTATAATTTGAATGAAAAACAGCAAGCAGATAGATAAAAAGGAGCTGGCATAAAGCTTGGGCAATCAGCAATTTTTATTGTACCTGCAGGCTAAGAAATTGTCTCCGGTGTTGTCTGATGTTATTACCATTGCCTATTTTCACTTTTGCACTAGGTTCAAGCATAATTGTGTGAAGATTTGAAAGTTCTCCACGGTTTTACTATTTTAATAAGCTCATAATGTTAAAACACTATATGTGTTGACAGTGGTACTTACACTATATTAAGCAAACAAATCATATCATTTTCTTTAAAATGCTAAGTAGCCTAATTTGACCTTTCTACGAGGACTGGTCAGTTCTAAATGAACCATCAGAATCATCTTCTTTCTGAGTTTCTGCTTATATCCTATCCATCAACAAGGGTCCCACAGACCATTTGAGCTTATCACTCCAGATGCTGCCCTCGTCTTATTGAAGGCCATGGGGCAGTGTAGGGCAGCTATGAGCCATACTCATGAATATTCATGGTAACCAAAAATATACTCAGGTACCAAAAAGTAGATGTGGTGTCTAGTTTGTAAATCTGGTTTTGAAGTAAAATTCAGGGTTAATAGGCTATGCACTGTGGCTATATTAAAATAGCAGGAGACACTGAATCCATGCACAAGAAAGAGAGAGAATCCTTGGCATTAGGTAAATCCAATTTCAGAGATAATGGAGGTTAACATTGAGTTCAAAGTCCAATCTTGCAGGTCCCTTTCATTCTGTCCTTTACAAAATACTTCAATAGCATTTTTAAAAATATAGATCCATTGTAAAAAAAAAATTTGAAAAACACACAAGCATGAAGAAATCTATGGTTCTATCTGAAATGATTCTTGTTATTGATTTTAGATCTTTTTATAGATTTCTTCTATGCATATTTTAATAAATTAATCTGGCACATATTGATTTTTAAGTTGCTTTTTACACTTAATATCTTGCTAAAATATTTTTGTATAGCTAAATATTATCCAACTTCAGTAACAGTTTAATAGCTTTATAATACTCCATTACAGAACACTATGCTACCTGTGGTTGGACATTTAGGTGTCTCCACAATCTAATAAAGATGATGACAAATTTATACTGTAGTAATTTCCTTCCAAATGCTAAAGCCTTCCCATTCTCCACTCCTTAAGAGACATCTTCTAAATTCTCTTGACTCTTGTAAATTTGCTGACTCAGACTTTCCCATTGACTTCTGTTTAGTTATAAGGATGCATTACACACACACACACACACACACACCTTTGTCTCTAAATAAAACCCATAAAATAATTGCATCTATATCAATTGACATTTTTCTTTGATAATTCTGTTTAAGCATTGTTTAAGCATATTTGTTTCTGCAACATCATTCATAAATGATATGAAATAATATAGTTAAGAAGCACTGCACAATTACATCCACTTAATCTAAAGACAATTCCCATTTATTGATTTATTCAACAAATAGTTATTGAACAGCTACTGTATAACTTGCAATGTGTCACACATCAAATCAAAAATATTTAAACATCTACTCTGGGTATGTATTCAAAGCCAAAGACACATTATGCCTAAATTTTACTCAAATATCAAAAATGGTACTTAATTTATATTATAGAAAGATGTCATTTTACTTTTGAATATCTGTAGACCATTTTTATTTGTTGACTGACTAATTGATTCTAATGAATCTCTCTTGATAGAAGTAATTATACCGATCTGGGCTAAATTCCCAGGGATTTCTGCAGTTCCCTATACTTCTGTAACCCTTTGATATGTTACGTAAGAGGCTCATGATAATAAATGAGATGAGAAAATTCACAGTTATATTAATAATCTGTAAGGGTCCTACCACAAAGCTTTAGGACCTGTCCATCAAGATCCATCTAAAACCTCCTATTCATATTCTCATACAAGGTTTTATTCCTTTATCTCATTATTTCGTTTTGTTATATATTTTTCTTTAACGCCTCAGTTCTTCATTGATTCAGTTCTTCATCCCATCTCCGGTGTTCCAGACTACCATCAGACCAAACAATGGCCTTCTACTAAATATTTCAAAAAACACTCAGAGTCAGCCTCAAAAGCTTCCCTAAATGGTTGGAAGGAAAAGCAGCTTTCCAAAGAGTTCCATCTCAACAGCATGCCATTCTCCATGGAAAGTGTATTTGGATATAGATAGTATTGTTCCATATGTATGAGAATATGTTTTACTTATTCACCTGCCTTTTTTCAGCCTGATTGTGAGGCCTTAAAGACGGAGAACATGTTTCTTTCGGTGCTATAATGATCCCATCCCCACAGAGTCATACTGCTAAACGTTGGTGCCACCTTTCTCCAAGGCAGCTATCAGTAATTACATCTTCACTAGTTAGATCTAACTGAGAGTTGGTAGAGATATAACTGAGATTGCTAAAGTTGGCAGTGACATTGAGATTAGAGGTTATCTTGTCCATCCTCCTCTTTTTTTTAAAGCTCACATTTATTATTTCCTGTATGCCACACACTTTGCTAAACTCCTTACATGTAGTATCTCAAATGACCCTTACAAAAATTCATAGGGTAAGAATTTTATCACTATTCTTGGGTGCCTACCAAAACCTTACTTCTGTCTTTCACAATAAAGTGCACATAAATAAATGAATAATAATAGCTTAACCAGGATCAGAACTAGAGAATGACAGGAGAAGCACTAGGGAACAAAATGTAAGGAGGTGCTCACTCTCAGGTATGCACAAAAGCCTCCTTGAATTCCCTACTCTAGGGCTTATTCTTGCCAGGCCATGGCCCAAGCATTATTGGCACCAAGTAGGGCTCTAAATGTATTCATATATACAATACTTGCAACAATCCTGTGAAATAGATGATATTATAGCCTCTTTTTAAACAAGGAGTCAGGCTAATGTGCCTAAAATCTCCAAGTAAGTGACGAGATGGGATTTAAATCTAATCCCCCTGAAGAGAGGTAGAGAAGTAACCAAATTAAATCAGCGCTGAGTCCAGAACTTTAATTTTCTTGTTCTTGCTCCAGTACAATCTGCCCCGCCACCCTCTCGCCCACCCCCCAGCAATGAGTATCAAGTTTACTTTGGTGGATCTTGAAACCAAATGTGAGAAATTGTTGATTTTTCTACAACTGTGCAGATAATTTTTGAAAGCATGTAATAAAAGATAACTGAATCAAACATATATAAAAGGTGACTGTCTATATAACTTCTGACATTACCTACAAATTATTTAATCTCTACACTTGGCATATGGAATATAAAATTTGACTCATAGAAGTTGAATAAAATGATGGTTACCACAGTCTGGGGGTTGAAAGGTTGGGAGGGTTGAATTAATGAGTACTAAGTTGTAATTAGAAGCAATAAGTTTTACTGTGCTATTTTATCGTATAGTGACTATAATAACAATTATGTACTGTATATCTCAAAAAGCTAGAAAAGGGGGATTTTTGAATGTTTTTGCTGTGAATAGATGAGGAGACAGAAATATCTAACCTGATTTTTAAAGACACATAATATAGATAATTTTTATGTTTTATGTATGGGTTAATTTTTTTTGAATCAATACAATAAAATTTCTACATTTGAGTCAAAGTCAAATTGTTAAACCATCAGGAAAAAAAGAAATATATGAACTATAAGTACAATTATATGCTATCAGACTATTCACTTTCTACCAAAAGTTACAGACCTGGGTATCTCCTCAGATCCTTTTCTGACTGAGTTTCTAGGATATTTTTTTTTCAGTCTGGGTCTAGTAATATTTTAGCAGATCCCATGTCCCAGAGCAGTAGAGATTGTCTTCATAAGAGATCTAATGCTTCACAGAATGCTAAGTTGCTGCTATATATTCCATGGAACATTTTTATTCCATCTCAAAGCTTCCTGCTCTCAGCAAGAACATCCTTTCCTGACTTTATAATAGCTTGGTAATTTCTACATTGCAAGAAGTTCCTGGATGAAGTTTATAATACTTGATTCTCAGCAAGAAATCTAGGACTCAGATAAATTCTACACCTTTAATTGCCATAGGTACTGGCTTAGTTTCTTTTTTATTCTTTTATTTGCTTTTTAAATGTATTTTAATTAGGTGTATATGATAGCAGAATGCATTTTGATTCATTGTACAGAATTGCAACACAGCTTCACATTTCTCTGGTTGTACACGATATAGTGTCATACCATATATGCAGTCATACATGTACCTAGGATAATGATGTCCATCTCATTCCACCATCTTTCCTGCCTCCATGTCCACTCCTCACCCCTCCCTCCACTTTAGCCCATCAAAGTTCCTCCACTTTTCCCATGCCCTCCCCCCATTATGGATCACTTATCAGAGAGAACATTTGGCATTTGGTTTATGGGGATTAGCTTACTTCACTTAGCCTGATATTCTCCATCATTTACTTGCAAATGCCGTAATTTTATTCTCTTTTAATGTTGAGTAATATTCCAATGGGCATATAAACCCCAGTTTCTTTATCTATTCATCTACTGAAGAGCATGTAGGTTGTTTCCACAGTTTAGCTACTGTGAATTGAGCTGCTATAAACATTGATGTGGCTGCATTTCTATAGTATTCTGATTTTAAGTCCTTGGGATATAGACTGAGGAGTGAGATAGCTGGGTCAAATGGTGGTTCCATTCCAAGTTTTCTAAGGAATCTCCATACTGCTTTCCAGATTGGTTGCACCAATTTACAGTCCCACCATGAATGAGTGTGCCTTTTCCCCCACATCCTCGCGAGCATTTACTGTTGTCTGTATTGATAACTGCCATTATGACTGGCATGAGATGAAATCTTAGAGTAGTTTTGATTTGCATTTCCCTAATTACTAGAGACATTGAACATTTTTTCATATATTTGTTGATCAAATGTATATCTTCTGAGAAGTGTCTCTTCAGCTCCTTAGTCCATTTATTGATTGGGTTGTTTGTTTGGGTTTTTGTTTTTTTTTTTGGTATTAAGTTTTTTGAGTTCCTTATATATCCTGGAAATTAATGCTGTACTTTCAGAAATAAATACAAATTTTATATACAGGCCAAAATCCAAGTTGACTAACTTCCAATGGACCAAGTTCCCTTAAATTAAGTGCCCACCATTAATCTAATCTAACTTGGCAGTTTAGGGCAGCTTCATATAAAATGGCACACATTAAGAAAGTTATAAATACATAAAGGCAGAAAGAATTTTTAATACTTTAATGTTACCTCAAATGCAGTTTGGGGGTAGGGAAATCTATTTCCATAAGTTAGTAATAAATTCTTTTTAAAAAATTTAGTGTTGTCTTCTAAACAACAACAACAATAAAAACTAGAACAAGAAAAATTGGAGAAATCAGGAAAATGTTCTTATCAAGAAAATGTTAAAGTGGGCTTCAGTAGCAGCAGCTGTCATGAACAGGTTCCTCAGATATGAACATATGAAGATAACTTTGTTGTGAATTTGTTTAATATAGTCACTGCTCCAACATTCATTTTTAGGCCTGACTTAAGCAGTTGAACTACAGTCGTACCTGGTCACCTTCAACCTAAATAAAACTTCCCCTGTCTATATGGTTGTTTGCAATATAGCCCATCTGTTCTTCATCCAACTAACTCAAAACCCAACATGTTCCAGGGGTACTGAACCATGATAAAACTTCATGGTGAAAACCAGAGTCAGGTAAGTAAACTCCCCCTTCACATGTGTCTTCCTTAAACCATCAGATCCACAACACCCAAGGGAAAGCCTGAGGGATTACATCAGGGACCTTTCACAAGCATAGTCTATAGGTTCTTCCTTTCTCATTCTTACTCTCAGTTTGAGCTCTCTGCCACTTCCAGACTTCCTCCATCCTGCTGTCCACATCCCTAACATCTCTGGAACATGTGAATAATAAATTTATTCTATTTCATGTACTTTGTATTTCACCAGAAATTCACCATTATATTTCACCAAAACCGACACACTTGACCCCCACACATAACATGCTCTGGTCAGGGTTCTCCTAGAGAATGGCTATCTTGGTTTATAGCCATTCTTAAGAGACCTCAAGACCAGATCAGAAAGAAGTTTTTGTAACAACAGAAATCACAACTGATCTCTATTTTTTTTTAAGTTATTTCCATTGTGTTTCAGCAGCCAGTGGAAATTTATTATGAAATTTATTATGAATTTATTAGGGTAAGTTGGTAGTTATTATTCATATTTTGAAAAGCTAATGAAATAAGAATTTGTTATACTGTCTTACTACTTACTTGACTTTGGATTATGGACTTTTTAATTAATGGGTTCCATGAAAAGAACCAATGTCACATCTGTGATCACACTAGGAATTTCTAAATAGGATTATATACTTTATCCTAAAAGACTGGGAGTTTCCAAACTGACTCAAGTTGTTGGAGTCAATTTAATATTTCTTACTCATCTCCCATAGCTAAATTCCAATGTGTGTCCTCAGAATCTTTGTTCTTCCCTATGAATCAGCATAATATATTAAAAGACAATCCAAATTCTAATCTTGGCCCACCCTCCACAACTCTGGGACAGTGCTGGCTTCCTGCAGATCCAGGGTACAAGGTATAAGCCAAGAGGAAAAATACAGCTAAATACAACTGGCAGGAGATGGGCACTCTACCGTTAAGTCAGCTCTCAGTAACTGTTTCCTACCAGTGAAAGGGCTTTGTTTCCATGAAACCAACTTTATATTCCCATTAAATCTTTTTTTTTTTTAATTTTTTATTGTGGGTTGTTCAAAACATTACAAATTTCTTGACATATCATATTCCACACTTTGATTCAAGTGGGTTATGAACTCCCACCTTCACCCCATACACAGATTGCAGAATCACATCAGTTACACATCCATTGATTTACAAATTGCCATACTAGTGTCTGTTGTGCTCCGCTGCCTTTCCCATCCTCCACCCTCCCCCCTGATCTCTATTTTAAAGAGTATGTCCAAGAAGTTCATGAAAACACCTGATAAAACTACCCAGTTGCATTGATTATTTGAAATGATTTTAGTCAAATACGTTTGTGTTTGTTTCATGCCTTCTTTTATATTAACAGTTTCTGACGTCTCAGTGCTTTGCTGTTTAAGAATAGTTTTTTATATATAAAAAAAGATTAGTTTTATGCAGTACCTAATAGACAAAGAGGACACTATCAAATGTTGGTAAATATAAAAATCTTTTTTATATGTATCTTTTTATATTCTTATTTTTAAATCTACCTTATAGTTTACAGGATATAAATAATTTGAGCCAATGTAGTGAAATGGAACAAATAGGGAGCTAGACAGGACTGATTTTGAACAGTGCCCCTGTATGGACATGGGGAATCATTTATTTGCTTTAACTTTAATTACCTCATTTTGCAAATTTGTATGAGGATGAGCCATAAAGTATATAGAGAACATTTAATGGCAGCATTTGTCAACTATTCAGTATATGGTAGCTTTTATTATTTTATCAGACATACTTTTTGTAAGAAAAGATGTGTAGAAACTATGACAAATTGATATAACATTCACAAATCTAATGTAAGATTGGCCACCATAGACACATATTGAAGAGTCATGTATCCATCAGAAAAGGGCTAAATTAATGCTGACATAACAGGGCAAGGTTTGTTTCCCATTCACTGTTCAAATCTATATCCAGCTAGCAGGGTCTGGGCTTCTGTTACTCATGGTCTGGAGCTGGTAGAGGACTGGAGGTGGTAGAGGAGAGCAATAGTTGCTCCTTCAGGAACATGTGGTATCCTTAGTCACCAACATGGTAAGAGGGTACCAGAGGGTCTCACATTGGTAAGTACATATTAGTACTGGAAATAATACATGTCACTTCCACCCGCAACCAACTGCAAACACTGGTCATCATGGTTTCTTATAACTGCAAAGTAGTAGATAAAAGTAATCCTCCCATGTGCTTGGAAGAAGAGAGAATTAGATATGGAGAAAACCATTAGACCTGCCTACCACAAGGCATGTTTCTTCATCCAGAAGGCTGACAGAAAGTCCTTGAACTCTGCAAATGACTGAGTGGCTATCTCCCTGAATTGGTTTATTCTCTTTGTTGAAGTAATAAACCACAGGATTAGCTTTATACTTCATTGTTGTTTCTTTTTCTAAGAATTGCATTTTGTCCTTATGCTGACTTAGCACAGGCTGATCTGGTCAGTTAGGTGTGGGCAAAAGCATTATATATAATCACTGCTCATGTTGCCCTGAATATGCCAAAACAAAAGAAGCTGTCAGCCAGAAAGAAACTTTGCACAATAAAGTGTTAAGTGAAATAGTACCAGGCAAAATAAGGTAATGCTCTTTTGCTGTCTAGCACCACATAAGATGCTAACTGAAAGAGTAAATAAAAACACTCAACGTGTAGTTAGCTTTCATAATTTACCTTCTGCAAGGTTGATTTAGAGTATGCAGAATATGCCACATTATTTAGGCTGTAAAAAGGAGCTGCCTTACACTACCTGCCATGTACAATTATAATAATCTGTCAGACAAATATAATTACAGAGTGTGATGTCTGTTTGAGTGTGAAGGCTTTGATTGTGTGGTATTGTCTGCTTTACACTGTGGCACAGCATAAACAATTGTACTCTGTGGTACCTCTCAGCTAGGACTAATGCTCAAAGTCAGGAACGCCCCAGCAAATAGCACAGATGGTTGGGTTTGGGTTTGAGGTTGTTGGCTTTGTTCACTCCCCCTCCCCCACCCCAGCCAGAGCATTTTCTAGCACAAACTTGACCACAATAAGCCTTCTGTAATTCAATGTGGTAGGTCTCTAAGACATTGTTAATAAATCTTAAATGGGAATGGGAATACATGCCGGCCAGGGTCGTTAACAAGTACCATCCATTTTAATGATGAAAAATGGGTTGATAAGGGAATGTATGGATCATATTAAGGATTAAAAAAATAATCAGGTGACACTCCATGGACTTAAAGGATAAAGCTGTTATTTAATGGAGTAAATTGTGGTTGTAATTTGTTAATAGATTCTCACACCAGTTGACAAAATAGATAGAAAGAGTAACTATCATGAGAGCCTTTCCTAATAATATTTAATAATAATAGTATTTAGTATTAGAGGATTTTTTTACTCTAAATTGTTTAATGATCTACCTACCATTTCATATATACTAAATTTTATTTTTCAATGAGTGATAGTCTTACCACTGTTATCCTCATACCCAGAGATTTTACTGAGAGGCTTCTCTACAAGGAATACCTTCTGCTCTGTAAAACAAGTCTTGTCTAGATGAGATTTAAGAGCTATTTACTTACTAAATTCTGTTCTGTCGTAACTCATGTGGTAGGGAAGTTTAGTGTTGTAATCCAAAATACTGCACCTAAATTTACATTCGGCCCAAAGTAACAATCTGGATTTGGCATCTTGTTTTCTTTTAATTTACAAATCTATAGCATCCTGATAATATATGAACCAACTTAGAAAGATAAAACTCCATATTAAGAACCAAGGTTTCTCTCATTTCTGGAAGGGTTTTAGTATTCGATCTCTTCTAGGCAAATGGGAAAAGAATTCCAGAGATTAATTCTTACACTGCCAACACCACTATACTAGAGACATGAAACAATTTTCTGGATTAATCCATTGAGGAGTATTATTTTCAGAATGTTTCAATGTTTGAGTCTTCCAATATAGGTTCTAACAGGATAACAAACCTATAAGACAATAACTACAGAATCTGGAAACCTTTGCATTGGAGAGCTAGTCTTGGGATGCCGCCAACATTAAGAAAGGCTAGCAGAGACAGAAAGAAAAATAGAAGCCTCATTTGAACCCAATCTTATCTTTGAACTTTTCAGTTACAAAAGAAAGAAAGATAGATAGATAGAAATGAAGAAAAGAAATTTGCTTATTTTTTCATTTCAGCTTGGGTCAGATTCTCTGTTTATTGCAAAACAATGCATCCTGATACAATTATAATTATCACCATTGAACAGATGTGATTTGAACAAACACAGGGTGCTTCAAAAACATTGGCATAGCCTAGTACAAAAACATATATACCATTTCCACCAATGAGAAGGATAAACACTCCTAATTTCCATTTGCCTCTAAAAGGAAACAGATTCTTAAAGAAATGGTTGATTCCAGGTGTTTTTTTAGGTTTGCACAAGTTGAGCATAGAATATATAGTTATGCCAAAAGGCAAGAACATTTTCCAAAGCTAATATGCCAAAGAACTCAAGAGCCAATTTGAAAAGGCTCCTGCTAGCCAAAGGTGATGCAGCTTGAGTACTAAAAATAATTTCTATGTATTAAAATTAAATATGAAATATGAAAATCCACACATTCATAATACTACTGGAGGAAACAAACATCATTGATCTTAGAGACTGTTAGGCAAGCTCCTAAATAGAAATATTTAACCTGCCTTTCCTGTGTGGATTCTGCCCCACAGAGAATTACAGTGGTAAAGGAAAAGTTTCTAAGATATATTTCAGAAAAAAAAAAAAGATAAATAAAACCCAATGTTTCAAGCCCTTAACAAAATAACGGATGTTGGCAATAAGAATGGATATCTGCTAAATCCCCCTACATCATGTGCCTCTTGATATAAAAACACCATATCACCGATGAGTAATCAAACCTAAAACCAGATAATCAAACCTGAATCATATCAAGCCTCTAAATTTAACTAGTATTTCATAGAAGATAAAAAAGTGCAATCAACAAAATCCAAAATGGGGAAACTGTATAGAGAAAATGACTTCCTTTTAGTCAACAAATAAATTCAAGGAAAAAAATAGTGGGAGAACTTACATATGAAAACATTCTTAAGAGCCATAACAACCAAATGTAATTTGAGGACTTTATTGATGTTCTGATTTGGACCAGCCAACTATAAAAAAATGAGAGAAATTTTAATGCTTACTGAATATTTAATCATATTAAGAAATCATTGATTTTATAGGTATAATAATGGTACCATGGTTATGACTTTTAAGAGGTTGTCTTTTATAGGCTTGTACAAAAGTAGTTACGAATGCAAAGATATGTTATCTTGGATTTGCTTCAAAATAATAGAGCATTGATGTAGAAGAAGATGAAACAAAATTGGCTATAAGCTTGGTGCAGTGGTGCCCACCTGTAATCCAGACTACTCAGTTTGGGAGGCTGAGGAAGGAGAATTGCAAATTCAAGGCCAGTTTGGGCAAATAATTTTTTTCCCATATTTTTATTGGTGCATTATAATTTCAAAATGAAAATTTTTTTAAAGAGAGAGAGAGAGAATTTTTTAAATATTTATTACTATTATTTTTTTTTTTTAGTTTTCGGCGGACACAACATCTTTGTATGTGGTGCTGAGGATCGAACCCTGGGCCACACGCATGCCAGGCGAGCATGCTACCACTTGAGCCACATCCCCAGCCCTCAAAATGAAAATTTTTAAATTAATTTTTTATTTGTTTTAATTAGTTATACATGACAGTAGAATGCACTT
The DNA here is from genome assembly GCF_001458135.2 of Marmota marmota marmota. Classification (NCBI taxonomy): domain Eukaryota; kingdom Metazoa; phylum Chordata; class Mammalia; order Rodentia; family Sciuridae; genus Marmota; species Marmota marmota. The sequence goes on along the minus strand of NW_025999900.1, from coordinate 28,536,116 downwards.
ATATACTTTGAATATCATACATAGATGGGATATAATTTCTCATTTTTCTGAGTATACATATTTTACAATCATATTGGTTCAAAATGAAATTTTGAAAGGGATGAGGATGTAGTTCAGTGGTAGAGCACTTGCCAAGCATGTGTAAGACCCTGGATTCTATCCCCAGGGCTGCAAAAAAAAAAAAAAATTGGCATGAGTTTATGGTTGAAGCTGAATAATGAATATATGAGTGTTCATTAGACTATTCTAATATTTTTTATTGTTGTTGATAGAACTTTATTTATTTATATGTGATGCTGAGAATTGAACCCAGTGCCTCACACATGCTAGGCAAGCACTCTACCACTGAGTTACAACCCCAGACCCCTCTCTAAAAATCTTGTGTTATGTTTATGATCTCCCATACTAAAACAATGTAAAGCACATCTTTCTAATTTCATTCATAGCTCATTCACATGTGCCAGTCCTTCTTGCTTTCACATAAAAAGGCAATCATCCTTCAATCTAATTGCTCCATGTTCTAATCCACCCGCATACCTGGCCACCGTCATTGATACCAGGATGCCTTCTTCCCAAGGAGCACCATCTCACAAGTGCACACTCATCTCCACAGTATGCTCATTGCTCTCCCCACACAAAGACTTCATTTTTAAACACACAATTTTCTTCTATCCATTGCCTGACTCCTCTCCTCTACATTCACAGGACTTTTTGCTCCAGTTCCCAAAGGTCTCCATTAGAAAGGACCTTGCTCCGTTACTCAGACAGACACACAGACAGCCAGGCCTAGGCTGAAGAGTCCCCTTTCTGTGGGCCTCTATATATAATCTGGCTCAGTCTAAACCTCTTAAGTGAAATGCTGTCCTGGAAATAAAATCTGCTTTCTATGTTCTATTTTATTTCAAACTCAATACAAAGCAATGGTCCCCAAAGAAAAGTTATGCTGGAGTTAGGTTCACACAATTTCCCTGAAATGTAATATGAGATTTAAACACAGATGATATGACTGGTTAATAAATGTCACCATTGAGCGGCTTTGTTCACCTAATAATATCATTCAGATCATTATAAACAAATTGAAGGGGTTCTTATGTGAAACAAACACGGCAGGACTTATTCCTGCGTAACACAAGACAGAGGCAGGGCAGCCAATCCTAACGGCCTGGGAGAAGGGGCAAGGCCGGCGTGCAGCTTTGTGGTATCCCGGGAGGATTTTATTTCCAAATATAAAATTCATGCCATGCTCACAGGCAGAACCTTAGAATAGTCATAATGATCTAATGACAGCATTACCATGGAAGGCTGCTACTAATACCTTGAACTACTGCCGTTCTATACAGATCCAGGGATATGATTTCAAAGCTCATGTGGAATGAAGACGGCCCCAACTGAAAGCAATCCACCCCAATAAAAAGGAGAAGGAAGAAAAGAAAAGGGCAAATGCAACTGAAGCCCACAATTTGGGATATCTAGGATGGGGAGGTCGGAGTTGGTTCTTTGATTGTGGGGTTTCTTTTATTATCGTTGTAGTTTGGGGAGGGAGTGGTATTTTATGGCAAAGAAAGAGAAAATGTCTCTAAATTAGAAGGCACTCCCTGCCTCTGACTTTCTGAATTACCTCTAACTTAAAGATTATAATATGTTTATTTTTCTCTCTGGAGAAGAGAGGGCATAGTAATTGCCTCCATCACCCTCCAGCTCTCCTCCTTCTGCTGTCAAAGGGACAGGAGCTCATTGACGACAGCTCCCTCGTGCTCAGTCCTACTTCAGTACTGATGGCAAAAGGGAAAGAAAATAGCTAGTATATTAACTACGAAAGAGTTGCAAGCCCCTGTAAGTCCATCCAAATAAACACCCAAGGCCTATTGGGCCTGTCCCTTGACATTCAGGTGTACATGGCTGTTGTTGTATTTCTAGAAACCAAAGGAAATATCAGAACCTTGGCAAAAAAGAAAACTGCATAGCATTTCAAATACCAGTTAAGTGATTGTATTTATAGGCAACATTCACTGTTCTAGAGCTAACCCTGCAATTTTTAAAAAATATTTTTAGTTGTAGTTGGACATGATGCCTTTATTTTATGTATTCATTTATTTTTTATGTGGTGCTGAGGATGGAACTGAGTGCCTCACATGTGCCAGGCGAGCACTCCACCACTGAGCCATAGCCCCAGCCCCTCTGCAATTTCTTTTAAGAGAGAGAGAGAGAGGTTCTGACATGGCTAACATGCCTGTTAAAAAAAATATATATATATATATATATATATATATATATATATATATATATATATGTAAATAAATAAATATATATTATATATATATATATATAGAGAGAGAGAGATACAATTTTAAATGATGCTGAAATTTCCTTTCATTCGTTTAGTAATTTGCAGTTGGAATTCATAATTTTAGCATATTTCTCACATATAATGCCAAATTTGGTAACACCTATTTAAAGTGCATTGTAACATGTGTTTAAGATACATTGAGAAAAGGTGCTATAGAAATCTAATAAATAATAAGTAGATGATTGACAAAGGATAATATTAGGAATTCATTTTTACATTTTATAAGAAATACACACATTTGGGTGAATTCTCAGCTAGATAAACTTGTTGGCAGGTAATATGCAGGAGTCCTACATGCCGCAGATTTTAAGGTTTGGGGGGCGGGGAGGTGCATGTCTTGGCCTACAGAAGCTAATACTGAAGCTAGAATAGTTCTCAACAAGAATCCAAGTAGGAATCCCAATTTTGGCCTTAAAAATGCATTCACTGATTCTATTTGGAATGTGAAAGAAATTTGAAATATATAGAAAGTAGAGTTATAAAGGGCAGCTAGATTCAACCACATGGCCAAATTTGAATCAGCAAACTGACATTCTCTGAGATAACACACATTATGTCCTTTAAAATTAAAAAAGGAAAACAAGAGCCAAGTACCATTACTCATTCGTTATTTTGTGAGTTGTTTCAACTCAAGAATGCATAATTTTCTGGTTATAATGCAAACTAAGGAAGCACAAGAGCCAGATATAAACAATTTCCTCCTTCTGGAGTAAAATATATAGCTATCCAGGGATTCAGTGTGATTATGAAAAGAGACCAGACGCCTTCAATCTTGGCTGCTATAGGACCTGGCTTGGCAGCCTGTAGAGATTCATCACCAGAGAGGTAAGATGAGTCTAGAAGCACTACATAAAAGATGGAAATAAAATGCTTTGTAAGTAAGCAAAAATGGGGACAAGCTTATCCTAAGAAAGGTAACCTGAGACTTCAGATAAAGGTTGCACCAGAAAAAATCTTGTGCAATAACTTTTAAACCAAAGCATGATGTTTGAATATTCACATAAGAATATGAGTCTCCAATGCATTCAGTTTGGGAATTACATATTAAACAAGTTATTTCTTTTTTTGTTTTTCTTTGGTAAATTTGTTGACTATCATGTATTACCAATATATATATACACACACTATATATAGCACTTGATGAATATGTATATTTTGTAGAGATTTTATGTTTGCCAACTACATAACACCCATCACATCATATACAGCTTTCAGGTGCACAAGCATACATACATTGCTTATGCAAATGTCATGTGATCTCAAACTTGCCCTGATCGTTCAGTTTCCCAATTGCTAGAAGTGGAAACATTTTATGTACTATCACATCATCAACAATTGATCTTGTAATAACTTATTTTCCTATTGTAAAAGTATAACATAATAAATATTCTTCCCTAATAATAAGGGGGCAGCTATCTTGAGACCATGAGGAAAAAGACTTGAGAACAAAGTCAATCTTCCAAGGATGGAGGAGTGGAGAGAAAGAAAAGGCCTGAATCATCACTGACATTGCTATGCTATAAACCAACCCAAATATTATCCCCTATGCCTCAACCTCCTGTCATTGACATCATTAAACTTTTTTATTATGGAGGCTACTTTTTAGTTACATTTTCTTTTGCTTGAGGTAGAAAGCATCAGAATAAATAAAGCAGGATTTGAAGAATCAAAATAAACATATTTGGAAGCTAAGGTCAAAGCCGGTTTGACCTAAAAGCTGATTCCTTGGGACAGAAAAACAGAAAGGAAGAAAGCTAAGACATTTATTTCCTAAGAAGTCCTGCTCCCTGCTCAACACTTATCCTGATTCCAGGGAGAAGAAAGAATAAGAAAAATCCCAGCTACATGTTTCCAGGGAAGAAATAGAAGTGATTGAGATAGAGCCAGTTCAGAGAGGCTTTTGGTCCAGATCAGGAGAGTATAACCATTGGAATGTCCAGCAAATGGAAACCAGGTGGGGATGAGGAGTATCCCACACCTCACCCTCTTTAGCATCAGTACTTCATAACCTGTGTGGAACCCATACACAGCCCTGGGGGCTAGGAAAAGGCAGTGTAGGAGACCCTAAATTGATAAAGATGAAATGAGAACTTGAAATAGGAATTTAGGAAGATAAGAAGGATGTCCAGGTCTTTCTTTACAGTTTGAAATTTATAGTTATTAGTTAATTAGTGAATTTTTGGTAATAATAACCAAATGATAAGTCTCACTGTTTAATAGAGAAGATAGGCAAGAAAATAGCTAACTATGGTATGTGACATGTTTGGTAGAATGAATATGCAAAGTGACAGAGTAGTAACATGGGGTCGGGTGGGGAGTGCAACGGGACCTCAAACTTGAAGGACCAGAGTAGCTAACCACAGATGGTGTGAGGAAATGGTGAGTTCTGTTGTGGCCTGTTGCATCTGAGGAATGACTTTTGCTGTATAAGATCAAGGGAACTTGGAAATGTCTGTATGTTAAGAATAGCAAATCAGCAGAGAAGTAGAGGGTGAGGAGAAAGCCTACAAATGATGGTCGGAGAGCCCCCAAGGACACAGGGAGGAAAGGGACAGAGATCATGGGCTCAGAGGTTGGCAGCAGCTAGGAGGCAGATAGGGGAATGGTGCAAGTACATCTGTGTAGGGGAGGGTTGGGAGGAAGTAAAGAGAGCTCAGGCTGGATGGGCTCGACTTTATGTGAGAAGTAGAAGTTAACAGGTCTTAAGGAGGGCTGTAACGTGGCCAGATGTATACTTTAAAACACTCTGTCTGATAGAGGTTCAAGGAATAGATTAAAGAGACAAGATGAGAAAAGACTAGAAGCTGAGAGAACCATTATCAGATTATCAGAGTCATTCAGAGAACAAACCATGAAGGTCTAAATGAAGACAATGACAGTGGGAGGAATAAAAGGGATGGTTTCCACAGATCTTTATGATCCAAATCATGCCAAGAAATGACTGCTTAGTCATCAGCAGTGAGGGAGAGAGAGGAAAGGAGGATGGGTCCTACAATTGGACATTTGGGTTATTGGAAATCTTGGCAGGCACTGGGAGAAGTTTGGAGAAGATAATTAGCTTAACTTTGAACACACTGAGATATAAAGATATTGATAAAGTTACAGATTTAAATAGAAATTGAGTGTGGATGGCAATGGGATTTGGGGATACAGAGTTCATCAGAGAAGGTGTGAGCTAGATAGAGCAAGTGGGGAAAAATCTGTTCCCACAGCAATGGTAGTTGAAACAAAAGAGGGTGTTGAAGGTGAGATCAGTTTGTAGAAAAGTATACAGATGGGGACTTTATGGCCTTGATTTTCAATCCAATCCTGTAATTCACCAATATGATAACCTTCACTGTATTCAATGATGCCTAAGTATCCTAGGAATCATTTCAATCTATATGATTTCCTCTCATTGGATGTTCCTATTGGTCAGGGAAGCCCCTAAAAGCCCACACAGGCTTTGGGAACTAAGATCCAATATAAACATGTCCCATTACCATGAATTTATTTGTTTTGGTTGTACAGTGGAGACTTTAAGACTATCATATAAATGACTCCATAGCAGAAAGCATACTAAGTGGTGAGAATCCTCTTTTGTTAGCTCTGGTGTTAACGGCACATTGGACAAGCTATTCAGTTTCTTGTTCCCAAGATTAATACTCATATTATGAACATAGGACAATGTTTCATTTTGGTTTTTAAACCATCTTACAGAGACACATGAGATTATCAAAAGTGCCTTTAATCATTTAATGCATACATTATAATGTACAAAATAAATATATGTCCATTTTCCCCAGAAAGTCAAAAGGTCTTTTATTCTTGTAGTATCTCATAAATGACCTTAGTACTGACCCAAATATAACCTACTAATTACCCTCTGTGTAGTGTACCTTCCAGGCTCTGATTAGTTGTATTTAGCATTCATGCGAGACTGTGATTCTACTCTGGAAATCTTCCGTATAGCTTGTAATTCCCAGTGGAAAAAAAAATTGCTGTGACCTATACAGTTGGAGAAAAGAAAACACAGCTACACTTTTCCAAAAGCAGAACAAAGCAATGAAATAACATACCTTTCACTAGGGACTTGGTGTTATCTGAAACCCTATAATCCACATCCTATTCTGCTTCCTCAATAGGTTGGATGATTTCAGTGGGTGAGTCGGAGAACTAATCAATTTTGAAACAGCATCTGCAAAAATAGATAATGTTCATCTAAAGGGCAACCTAGTCATAAAGCCCCACTGGGGTGAGTAAATAGACACACGGACTTTGTATAGAGGGGTTCCCCTAAATGGAACAACAATTTAGGATCAGCAAATGTGGTATTCTATCAATACCATCAGAAGAATTTATCAAGCACCAACATACGCGATTAAACTGACATGGTCCCTGAACTCCTAGAGTTTATAATGTAATAACTTCTGCACTCAGATTGAAACCTGAAGAATTTAAAACTCATTGGGTCCAATATTGAATTTGTCTCCCAAATTGCCTTTTTTCCTATACTTCCTATGCACACGAGACTTCTCTCTCCCACCCCCTGTAAGAAGACCATCTTTAATATTTATTAGTTCCCCATTGGTTTTTGTTTCATCTCTACAGCAATCATCCTTTTTGCATAGGCGACTGTAATGTCAGTTGCCCTAAATCCCCTATCTAACCTATTCTTTACACTGCCACTGGAGTAACTTGACCTTCAAACCTCAGCATGTCACTCAGATGCTCAAATGCTTCCCAATCACCTATCATGTAAAAAAAAAAAAAAAAAAATGACTATTTCTTTTTCACAACTCCTACTACTCCTACTTGTATTTTAAGCCTCTCAAACTCATTCAACTATCCATTTGCTCAATAAATATTAAATATAAACTTGATGCTAGACACTAATACAGTGGTGATATAGTCCTGGTCTCACAAAATTTACAATGACAGAAAAGCCAATAAAATAATATTAAAGTGTGATGGATATTGTAAGATCTAACTTGGGCATAAAGAAGAAAGTATTTTGAAAAGAAGAACTAAGCTTATCAAATCTTGCCAAGAGGTAAAAAAAAAAAAAAAAAAAAAAACAAATGGGCAGTGTGGGGATATTNGGTAAAAAAAAAAAAAAAAAAAATCAGGACTGTTTAACTACTACCTTAGAATTTAGCAGGGGAACTTGAAAGCAATTTTGCTGGAGCGTTCGTAGAAGCAAAAGCCAGAATGGAGAGAATTGAGAAGTAAAAGATAAATAACTAGAAACAGAAAATGTAGAAATTCGACTGTGATATTTGGTCAGTGGAAGGGAATTTAGAGTTAAGAGAAAACTCAAAAAGTTCCACACAATTTTTGAGTACCTCCATAATAACAGCAATTATCATTTTCAATTGTTCTGTTTTCAGTTCTAGTACTAATCACACTGTTTAATCTTCATAACTCGAACTCCTCGCACAAGTTCAGATATAAATGAAACTCAATAAATATTGGTTTATAGGTTGAATGAACAAGTATCTGGTGTATCCAAATTTGAGATTCTTCATTTTCCATCCTCCTTGATTTGTTTCCACATGCCCTGTAACTGCTCTTCCTTACTTGTAGCACTGAGGTCCCACAAGTTTCACGTCTTGGCCCCCTGTCCTGTTGTACACGCGCTCTCCCTCTACACCGACACCTGGAAATTAAAACATGTACAATTGCTCTCATCATTATCATCCTCTGTAAGTCAGTCAATGTACCTGTACAACTTCTCTACTGAGACTTTTTACTTCCAGAGGTATTCGAGGACTGTTTTGAATGTTGTGTTTCAAATCTTGCTTATTCAGACGTGGTTATAGATTACTAGACCCAAGTACAGATCTTTCCATCTTCAAAAAGGGTAGCCTTCTACTCCCCTGCCAAACAGTAGTCCATTATTTCATTATATGCCCCATCAATACTGTATAAAGATGCCTGCTTGACAAATTACAATTTGAATTCTAGACCCAAGGATTTCCCTGAGGAGGAAATAAACTTTAGAACATGCTTATCAATCACAGAATAATCCACCAAGAACAGCATTGGATGATTTGTAGTTTTCATTCACTTTCCCAGTCTTTCTTTACTTTGGACTAGTTAAAGTATTAAGGTCATAGGCTAAAACTGAAAAATCTTAACACATATACATCCCTCTGAAAAAATTTAAGACAGCAGGAACTTTCTCTGGTCACAGTACTTAGAAAATATCCAACGAGAGTATTTTTTTCTTATTTGTGTGTCACCACTTTTAAAATGAAAAAAGCCTATGCCCCCTCTATTAGATTTTTTTAAAAAAACAAGGCAATCTTTTATACACAGACAATTGGATTTCATCAGAACAATCTAAAATTGTTTAGAATAATTTTATCCTTTACTTGCATGAAGAATTTTAGCTATAATATCATTCTAAAATTTAAGGTATCTAATTCAGTTACCTGAGTGTATATACATTTTGCAGATAATTCATATTTAGAGTATACCCCAGGAAATAGTAATTGCTGCATAGGGCTTAATTGACATTTAGTTTAATTAAGTTTCACATCTTGACACTTTTCAGCCTACCTCAACCAATACCATTTAGAGGTAAACTCTTTTCCTGTGCTTGTCAGGTGCTCTGGGAGGCACACACCAATATGGAGTTTACACTACAAAAGGTACACCTGAGAAGGATAGAGGGAAGATGGGATTTGTATGTACTAGACAAGAGGTGGAGGACATGCCAATTATCCAGGTCAACGACTTTGAAGGGAGTGAGCCCGTGAAGATTGTGCAGGAACTCAAGTCACTCCCTGGCAGCCATCGACTTAGACACAAAGTGGTTGCTCAATCAATACTACTAGCTCATTTGAAGCTTCATTGACCAACAGCGCAGGTAAACATATGCAAGGTCATGGGCAGTCTCTTCTGTATAGAAGCACTTTCTGAGCACTCTCAATTTAAAGCAGGCAAACTGAGGCACAATACACGGGCAGAACCAGGAAAAGAGCCCAATCAGTCATCCTAACCCAGTGCATTCACTCTTCTCCCCCTCCCCTGCTTCAACACTTGATATGTGTTGAATACACTCAGTAGTTCTCAACATGTTTTTTCCTTACAGTTCTTTATTAGCAACATTCATTTAGGTTTTGGACTCTTGTCAAATGTAATGTGAATGGAGACCAGATGCCTTTTCTGAACTCAACAGAACAAGAGGAGAGTCACAGAGCCCATCTTGCCACAATCAAAACTAGTGCTTACAACAACACCCACTGTTGGTGACAGGCTGTGTGGAACAGGGCCAGTGCTGATCTAGCAGTATATGCCAGCTCAATGAGTCAGAAAAATGTTTCAGATGTGCCAGGTTGCTCAGAGATCCCCATCAGTTCCTGGGCAGAATAATTGTTGTGTTCCCCAAGAGCAAGGAACCAAGATGAGAAGACACAACATCCCTAGGATGGTGTGTGTCATTTGAATCCCTAGCTGGCAGCAGAGGGCCACTGCTTTGAAAAGGGTACCACTGACTTGCATGAAAGGCTAAGGTGGCTGGCAGCAACTCAGAAACACAGGACGGAAGGAGAAGCAATTGTGGGAAGGAATTCAAGGCGGACAAAAGGATTAGCAGCAAAAAGATGCAGGGTGTAGAAGGACGGATGATTATCGTTTGCTGTGGGTTTAGCAACACTGACATGTTTTTATGAATATTTACAAGAACATTTGGAAGCTGTGTCTCTTGCCCACACAGCCTCCGCCCCCAGCCTCTTGGTAGGAACGGCACCATATTTAATGAGGCTGGTGGTGGGAGGGAAAACCAGGTCCTTTTTGCCTCTAGGTTGCCATCACTTTGCCTGGTTGCCAAGACTCCCAGGGGCAGATATTAAGGGAAGAAAAGTTTGAACAAGAGAAGCCAGGCCTGAGCTTCTCTGCTTGTGCTATGAAGCCTGGTGATTTGTGAGAGTGAGAAGAGAAAGAAATGGTGTTTAGAAAACATGGAAGGAATGAAATGAGAACCTCAGGAGAAAGATCATTGTGATGCCAATATTCTCCACTTCTTCGATAAGGTAAAGGAGTTTATCAGGGTCTCCCTAAGTCAATTGTTAATTGAATCACTTCTATCCTCAACTCTTTTGAATACATTGACACGTAAGTTTTCTGTCCCTTCGGAATCCTATCTGGCTTTAGTCCACTTCATTCTTCCACTGCCTCCACTAGAAGAGCCTTTTCCCTCATTGAATTTCTAAGATTTTTTTTTTAAACCTCTTTCAGCATTTCCTCAAGTATGTATTCAGGCAGAAGAGCAGAGCTCTGGAACTGCAGAGCCTGCCTCCTCATCCAAGCCCTATTACTCTGGGAAAGTTGTTGCCTTGGCTCTTAATGTCTCAATTTCATCCTCTGCAAAGTAGAGGGAAACCAAAGAAAGCACTTGGGGTCAGCAGCTATTCGTAATATTGTTACAGACCATCTTCAACTGTCATACGATCATCACCTTGCATATGACCTGTACTTTCATACATCATCCACTGATACCTCTCAGTTGCTGAATTCAGACTTTCAAATGAAAGCTGACTCATGATGATGTCTAGTTGATCAAGACCCTTGACTTCCAGCTACTACAGAGGGTAGGAGATTTCATAGGTGGGGTTTCTGTGGCAGTACTAACCTTTGGGCTGATGTAAAACAAACGCTGTGACAGATTGGTGTTTTTTTTTTGTCAGCCATTAATCATCCAAGTAGAAAATCACGAATACATTCCCTTTCTATTAAAGTTAGATTTTTTTTAAAAAACTGGAGTTAATTATCATATCCTTTTTTGTTTGTTTGCTTGCTTGATTTTCTATGCACCTTTCCCTGATTCTTTTCAAGCTTCTTGATAAAAATGTAAAATCTCTTTAATCATTTTTCACCTGAGTTATCAAATTCTTCCTATTTATTGAAGACAATTGTCTTTCATTTATCTCTTTATTGTCTCTTTATCTTATTCCATTTTCTAGGATAGTCTTCGATTTTCTTTTCTCAATGTTCAATTAATTTTAAAAATATTTTTATCATTTTTTAAAATTTCCTTTTATACTGTTCTCTTGGGCAATTAAGCAGAAATCCAGACTTTTCTTTAAGAAACTCCCTAAAGTCAATATCTCTAAATCTTTTCTCAGGAGATAAATTCTAATCTACTGGGTAGGATATGGATACCTGGCAGCCAGCATTATTATAGCCGAGCAGCAGAAGGAGACTAAAAAGTGATCTGGTTTTCCACTGTGAAAAATTTCATTCAATTTTCTATTTTCAGTGAGTACGCTACACTTACATTCCACTGTGCCTAGGTCACCAAATTTCAAACTCTTCAATTCAATTTATCTTATGAATAAATAATAAGATCATATGAACATATTTCTCTTTATCTTGCTCCTTTCATTTAACAATCCATCCCAGTTACTCTTCTATGCCAGTACTGTCACATCCAACACCATCAGAAAGCAGTAATAAAGTATCAAAGTTTGTCATCTTTCTTTTTCTTGGCAGTGCTGGGGATTGAACCCAGGGCCTCATGCCTGCTAGGCCAATGCTCTAGCTACATCCTCGCCCTCAAGTTAGTCATTTAGTTATTTTTTTTAATTTCTTTATATATTTTTTAGTTGCCAATGGACCTTAATTTTATTCATTTGTTTATATGTGATGCTGAGAATTGAACCCAGTGCCTCACACATGCTAGGCAAGTGCTCTACTACTGAGCTACAACCCCAGTCCTGTCATTTATTTTATATTACCACTAATATCGTTTACATTTGTGTTCATTAATCCCTAGACTTACAGTGTTTTGACTTATAATGTTTGGAATGTATGATGGGGCAAAACCAATACATATTCAGTAGACCCATGCTTTGGATTTTGAATTTTGATATTCTCCTGGGCTAGAAACATATGGCATGATAGTCTATCATGATGCTTGGCAGAAGCAGTGAGCAGCAACTCCCCACTGCCTACACAATCATGAGGGCAAATAGCCAATGTTCTGCAATGCACTGTGCCCTGAACTATGAGGCATTTTCAGCTTATGATATTTCCTGCTTACAATGGCCTCATTGAGATACATCCACATCATAAATTGAGGAGTAACCCATCTATAGAAATACAGTTGACTTTTGTGTATCAGCTTTGGATCCTGCATCCTTTCTAATCTTAATTCTAGTAGCTTTTTTATTAATTCCGTATGATTTTTTTGTGGGATGGGGGGTAGTTTTGGGGGATTGAATTCAGGGGCACTCAACCACTGAGCCATATCCCCTGCCCTATTTTATATTTTATTTACAGACGAGCTCACTGAGTTGCTTAGAGCATCGCTGTTCCTGAGGCTGGCCTTGAACTTGGATCCTCCTGCCTCAGCCTCCCAAGCCCCTAGGATTACAGGCATGAACCACCACACTCAGCAAATCCATAGGATTTTTAATAGGGATTATCATGTCCTCTGTAAATATAACAGTGTTTCTTCTGCTACTCTCATTTTTATGATTTTCCTCCTGGCTTTATTATATGACCTAGGATCTCAGGCTCAATGTTAAAGAGACTGGGAATTTCTATTTTAATTTCTGATTTAGATAGGCAGAACTTAAAGGTTTGGAATTGCCCCTAAATTCAAAAAGACTACTTAAAAGTTTACAGGGAATCACAAATATGATGATCACTCTTGTAAAGAGAACAAACCAGCAGCAAACAACAAGTAGAGTAAAAGAGACAAAACCAAAAAAACAAAAACAAACAAAAAAAAAACCATTTGTCCTCTTTTTTCCCCCTAAGATCAGGTCATTCTACAGTAGATTAAAATGACGAACCCAACTAAGTGGTAAAGAACTCTGAAGATAGGAAAGTAAACTGAGCTACACATGTAAATTTTAATTTTCCTAAGGAAAATGAAATTTGTTTTCTTCATAAGCATCTCTGATACTCAGTGACTATTGATTCACCTTATTGATAGACTACAATTAATGGTTTTGACTTTGTATGTAGTTAGGCAATTTAATGTGTTAAAAGTTCATGCACAGTATAATGGATTGAATAGTCTCCCCACAAAATTCACGTCTACCCAGAATCTCAGAACGTGCTCTTATTTGGAAATACAGTTCTTGCAGCTGTAATTAGTTGAACTCACACCGGATTAGAGTAGGTCTTGTTTGTAAATCTAGTATCCTTATAAGACTGCCATGTGGAGACACAGAAGAAAGACAGCCATGTGAAGATGGAGTCAGAGGCTGGAGTAATTAATCCACAAGCCACGAAAAGCCCCCTTCAGAGGGAACACGGCCCTGCTAACACTTTAATTTCAGACTTCTAGTCTCCATCGTTATGACAGAGTAAGTTTCTGTTGTTTTAAGCTATCCAGTTTATGGAACCTTATTATAGCACCCCTAGGAATTAACCCAAATTGTGGTTCCAGGAAATGAGGTACCGCTATACCAAATGTCTTAAAAGTTGAAAGTGGCTTTGGGATAGGTCATGGGTAGAAACTGGGAGAATTTTGAGGCACATGAGAAGAAGCCCAGATTGACTTGAAGAGATGGCTGGTAGAAATATGGACATTAAAGATGACTCTAATGAGGTCTTGAGCATCAACCCACAGATGATATTCCAAGGCCTTGAAATCTAATGGAATTTGCTATGCTATTCTTAAGCACTAGACTCCAATGTCAGCCTATATGGTATTCTTTAATCAATTAATTTTATGCATATGTGTGTAATATAAGGTCATTCCCAAGTATAGGCCCAGTATTGTTCTCCTTTTGCCAGGGTTCATGTGTTCTTAAGTTTTTGGTAAAGGGAAATTAGCAGTGAATTATTTTATTACTGCCATTTTGAAGAATTTCTTAATCTTCGTTCTTTATCTAGTTCATCCTTATCTCAAGCCTTTTTTATACTGTAGTCACTTAATGCTCACTCCAGGTCTCTATTTTGACATTTTTATTAAAAATAAATGTTAAAGCCAGGTGCAGTGTCACACATGCCTGTAATCCGAGTGGCTGAGGAGGCTGAGATAGGATGATCACGAGTTCAAAGCCAGCCTCAGCAACAGAGAGGCACTAAGCAACTCAGTGAGACCCTGTCTCTAAATAAAATACAAAATAGGGCTGGGGATGTGGCTCAGGTTAAGTGCCCCTGAGTTCAATCTTCGGCACCCCCCCCCAAAAAAAGGTAATTTTTATCTTTTTAATATGTTGATAAATAAGCAATTTTACAAGGCTCTAAGGAAGCCAGATTTAAATTTTCTGATCTTGTTTGCATGTTCATTGTCAATTAATACGTAGTTGTATCTCTATTAACTACCTGTACTGGTTAAAAATAAAAGTATTTTAGAAAATCTTTGTTAATTGATAAACAGACCATGCTAGTACTTTTACTTAGGTTAATGATTAATACAAGTGATGAGAAATTTTAAAAGGAAATAAATACTTCTAAATCTAATTTAATTTGAAAGAATATTTCAAAAACTACCTGATTAAATGGAACTACAACCTGGAACAATGAATTCAAAGAAAATTCAGGGTCTGGCTCTTGACACTCAAATGGCCAAAGCATTGGATAAAATTAGTGCTTCTTCCAGGAAATAAGCCAGGACAGTTTGATCATGACTGAACTTCTCAATGAAGCAAATGAATATACAGTGTCTCAATAGTTTTTAATATTCTGAATTGAAATCAGTGTTGTTAATGGTTTTACTGACTCTTATCCACAGAGATGCCTTGGTAGGGAGCAAATGATCAAAATCAGTGTCAGTGCAAAATAATTTAAGTCAAAATACACATGACCCGAGCTTTTCAGTAAGTAATGAATTGTTTTAATCATTTCAAATTATACTTTAAGAAGTTATTCAAAATCCTGAGTGAATAAAATACTTTTTTTCTTTCAAAATCTTTTTTTTTAAATTAGCTTGTCAAGGCCAAAATGATATATCATTACACACCTTCAATATGACTGCTTTTCAAACACAAAATGTCTATAACAAAAATCAGATTTACCTGATTAAATTAATGCTAGGCTTTTGTGGAGAAAAAATGTTAATAAAAGGCATATTTTTAAATATAGTCACTTGCTTCACTCCAGACACTTTCTATAAAATCAACACATTTCAAATAAAAGTGTTCAATTATGTGCCTAAGCCCAACTGAAATGAATTTGGATTTTAAGGTATTAGTTGTGCTCCTGAATTATAGATATATGAACATTGGGTCAGATTGGGGGGTGGTCCTAGACAAAACATCCATTATGGTCACAGTGGTTCTAAAAGTAAAAAGACTATATTCCCAACCTATCTCACACCTTTCTCTAGCTCTGCAATAACCAGGAATATTCTAAGGACTATATCTCTCCACGTTCAGAGAATGCTTTCACTTTGCTTAATGTATTATACATGAAGCCCCCATATTATTGAAAACATTGTATAAACTTCATGTGAACCTAATTTATTTAACTTCTTGTTGGACTATGCAAATTTTAAATAACATAAACAATGATGCAAAGAACATCTTTGTATTTGCATTTCTAATTCTTTCCATTAAAACAATTTCTAGAATTTAATACTGGATCAAGAGGAAGAACACATCTGAAAATCTTAACATGTACTGCCAAATTGCTTTCAAAAATAAACTTTCAGAGTTATTAGTATAAATGCTTACCTTGCTACATCCTTGACAATATTATTACCATTTTACATCTTTTGCTAATTTCATAAGTGAAAAGGTATCTATTTTTTCCATTTGTGTTTTTATTGTAAGGACAAATCTTTTTGATCCTCAAGAAATCAAAAAGATCCCCCAAATCCCCAATAATGTCATGTCCTTATCATGGTAGTACATCAAACTCAAAGAAAGTCATATATCTTTACCAAGGTTCAGAAACGTATAACATTTTACACATTTGCTTTTCTTGCTTTATTATCTCTTACTTACTCTGTCTCATATGTGTGCATGTGTATAATTTATTTTTATAAACTATTAGAGAGTAGATTTCATAAATCATGACCCTTTATCCCTTATAGTTCAATGTGTATTCTTAAGACCAAGAACATTTGTTTTATAGTTCCATAGAACAGTTGTCAAAGTCAGCGAATTTAACGTTTATGTTTTTATCTAATCTCTAGTCTGTATTCCAATATTTTCAAATATCCCAGTGTCTCTTACAGTATTTTCCCCTTTCAAGTACAGGCTCCAGTCAAGGATTATGTATTGTATTTAGCTTTCACAGCTTTTCAATGTCCCTTAATCTGGAGCAATTTCTCAGCTTTTCTGTGCCTTTTGCAATGTTTTAATTTAATATGGTCTAGTAATTTTATGGACTATTCCTCAACTTGAATTTGTCGGTTTCCTCATGAATAGTTTTATGTTATGCATCCCCAGTAGTGTCCTTATCATGGCATCACATCTAGAGGCACACAGTGTCCATCTACCTTCACTGGTGATTTAATTTTTGTCACAGAGTCATGGTATTATAAGGTCTTTCTGCTCTGTGACTAAGAATTTTTCTTTTGCAATTAATAAACACCTATGCGAAGACAAATTGAGAGCAACAAATACCATCTTCGTCAAACTTTTTTCCTAGATTTAGCATCTACTGATGATTCTTCTTCTAATAAATCTTCCCCCGCCCCGCCCCCGGCCATGGTACTGGAGATTGAGTGCTCCATACTGAGCTACATCCCCATCCCCATTTTTATTTTTTTCAGAATGTCTTGCTTTGAGACAGGAGCTGCCTAAATTGCCTGAGCTGACTTTGAACTTGCAATCCTCAGCCTCCTGAGTAACTAGGATTATAGTCATACACCACCACACCTTGCTTCCTCCATCTAATCTCAACCATGTAGTTGTAACATGCTGCTTTTCCAACTCCACCTCTGACTACACTGATTGATGAACAAAAGAATTCTTTATTATCAGTGTACAGTCATAGGTTTCTTTTTTATTCAGTTTACTCTATTTTAATGGTTTCATTTTAAATCTTTTATCTGCTTTGATAATTTTTAGTGTAGCCAATTTTATTTATTATGAAAAAAGTTTTCTTCTGAGAGAATTTAGACACTTCTCTAATTTGAAAATATTTTCATAATCGTTATCTAATTTGTTCCCATTTGAGTTATCTATTGCTACATAACAAACCACCCCCACACTTAGTGAATTTACATCAAAATAGTTTATTATTTTCTCACATTTTATGGGTTGGCTGGACAGTTCTGCTAGTTTTGCCTGAGCTGGTTCATGTGGATTCAGTTAGCTGGTGGGATGATTCCAGATTCATATCTGGATCATCAGCTGAGTCTCTGTCCCTACAAGTTCTTGCCTAGGCTACTTCATGTGGTAATTGTAGGGTTCCATGATGGCAAGAGTAGCACGTGCAAGGCCACTTGAGTTCTTGTATGTAAGTCACATATCACTTCTACCATATCTAATGCATTCAAGCAAGTCACCAGGCAAGCCCAGACTCAAGAGGCAAGGAGATGAACTCTTCCACATGACAGGATGAGCAGTAAAGTGCTTGTAGCCATCTTTAATTCACCATAGGCCCACTAGCAATCCTAAAATTGAAAAGAACTGGTTGTTATTCCTCTATGAGGTGAGAAAACTGAGACACAAGAGCACAGTATAAACCAGTGCCGCTGAAAACATAGCCCAGTCAAGCACCATTAATATCACCTGGGTGGTTGTTAGAAGTACAAATTCTTGGATCCCACCCCTCGCCTACTAAGTTAATATAGAAATACCATCTAAACACTAGAGATATTATAGTATAGTATAGTCACTGTTAATATTACTTACTCTATAATAATACATATGCTATACTTAGGGGAAGGTCTGAGGACTCTGTTATTAATAAACTTATATATGCTAGAGTTGGAGATGCAGTGACATTAGGACAAAGGCATTTGAAATGAACCAAACCACATCCATAGTCCACCTTTGTCACTTGTTACCGAGTGTCCCTGAGTAACAAGTGATCACATTTCCTTTGCGGACTTCAGCTTTTCTTATGGGGGAGGGAAGGAATAATCTGTTTAGCCTACTCCTGAAACCTGTTGTGAGGATCAAAACAAGATGTTGCATGAAGAAGCAGGCCGTGCCATAATGATGAATGTGGTAATATCGTCCAAGATCACAGAATTCATTAGTGATAGAATCAAGACTAAAACAGCTGGTCTTCTGGTCTTAAAGCACTTCAGGGACAAACACTAATTGGGTCAGCAGCTTTTCAGCCTTTTCCAGATCTCCAGAGTTACCGCAGACTGCAATACTGCTTGCAAAGAGCAGGCAAGGGGTCAAGTGTGATGTGCTCTCGGTGAGACAAAGAGCCTCTTCTCTCTCCTCCCTCAGTGGGACAGACCCCTCCATTCCCTAAACAAGCACATACAAGGCCATCACAGCAGGGCATGGCCATCTTTCTTCCTTTTCATGGGAAAGGATTACTGAGTGGGAAGTGTGCAGGATGAGTGAGTGTTACTGAGGAGTAGGAGGTGGAGTGACAATCCTGGCCTAGATTATGTTTTTCAAATTTGATGCATGTCAGTGAAATGGCATGTACAGCCTGCCGAAGCTTTGGGAGAGTCAGATTTTGAGAGCTGGTGGGTGAGAAATTGCGATCTCTTCCTGATTATTCACCTCCTCCAACCTGTATTTTTAATTCACCCACTCTTAATTCTAATCTTCCTTCCAAGCAATTTTCTAAAACTCAAGAAGACAATTTCTGTCTTCTCAGCTGTCTCAGTCTTCCTCAAACTCAGTCGAATGTACAAAAGGAGGTAGTAAATTCTAGATAATCCCTTTTTCCTACTTAACCATAAGCCCAATTTTCTACCCAAGTTGACAGGGAAAAAAAAAAGGAGATGTATCCAAGTATTATTTTTTTAAACAAAGTTCAATCTATAAAAAGAAGTAGCATAGTCTTCCTGGATTCAAAGCCCAGCTCCATTCCTTACTGACCTTAGCACTTACTCTGCTCCTCATTTCCTCTCCTATAAAATGAGAACAGTGACTGTAACACATAGATGTTATAAGGACTACATGAAATAATACACATGATGCCATTAGAACAGTGCCCATCACAGTCAGTCGCATGAAGCATTATAGATATTTTTTACCCACCATACTCAAATTCCCACAGGCGGTATCTATCTGTTCTCCTGTCTGTAATCTTTCATTGTATTTAATCTTTCCTCCCATGATTAACCTCTCTCAATCACCAGTAAATCCCCCTTCTCTCATCCTAAACGCTATATTGTTCATTGCATGAGCCCTAAACTTACTGTTATAGCATTGAAAACACTATTATCATGTGTCCCTTCAACCATATCCAACCACACTTCCCAATACCACCACACCAGGATTTCTTACCCTCAGCACTATTGACATTTGAGCCAGATAATTCTTTTGAGAGAGCATACACATTGTATCAGGGATGTTTATCAGCATTCTTAGAGCAAATTTTCAGCTTTGACAATTAAAAAATGTAACCAAATATTGCCCAATGTCCTTTAGGGGATAAAAATCACCCTGAGTTGAGGACCACTGTTCTACAAAGACCCCCTTCTTTCTTGCTAGTCTTTCCTTACCATTTCTCAAATGTCCTCAGGATAATATCACTTTCTTTCCTTTTCTCAAAGTATATTTTTATTTTGGTGAAATATATATAATATAAAGTTTGCCATTCTAAATGTATAATTCAGCAACATTAAGTACACACATATTGCTGGAAACCAGCAATATGTGTGTACTTAATGTTTTTTTTAAGAACTATCATACTATTTTCCACAGTGACTACACTAGTTTACATGCCCATCACCATCCATTTCTAGAATTTTCTCTTCTTCCTAAACTGAAGTTCATAGTCAGACATAACTCCCATGTCTCCCTCTCTCAGCCCTGGTAACCACCTTTCTACTTTCTGTCCCTATCAATTTGACTACTGTAGCTACCTCAGAGAAATAAGAATCATAGAATATTTGCTCTTTTGTTTCTAGTTTATTTCACCAAGAATAATGTCTTCAAGACTCATCAGTGTTGTATTATGAGTCAGAATTTTATTCCTTTTAAGGCAGAGAAGTGTGTGTGTGTGCACACGTGCACATGCACACACACATGTGATATGTTGTTTGCCCTTCTTCTACAATGAATATTTGGGTTGTTTCCAACTTGAGGCTATTGTGAATAATTCTGCTATGAACATAAGTATACAAATATTTGTTTGTGTCCCTCCTTTAAATTCTGGTTATATACTCATAAGAGGAATTACTAGATTGTATGGTGATTTAATGTTTGTTTGTTTTTTAAGAACTATCATACTGTTTTCCACAGTGACTACACTAGTTTACATTCCCTCTAACAATGCAAAGGATTCCAATTTCTCTACATCCTCACCAATATTTGCTATTTCTGTTTTTTGTTATTTCTTTATAAACAGCTGTCTTAATGGCTGTCAAGTGATTTTGATTTGCACTGATTTTTATTTGCATTTTCTTAACATTGGTATTGTTGAGCACCAATTGTTTATTAGCCATTGTATATCTTCCATAGGGAAATATCGATTCAATTTTTGGCCATTTCTTAATGAAATTGTTTAGTTGTTCTTTTTGTTGAGTTGTAAGACTTCTTTATTATTCTGTATGTTCATCACTTATCTGATATATTATTTGCAGCTATTTTCTCACCATCCATGAATTGCCTCTTCAGTTGGTTAGAAGAATCATTTGATGCACAGAAATTCTAAGTATATTAATTTTTCATTAAAAATTGCCAAAGAAAGGCTTTGAAACAGTCGTTTCAGAACAAATATATTCATTTCATCAAAATTTAGTATTTCATGCTTAATGCATGTATTAGTTTTCTGCTCTGACAAATGATCACAAACTTAGTGGCTTATAAACAACACAAATGTATTATTTCACAGTCTTGCAGGTCAGAGCTCTGAAATGGTTCACACAGAGCTAACATCAAGGTGTCGGTGAAGCTGCACTCCTCAGAGGGTCTACAGGAGAATGTTTCCTTGCCTGTTCCAGTTTGTGGAAATGTCAGCTACACTTCTTGCCTCGTGACTCCTTCTTCCACCTTCAAAGTCAGTGATCTTGCATTGCCCTCTGACTGTTCTAACCACATCTTCCTTTGACTCTCATCTCAGAGGAAAGGTTCTTTTCAACACTCATCCAAACATTCAGGATAATCTCCCCATCTCAAGGTCCTTCCTTAATCTTTATCACATCCACAAAGTTCCTTTTGCTACATAAGGTAACATATTCACAGGTTCCAGAGATTAGAATATGGATATTGTGGGGGTCCATTATTCTTCCTACCACAAATAGAAAAAAATGTAAAACATAAGTGAATTTGGAATTGGTATTGCTATATGACTTTCTGAACACATTTTCTCCTTCTCATCTCAGCTGAGCAGCATAATAACTCTGTATCCTCTGGACTTTTGGATACTAACTGAATTTCTGTAGGCTCTCATGACCATCTGCTTTACTGACCAAGATATTTCGTGAATTCACACTCTCTTTTCTGGTTTAGAATAATCAATATCAGAAACAGATGGGGTGAAATCTTTCAAAGTTTTGCCTTAACTTTAGCAAAAGAAGTTAAAAAAATCCAGTAAACTTGAAATGCTAACTTAAAATTAAGTATTAGTATATACACTATGTGTATATTAAATACAAATTATTAGTATATATAATATATGCATATAAAATATAAACAGAAAATGTGCTTGTTACTTATATCCTTATTAAGTATGTAATGAGTGAAGAGTGGGATTTTCCCTTAAGTATTAGTAAACTGGAGATGCCCAGCATCTTAAGACAATAGATAGAACCACCATATATACCTATGTGGGGTATTTTCAGCATAAGTTACACAAGATCCATCTCATATTCCATCCCCAATCCATTCTCAGAGAGCCACATAGAAGACTGTTTTCCCAATTTTCACAAAGATACCATAGTTTTCAAGCCATTCCTGGAATGTTCTGACTTCCCGCATTCCTCTGGGCAGATTCTGCCCACTCTCTGGAATCCCCAACCCAGCCCCCTTATTTACCTGACAGATACTTACACGTCAATTATGGTCCAGTATATATGTCAGTGGAGGTCTGACTTGGAGGGCATCCAGAAGAAAGGGGGATATAATCTTAGCAGCATTTTACTGGGATACACAGCCATATCTAGGATCCTGAAAAAAAGCTCCATGCATACTTTTCAGAGTATTCTCGTTCACTGCCAGTAGAATATGAAATAGCTAACAGAGATTTATAAACCTGCACCTAGGTATATAGCTGAAATATTCTGTACAGCTTGAATGTGACCAAGACTGTGTCAAACTCATAGTCTATATGTAGACATCAGTCTAACATGGCCTTCATTTTAGCTTCTGCCCTCTCACTCTGTATTCATTTTTGGTCAGGTTTCCCATTAATTGTTCATATTAATTCATATGGTCCTCTGATCAACCAATACATAGAAAGTACTATACATAGCTGCCCCTGAGAGAGCTATAAAAAGATCAGACTATATCTAAATTAGCTCTCCACAATGAAAAGGGGTTCTACCAAAGTCAACCCTACTAAAATAGAATCAATTATTTTAAAGCATCTCATTTTGCTTATTATCAAAATATATTTGACTAATCACTCAGTTTGGAACTATAGGCTAGATATCAAATGTGGGGACATAGGTTAATCATTGATTTAGTGATATTACAATACATATAAAATAATGTTATGTTTTTAGGCTTTAGAAATTACCCTGCACAGCCTTATATACAAAGATAAAATTCATCATCATCAAAAGAATTCTCTGAGATGCTTTTTGTTAAGAGCCCACAATTTGCTTGTTCCCATTCAAAAATGCGCTATTCAAACACTGACAAACAATATCTAAGAATCCCTAGTGGAGATAATACTATACCATTGGCTTGTCATTCATTTTAAGGACTTTATTGTAGAAGAGGAAAGATCTGATAGAAATGATATGGTTCTGTAGAAATATATATTTCAGTAAAATCACACACATTTCTACAGATCCATACACTTTCTGTCTGTTCCTTTTAGAAAATCGAATACAAATGAATGTTGTTGGAAAGAAATGTATTGCTATTCTTTTTCAAAATCTTTCTTTTACTTTTGTAGAAGAAAGGAAATGCAATCCATTATAGAGGCAATAAAGTGAGAGCTTATCCCTTAAGTCTGGGACTTTGAACAAAAGTACATTCTAGCACAATATGCACAGTAGACAAATAAATATGCAGTTCATAGTCTCCTGGTTGGGTTTTCCGGGCATCTGTCTAGCCTCCTCCCATTCATGTGGCCACATCTCGAAGCACAACAATTTTCCCACTATCCCTGAGTTTTCTGACCCCCTTCCCTTTAGACAGACTTTTCCCACTGTCTGGAATCCCCTATCCCCCATTTACCTGACAGACTTCTATTTCATCAACTAGGGCCCATTGGAAATGCTATCTCTAATTAGTTTCTCTAACCTTTCTCTCTTCTCCCCTAATATGACTGCAGAGTTATGAACTTCACACTTGTGTTTCTAAGCACTTACATATTAGGTGTACTTCTATTGTAATAACCAGCACAATGCATTATTTGTGAACATGCACACATGCCACACACTTCTCAAAGAAGCTCTGTTTGTCCTTCTTTCAACACTCAGAGACTAGCACATTGCATAGCATTAGTTTGGTGCACAGACTTGAATAGAGGAAATGAATAAGAGATGAACTTTCTTTTCACTGAGATGATATCCATCCCAGAGAATATAAAAATATCTTTACAAGGCCAATAATGAGCTTAATGGTACTTAATATCAATTATGTTAAATCTTCAATTTTAGAAATAGCTTCAGATTTAGGGTTTTTTACCAATGGCAGTTAAACAAAGATATTAAAGGAAATTTTATTGCAGCAATTGCTCAAGTTGAAACAGGTTTGAGAACAAATCTGATTTAAATACATGCCATTTACTTCTATTTACCTATAAGATGTTTCAAATGGAACACTTTGGGGCAAAATTATAAAAGTCTCCATCTTCAATTGTGAATTGTGAGGAAGTCTTTTTTACAGCTTTTCAAACATTGTACTGTAGTTGGTTATTCAAAAGTTCAAATTATCACAGATTGTTCCACCACCATAGATTGCTAACTATAATGTTCATTTCCGTGAACCTATCTTCTGGAGAGCCCTGGTTTCAATGAGTTAGCTATAGACATTTTCAGGATGGCACAAATTAGGACAATTTCCCAAGGTTCTACTCTGTAACTCCATACTCCTATAGTGATGGGCAGCAGATCAGAGAACCAGTGGATGAGAAAGGCTATGCTTTCTCCAACTGGGTCTTTTTAATGCCTGTGGCTGCAAAATGATAATACCCTTTTAGTGAAGTTGGGGAAAACTAATGTTCCTATAATATTTCAAGGAGTTTGATATAGTAATAAAGCTGTACTAGAAAGTCAATCCAAGAACACACATCGAGGACTTTTTCAATGCCCAGAGTTTTTCTATTCCTCTCCTAAAGCCTTCCCATAAAGATGCAAATGATGAGCATGTCCAGCTGACCTCTGAGTCCTCACTGCAACACGTAGACTTCTTTGTACAATTTGGTCTATAAACTAAGTTCATCCCCCATTTACCCAACAGATCCTAAGACAGCACCTGTTACTTATGTGGTGGGGTTGGCTACTTTTCCTCTGAGTCAGTTTTTCTTCCACTTGAATGGTTATATGAGTATATCGATCATTATTTGAATCTCTTGATCATGTTTGCTTGTACTTTTAAAATAACATATTCTGCTTTGTACCATTTGTGGCAGTAAACATAAAACCAGGTTTGATTTCAGAATAAATCCAATTGAGTTGTTCAGCTGATGGTGTATGGGGGAAAGAACTGGATTTAGAAATTAGTTCTTCCTTTTTTAAGTCATATAATTTTTAATCAAAGGAAATCTTACACATATATGAAAATAATTTGAAAAACAAAACAGCAGAGCATCTATGATGGGAGAGGAGTCAAGGATCCCTAGACACACATATAGGTCTTACCTTATCCCCTTCAGGACTTCCCTGAAAACAGTATGAAAAACTTTGGTTAATTATGGGTCTGTAAGTTCTATCTGAGTGGAGAATTGAAACATCTTTCTCTTGTTTCTTTGAGTACAAAGAACTTTCATTTCATAAAGCATTCTTATATAGAGACCAAGGAAAGTACATAAATGGACATATTCGACCTTGTGCCACTTTTACTTTCCGTTATTTGAGTTCTTAAACAAAATTTTGTTTACCTTTACACCATCTCACTCTCTCCCTCAATTTGGATCTCTGAGATATTCATTCCCTTTCCAGGTCAGGAGATAAGGAGAAGAGAGTAGGTAAAGATTTGTGTGGCCAGAAGACCAGCACAGACATCTGGCTTCACTTTTATCACCACTTGACCTTTAGCCTCCTCAGATATTAAATGAAGCCAGAGTACTTACTTCACAGGGTTAATGTTTGCATTTGGCTAAGTGGAATCAGATAGTGCTCAAAAGAAGTTGTTCACAGGGATCAGAGAGATTGAAAATTTGGGCACAGGCATAAAAGATGCTATCTCCACCCCTAAAGCCATTGTCTTTGCCACCATTAACTGATTATCTTTTAAAAGAGAACAAACATTATCCCTCCTGGATTTCCTGGGAAATCTACTTACCAAATGCACCCCTTAAAAGTCTGAAGTCAAATTATAAAGTAACATTAGTCACTCAAGTGTCCCTTCATTCTTAGGACACGTGCAAACCCTCGTATCTTCTGTCCTTCTTCCACATACACGTAGGAAAGCTTACCTACCTCATCTCTTCAGAGATCCCTTGTGTTACCCCCCCCCCATGAGTGGAGAATCTATCTACAGAAAGGCAGTTCATTTACACATTTCACTCCTGCTCTTTTGTTATTCCTCTCAGCAGATCAACCTTTCTCATCACCACACCACGTGTCTGTTTGTCTTTTCCTACTGCTTTGATTCCTTGGGTATCCTAGGATCACTTCTTATGTATCCAAAAGGATTTTTCTACTTCTCTTGGTGGATTCCTGCCATTCATGTCACCACTCATCAACATGAAAGTCTCCTGGGATGACCTCTATCTAGCAAATCTGTCTCCAAGAGAAAAAGCTTAAAATTCCCCTATTTCTATCTTAAAAATAGTATCTCAATTTTGTATTTCATATTATATCTTTAAGAATGAAGTTAATGATTTAAATAATTGGGTTCCTAACACATGTTCATAGATGTGACAAAGGTTTCACTTTGCCAAATAACCTCTTTGGGGAAGGTTTATCTCCCTCCTATTTGGCTAATATTACAATAGCCTTCCTTTATGAAATATGTTGATAAATGCCCTTTTTTAACAAAAAAGGGGGGCCTCCTCTTTTAATTTATATTACTAGTCCATTAAAGAACCTATATGTATTATTTTAATTGAACATAAAGTCTTTTTAAAGTTACATAAAGATGCCCTATATAAGTCCCACATTGCCCATATCCCCTAGCATGCTGCCTTATGCCCCAAAAAGTGTGCACCATTATGAACCCCAACTGTGCTCTCAAGGCCTACAGAAGCAGTGGGGTTTCTGGTTCCAGCCTGGAAATCCAAAACTACTATACTGACCACACCTCCCCATCTCTGAAACTCCTCTCCCATACCTGCTATTGTAGTCTTCATTCACTTTTACACTCCTTATATTTTCTGATGATGAAGAAACCAGATTCTCAAAGATTTTATATTGAATGTATGAATTCAAATAAATATACCTGAGTGAGTGCCTGAAGAATTCTCCTGTGAATAAATGTATGAATGTTATTGTATGGTCTCTGTATCTATTTGGGCCATTCAGAGATCTCCTTTTCCTACCGCCCCCTTCCTTCTTCTGTGTTCTTGGTTACATTGCAGATAACTGAAGTTTCTGGAAGCTAAATTTTGACTAGATGACTTGTTTGTCAAATGTAAGCAATAAAATAGACATCAAATTTCCCACTTGAATTAAGGAATGGTATTTGATAATAAAAGACCATGTTTTTTTTTTCTATTTAAAAAAAAAAATCAGTCCCCAAAATGCAGTGACATGCAAGTGGCTCATTCTCAGAGGTCTGCAATCAGCTAAGATCCCAACCATGTAGGCTGAGGTGAGCAACTTTGCTTCAGGTTGTGGGTCTCACTGGACTCATTCTGCAGGTGGATCTCAGGTCTATTCCCTGTGTACTTATTCAGAGATCCAGACTGAAAAGGCAACAGCTACTTAGGGAAGCACAAGAGAGCAAGCCTATCTACTGAATAGGCAGAGTCCCTGACTCTGCCTTGGCATGTCTGCTGACAGCCCATTGGTCCAAACAAGTCACATGACAAAGCCCCAAAGTCAAAGGGCAGGAAAGCATTCATCACTCACCATGAAGCCATGACAAAGATGTGAATGTATAATACCCCTACGGAAGAGTGAAGGAGAGTGAGAAATTTAATCTCACTGCAGGCTGGATGACTTCTGACCACAGCCTCTAATCATAATGGATTTTCTAGAAAAAAAAAAAAAGGAAAATACAGGCTTTTAGACAATTTCTGAAAGTAGGAGAAAGATACCTTGTTGGATATAAACTGAGAGCTTTTGATTATGACTTTCTGAATAAAGGAAATTATGAAAGCGATGGAGAGTAGTGCTTCCTAATGTGGCAGATGCATTAGGATGCATGTAAAACCAAGTTTGCTATAGGCTGGTTTTATAAGTGATAATTCATTGCAAATTATATTGACAGTTATTGAACATAATTATTCACCACAGGAACCATCCTTAATCAATTAATCAGGGCACAATTCAACTTCACTTCTTGCACATGGCAATATTTTTTTTTTGCTTTTATTTCTTTACCTACTTTGTTTGCTGTTGTTGAAACATTTTAACAAATTAATTAGATGTTAATTCTTAGTAATAAATGAAACCCTTAAGGTGTTCAAATCATAAACTCTACAACAAAACCTGTTTATTCCCAAAGATTTTCCTCAGACACTGAATAAACACATATCTCCCCCAGGGCTGCATTCACAGAATGGTTCCAAGGATTGCCTCACTGGTACCAACCAAAAGAAATGTCTCCAAGGACATACAACAGGGCTAGTTCTGTTTTGTTCCAATTTTAATCAAATGCTTAAACACATAGAATAGGCTTTTTTTTTTTCAGCTGAACTCTGAATCAATTTTATCTGGAAAAGATAAAATTGGGATTCAGAAAATGATACCCCAAAGTGTGATACTTTGGCCTGTTGAGCGCTTTAAACTAAAGGAGATTGGAAGACCTCAGAAACGTGGTCGTTCTGATCTCCTGCCCTCTGTCTCTCACTCCTTCTTCTCTCCAAAAGCAAACCATAGAAATCAGAATTCCTCTTCTCCAACGTAGATCATTGAAATGAGGGTCACTTTCCCCTAAAGCAAGTCATAAAATCTAGAAAGTTCACTCTCTCTTGTTACCCTTAAAGAGGAGTTCCTCATTCCAGAGGCGTTCCACTCCACACCCAGGAGGAAGGAACGCTACACAGAGAGGCTAAGAAGAAAGCAAACACACAGGCCTTCCTGGGTTCTGTCTCTTCCGTCTATTAGCACTAGAGCATACCCTTTTGTCCAGTTGCCCTTCTACACAGCCATTCATTCTTCATTGAACCTAAGCATAGTTAAAATTAGACAGTCTAAAAATAGAGGCTTCTATAGGTCTTAGAGTTTTCATTTCTGAAGGCTTTTTTTATTAATTAAATTTGTTATGTTTTGTTATGTTTTCTTTTTTTCTCTTGTAAATCTGTCTTTTGTTAGAGGAGGGTTGGCTGTGACCCTCTTGACAGATAAGGAAAGGTATCACATCTGTGTGCCCCTATCAGAGGTAACATATTAGACAGAGACTCAAAATTCTGTACAGGTTGAATAAGGCACCAAAGCTTACAAGACAACAATAGGGAGAAAAGTAATGCCATCTTTTCAATGATGTAATACAATCAAAGCTCCTTAACAAGATGGAGGAGGAGGAGGTACAGAAAGAGACACTTGCATGGAAAGAATCAGCTGTTTCAGTTGACATCAAATAATAGGAAACCACAATGAAATAGCAACTTCAAAAACACTGTTGAATTTTCAGACTATGTGCATATCTGTGTTGTCCAAAATAAGACATGTAAGAAGTTCATTATCTTCTGGCCTGGTCAGACTCCAGGGAGGGTTTTAGTTACCAGTATTATTCTTTACAAGAAAATCAAAATACAAAACAGTATACACAAAGAATTGTGATTAGGGCAGAAAAGAGTTTCAGCATCGGGTCATATGAAGAATGGTGGAAGAGACAGAAAATATAAAGGAAAGGAAAAGTGAGGAGAGACACGAGAGTTATCTTTAGTTATAGGATTGGCCCGAGGGAAAGAAATTAAACTGGTATCTGAAGAGCAACCACAAAAATCTGAAGGAAGATTATCTGACAAAACCCTCAAGGACTCAGCTTTTAGCTTCATATAAATCTTGGACATCCCTTGCCTAATCTCTTGTCTCACCAGTCTGTGACCTAAACCCCATTCCAGCCACGCACTCTTAGGATTCTGTACAGGAAGAACAGATGTGTCAAATTTGTTATGACACTGAATTTTTTAAGATCTTTCGTCTATTGAAAAATCAAGTACATCTTTGCAAAATAAAAAATAGAATTTTATTATAGCAGTACAAACATTTCATGCCATTCTTTATAGTTTCAAAACTATGAATATCCAATCAAACTTCATAATTGCTTTCATAAATGCCTAATTAAACTATAAATATTATTAAATATATCCATGTACAATGGAAATGGAAACATCTGGATGAAAAATGGGAAATTTAGACAAGCAGCTGGATATTTTATCTACACAATGCTAAACATGAAGATATTCAGAAATATGAAATGGCTGATGGAACTTTCACATTTCATTTGGATATTTGACTCTGTCTCCTGCTTTCTTCAAATTACTTCTGTTTCTCAGTTTCTTTTTTTTTTAATGGTAATATTTTATGCACTTCTACTGAATAGCATTATCCAGTCACAGATAAAGTACTATTTCCTTCCTGCCAGCTCCCCCTATTTTGATTTCACCCCCTTCAATTTATTATTCGGGTAGAATATCAAAAGAATCAAGACAAAGGCTTCTGGAACATACCCCTCCTTCCTCTTTCCCTATACATCCTGGGTTGACTATTACAAAATCCACCATGATGCTGCAGGCTGACTTCAGAACCCTCCACTGTGACATGTTCTTCATACAAGTCCCCACCACCCCACCTCCCACTGTGTTTCTACCTTTAGGCACCAGTGATCCATTTCCAATTCAGTATCTTCTCTGACCTCAGTTTCCCTTGATTTGCCAATGGCCCCTGTCTTCACAGTGCTTACAGTCAAAATAATATGGATGAAGCAACTAATTCCAACTAAATGAGCACTTAATTACAATCAAGTGTTGCTTTATTTTACATGAATTAAATCATTAATATTTGCAACCACCCCATGAAGTGGGTCTATTATTATCCCCCGTTTTGCAGATAGGGAAATTGAGATAAGTAAATTTTAATACTTGCCCAAATTCTCATAGATATAACATGCCAAACGACCAATATAAATTCAGTTTTTTTTTTCATTTTGGAGTTTCTCTTAACTACTATGCCTGTCTAGTCAGTCTATTCTGATTTCTAAACATTTTGCCAAAATTCAAGTGATTTCAAATGCAAAAAAGATGGTTATAATGGATTATTTCCATATTTTAAGCAGTATCTGAAACCTTATCACTTTTTAGAAGCCTGCATATACTTGGAACAGGAAAGATTACATTTTTTTCCTAACAGAAATTCCAACTACTGCCTTCCAAGGATGAAAGCACTCATCCTTTACTTGCTCTCATTTCTCTCAGTATAATTCAAATGGAGGGGGTGATCTCAGACCATGAAAATATTCTTACTTATTTTGTAAAGGTTAATCAACATGAATGAAATATTTTGGTTAGTCATTTGTTCATTTAATAAGTATTTCTGTACTGTTTTTATCATTGCTATTACTATAACGAAAACCACTACCTTCTTGTGGAGGGACACATAATAAACAAGATAAATATATAAATGACATGACCTATTAAATGATAACAAGTGCTAAAAAGAAAATAATGCTGAGATGGAAGATACGCAGTGTCAGGGAGGGAGTTGAAGTTTTAAACATATACCAGGGAAGATGACACAAAGAGCATGACTTTTGAGTAAAGAGCCATAGGAGTAAGAGCTGTAGCCATAAAGATATGCAGAAGAGGAGAATTCAAGGCAGAAAGGGACCACCTCAATTCAGAGTATGCCTGGCATGTTCCAGAAACATCAGAAGGCCACTGTGGCTGGAGGAGAGAAAAAGAGCCAGAGTAAGTAAGACTGGAGATGAAGGGGAGGGGACAGAGACAGAAGATAAAGTCATAAAAACAGGATGAGAAGGTTCTCTATATCATGAACACAATTTAGGCCACTATAAAAAAGTTTGTATTTAGAGTGAGCTGGGAATTATTGAAGGGTTGAAAGCACAGGAATGACAAAGTCTGTGATCTCCCACAGCAGAACAGGGATAGAAGAGGCCAGGTAGGAGGTCATTACAATAATTCAGGTGAGAGATGGGAAAAGCCTGGACTAGGGGGTAGCCATACGATAGAATTCTATTTGGGAGGCAAAATTGATAGAATTTGCTGAGAGAGGTGGGATATGAAAGAAAGAGAGGAGTCAAAAAGACAATGAGATACTTGGTCTGAACAAACAGAAGAGAGTTGATTAAAAGCTCCTTGGAGAGAGAATCAGCCATACATATTCACTTACTACATAATGAATATAAATGTTAAGATATCAAAATGAATTGAAATTCCTCTGAAAAGTGTTAAGTGTGGGTAAAGCATAAATAAGATAATATGAAGGTGTGTTATTAACATATAGGATACGTCTCCATTTAAATATGACATTGATAGTCCCGTGTACCCAGTACATAAAAGGAAAGGCTTAATTCTTTCCATTGGTGATGTACAGATAGCAGATACTGAACACAGCATTAAATATTTGCCAGAAAATCTGATAGTCAGATTTTGATATTTATTAAGGACTTTCCATATTGAGTTTAATTAAGGATTTGATTATGAATTCTACCTTGAAGGCATGATTACTACTTATCTCTTCACTCTTGGGCCAAAGAGAATTACAGATGCTGAATATCTCTCCACTGCATCCATGAAATAGTCATTAGTTTGAAAAGGCATCTTTTCTTAGTGCTGAAAATTGCCTAGAGAAATTTAACTCATTCAGCTTTTATGGTATTCATGAAAGGAATGCTGAATGTACTTTTAATGTTATAACTAAGAAGATAGATCAATCATCCCAACTAATTTCCTAATAAATATACCATTGTCTTTTATTGCTCTTTTATTATCACACATTGGTCTTTTATTCCTGTTAATACTGGGGATTATGGCAGGGAAACACGCTGCTTTTCTACAGGATGTGTATAAAATTTACCACTCACTTCCATTTTTTAACTCAGCATCATCTTTTCCTAGCTTTACAATTTCCAGCGTATTGATGGAAAATACCACCAGAATGGAAGATTCACTTCTTTTTCCAGTGCTGGGGATCAAACCCAGGGCCTTGTGCATGCTAGACAAGTGTTCTACCACTGAGCTCCACCCCCAGCCCAGGAGACTCATTCTTCAAGAAACCCTATTGTTGGTAACCATTAAGGGCTGAAGGGCTATGGCAACCCACTTTTGCTCTTAAACATTGTAAAACACACTATTAAATTATGTAGAGTCCATTGAGCAAAGAAGGAACCCCTGGGACACAGCTGGTATATTTTCCCTAATGGATAGAAAGGCCAGAATATCATGAACTGACAACCAATTGGCAACCCCACAATCCCTTAAAAAAGCAATGCCACATGCAATTTGAATAATAAATGAAAAACTTTTTGTTCTCTAACTCTCAAATTAGTTATTTGTGTACACCTGATGAGTGGTTGATGTTTGCTATGTCTTTTTTTTTTTTTTTTTTTTTTTTGCAAAAGGAGTCCTTTTAAAAATCCGTCTAAAAATTTGTATACAAAGCCAGGTGCAGTGGCACACACCTGTAATCCCAGTGGCTCAGAAGGCTGAGGCAGGAGGATCTCAGTTCAAAGCCAGCCTTGGCAACTTAGTGAAGCCCTAAGCAACTCAGTGAGAACTTGTCTCTAAATAAAATACAAAATAGGGCTGGGGTATGTGGCTCGGTGGTAGAGTACCCCTGGGTTCAACCCCTAGTCCAAAAAAAAAAAGAAAAAAAGATCTTTTTTGTCTACAAACTTTTAAGCAGGTTTGCAATCAACTCTCCAAAAATGACTCGATCTTAATATCCTTGTATATTTATTAATCATAGAACTCTTGATAGACTAATTATACTTGCTTATGGGAAAATCATATTTATAAGATACTTTTAGTAGGACGTACCTGGTTATCTATAATAGTTCATAGTAAATGAATGAAAAATCTGTTATTAAAAAACATAAAGCAACAGAACACTGCCTGATGATAAGGCGTGCATCTCCATTGCTCAGATTGCCAACTATTTGGGGACTTTGAAGAGATGGCACTGTGCAGTGTCCTGAGTGACCTATAACTCTGAATTTCTAACTCACCACTCTCTTCCCCAGCCCAAAGAAAGGTCTCTTTGATGGGAGAGGGGATGTAGGAGAGTGGGAAGCACATATCCAAGCTTAACAGATATCTCTCCATATCTATCATCTATTCAATGATCTTGGCCTTGGGTTCATTTGGCTTGTACATGATTTCCTTGGCTATGTGTATAACCTGCTGCTTGATGCAGTAGAGAAAAAATAGAGAGAAATTATATACTCATTTCTATTTCTTCCTTCAACTTCAAATCTCTGATATAAACATCCATTTTTCAGAAAGGAAAAATAGGCAATGTTATTTCATCCATCACTGGTGTCAAAATATAACTTGAAAGTTTATGTTCCTACTTAAAATTAAAAAATATAAAAGGGAGGCTATTGTCTCTCATCTTTCTCTGACATGACTTTCAAACACTTCAGGGTATTTTTTATTCTTTATTCCATTCTCTATATTTGTCCATGGGGTAAGTGTCATTTTTAAGTGACATATACCCTTAATTTTGTAAATTGTCAGTCATGACTGTAACCCTAGGTAACCTGTTTCTGTAGACTATAGCCTAGATTCAGTCTTCACTCCTTTCTCAGTATTCCTGCTGGGAGCTATCACATATTCAGATAGTTTTTGCAATCTCCACATTAATGGTTGGTTTCTATAACACTCCTTTTGAAAAGACAACCTAATCATAATAATGGAAATAACTATGTTTTCTAATGTTTCCCTAATTATCTTACATATAATAACGAATATAATTACAAGAATAATAATAATAAATTGCAATGCATCCATTTGGGGAGTTAAAATTAGAAGAATCAATTTTCCTACCAATATTCTTCTATGAGAATCAGAACTTATAAACTTCAAATGCTTATTTTTATTAAAGAAAGATAGGTAGCTTGCTAAACATACTTAATATCAGAATAAATATGAATGTATGTGAGAGAGAATTGATTTAGTGCCAATCATATGTCATTGTTTTAAGGTACACTGGAGAGCTTTTCTCAAAACAAATTTAAATGAAGTACAAACCTACTCCATCTCCCTCCCCCCACCTCTTTCTCACACATACACACACACACACATACACACACACACACACACACTTAAATGTAAATATACAAAGCAAGGAATTCACTGTTAGTGGGGTAAAACTGTATGCTGAAAAAAATTATTAGGAATAAGAGTTTTTATCTCCTGTTTTAAGTGCCAAGTAAACAATTTTTTGGTAGCAAAAAAAAAGTGTAAAATAAGAAGGAGCTGCTCTGGGCTAAGATTGTCAAGGAATTCTTCAAAGAGAAAGCAGAATTTTCAAAAAAGGAGGTGTGTCGTTCGGAATACACAGGATTTAGGTAATAATAGAGGAAATGAGAAGTGTATTTCAGTGGGAAAAGTGGCATTAGTATGATGAGCATACTTAGGTGTTTTTTTAAACCAAACAGGAAGTGAATGCATCTACTTAGAACTAATATGAGAGATCACAGAAGATAAAACTGGAAGGTAGATCAGAAGCAGAGTTAGAGAGGACCTCAGATGGCTAAGAAATGTGAACTTCAAAAGACACTATCCAGAAAATGAAATGACAACAAACAGAATAGGATAAGATATTTGGAAATCATGTATCTGATAAGAGACTAATATCAAGAATATATAAAGAATTCTCTAACAACTCAAAAGACGAAGAGCCCAATTAAATTGATTAAGGATGTTTGAATAGTCATTTTTCCCCAAATAATATATACAGATGGCCAATGAGCATATGAAAAAAATCCTCAATATCATTAGTCATTAGAGAAACGCAGCTCCAATCCATAGGTACCACTTCATACCCATTAGGATGGCTCTATTCAAAAAACAGAAAATAACAAATGTTGACAAGGATGTGCGGAAATAGGTACCACCATCCACATTGCTGTGGAAACTCAAAATGGTATATTCATTGTGGAAAACATTGAAAAAAGCAGCCTACAATAAAAAAAAAAACTACGAAAAAGAAAAATAATCCTAATAAACATATGATACAACAATTCCACAGCTAGGTGGAATATACCCAAGAGAAATGCACATATTCACACAAAAACTAGTACACAAATGTTCATGGCAGCATTACTCTTAATAGTCAAAAAGGGTGGAAACACACAAATACCCATCAAGTGAAGAATAGATAAACTAAATGTGGTATATCCACACCACAAAATAGCATTCACCCATGAAAAGTAATGAAATACCGATACATGCCACAACATGAGTAAACCTTACAAAAAACTGCGCTGAGCCTAAGAAGTCAGACACATATTAGTCAATTTATATATGACATTCTGGAATAGACAGTCCCCTCATTTCCTGGTGTTCGATGCACCTGTCAACCTGAACAGACCAAGAAAGCTGCTCAGTCTCAATATGACCTAAACTGAATATACAAATTCTCTTCTATGTTTTCCCTACCTGAAAAGATCTCAGTATCTTCACAAATGCTCTAACTCAAAAGTCATGATAAAATTTCCTTACTCTCTGTATCCAATTAGTTTCCAAGGCCTATTGATTCTACATTCATATCTGAAAGCAACCTAATTTTTAAGTACTTAATATGTTTTATCCATCCTTCAAAACACAGTTAAAACACCACTATTACCATAATGTCTTCCAACCTCTAATCTAGAAGTCATCTCTCCCTTTTCTAAAGGCCTCGCATGCTCAATCTACACCCTCAGTTAGAAAAGTCCCAATAAAATGAGTCAGAGAATACCATCTCCCCACTATTGGAATCCCTGGAGTCAAAAACATAATCACTAGAAAATATTTTGCAAGTTGAAGTTTCTACTTCATTGCTCTGTACCCTAATAGTTTTTAAAGAAATTGGAGATAGCTGGTGTCTCACAACAATGCCCTCAGTAACTGTTTATTGAATGAACAAATGTTCACATGATATTTTTTAATGAGAACTTCTCTCGAGCATTGCTAATAATTTGTAGCTAAATTCAATTCAAAAAATAAGCATCGTTATCATCAAAGAGTGACCCTCAACTTCCTTGTATCTCATACGTGTAAATAGTGCCCCATCTAAACTAAGATGGAAACTTCTCTTTTTTTACTTCTCTGCTTTTACTATTAACAGGAACTTTTTTTACTTCTAGAGAAAAACACTGCTGCATACTGCGAGAGACAAGATCAGACTAAGGTTAGAACATTCGTCTCCTGGCAATTATTATCTCCCCACAACCCTCTTCTATCCCTCTAACCCTTTGTATCTCAGCTCCCCTTCATTAAAGTCCCTCAGGCCTCAACCTTCAACCCCCTGTCCTGCTGAAAATCCTTCTCTGCTATAGAGGCCACCTTCGATCCAGGGCACTCCATATTCTATTGCTCACGGGGGGAGAATGACCTGCCTTGGCATTCTATAGTACTCTGAATACATTTCCCAACAGAAATTTTATTTAATAATTAACTTCCAAATTTCAAATATATTTCACACATTAGCCGAGAAACTAAATAATCATTTATCATAATATTTTCATGACAAAATGTCTTTTGAGTTTTACACATGAATTTCCAAATAAAATTATTGTGGAATAAAATATTCATATATTGGGAACTGCATTTATCCTTGAATATAATTATTATTATTATTATTATTATTATTTATTAGCATTACTAATCCCCAGCTTCCATGTTTTGTCCATGTTGTATTACTACTAGTAGGTCAAGACATTAAATCAATGCAGTACAAGAAATATCTCCCTGGTTAAATAAACTTTTAGAGATGGAATTCTGGAAAATTGCCTTAGACTCTTTCTGGTAAAGTGAACAAATATTTTGGGTGAAACCCAAATGAATACTTGATTTTTCAACTAACTTAATGTGTGAACCTTTGTAGGTAAAGTCAAAGTTTTAATATTACAATGATGCATACGTTTTAGCCACCCTTCAATTTGCCTCAGATTTCTCCCTTCACCTTCAGAAGATGTTATACTGCTGATGACGAGGTGTGATTTTGTCACATCAAAATACATATACACCTGTGCTTAAGATGGAAAAGTGATTACGAATAAGACTCGTGGTTCAAAGGTACAGCAGGATGGTACAGAGCAGAAGGTTTGATAATGAGAAATTACAGTTTCCTGCAATTCCTGAGGACCAGAGGGAGGGAATTATTTGCTTTATGCTGGCAGCAATTTCCCTAAACCCTGTGAGATGGCATAGCTCAAGCTGTTGCAAATGTAGACATAGTAGCTACCAGCCACAGCTCTTGGTTGGAGCAAGATTCCCTGGGGCATGAAAGATATTGAAAAACCTTTCTAAATAGGATTGATCACTTAATTTGACTGTTTTAGAGAAAATTCTACATAGTCTTCAATTTCTAGAGCTTGTTCACAGTCCCTGGAAACTTAATAATCACTACCACCATGAATGTGTGTCTGTGTGTGCATTATATTTTAATTAGACCATCTAATCAGAGAATGTCATAAGCATAATTTTTCAAAAGTATTAGATACTAGGTATAGGATACTCCTTACTTTAGCTTTTACAATATAGTACCATAAACAGCAGGATCCTCCTCTGGAGAAAAACATTAAATCTTTAGATGTAGGCTTGTGTCTTTTTCCAAAATAGGTAGAGTGACATCAACCATTGCCACCAATCCTCCAAACAAAACAACCAGCAGCACAAAGAGGCCCATCGTGTTTAAAAACAGAGGAGCTGATGGCTGTTTTTGTTAGCCGCACACTTTATTTTGAGGGGTTAACTTTTGCCTCTCATTTATACTTTTTCTTTCATGAATGAGCAATTAATTTCTTTGCTGCTGTCGCTGTTTCAGCGCTTCAATTTACAATAGCCTTTTGTTTTCTTGCAATGGAAAAAAGCTTTGAAGGATTTCAATCTTCAAAAACACAGAACACTTTCTTTCTCTTTATTTCTGAACACACAAAAAAGTCTATTCTTATGTATATTTAATAATAGGCTTCAAAAAGAGCCTTATTGTGCACCTTAACATGATCTGATTGATTCTTGCAGCTAAGTCAAAGGAACACATACAAATCCTAGTTCTGGCAAACGTTTTCTATTTAAAAATTTAAAAGTGTAAACTTTATAATAAACTAGGAGAGAAAATGTAAATATGTTGTATTTCATTTTAAATACAGTTAAGCTCAGTTTAAACACAGCCAACTCTTTCCAGATGATAATGTGACATGGATAATGAAGTGCTTCATCTTAAGTCACAGAGAGTTCAGTGCTGTTACAGTTCACAATTAGAGGGGGGAAAAAAACTCATTACATGTCTTATTTATGTTTATCTCTTGAAAACAAGGAGATGCATGTATTTATGAATATACACGTGCGTAGATATGTAGATAGCTTCTTCATGGGAGAAAGAAAAGGCTGAGGCATTATCTGGTATCATGAATCCTTAATATCCCTTTTATTTCTTCAAAATAGATTGTGGGTAGAGCAACGAGTTTGGCTAGGATAGCTAAACTTCAATTATCTAGAATGGCTATGGAGGGAGATGAAATGTTAATTTAGTAGTCTGAATAATTCAGTATTAACTAACATACACTTTCTGTTTAGGGATGGAAATTTAAAATATGAGTAATTCAGTTAAATAAATAGAATAGCTTCCAGTAAAGACTGGTTGAATCCAGCATATATCTTATTCAAGTTTTATTACAAAAAAAACCTTTCAAATACAGAAACAAGTTTGCAGATTTTTCCTTATATTATTGGTGAGAGTACTCATGGGTACACACACACACACACTCCACTTAATAGAGGTTTAATAGAAAACTCTAAATAATTAAACTCCAGCAGACGGAGAATTTACTGTAAGTACCTCAGCTGACCACTGCATTTTATGTTATGCAATATAGTACTTTATATTTTAAAATGCTAATATCTTCTTCCTGGTCCACTGGAGGATTTAATAAGGTGTTTACTCTATCATTTATGTCAAAATCACTTACAGAAGACAGCAAGACAACAAATCCACTAACCTGGCCAACCATCATTCACCCAGCTCACGTCTGCAGAAATAGCTCATACACTGACCATCAAAGCAACCAGCAATGATGCCCTGGGCTTTGAGGATACCTTCACCATTAGGGTCAAATAGGTAGTCAAAGTCAGATCCATCATACTAAGTGAGGCCTTGGTGAATATTCAGAGTCCTCGGTCTTGTTAAACTAACAGAAACTCAACTCTTCATTTCCAGGTAGCTCTCTGTACCACTAGAGGTAATCAGGGTATTTCAGGACTTTCAATATAGATAGTTGGAATCCAAGTGATCAAGAGTTTCTATAAGCAATAAGCCATTAGGACTTGGTGGAACCCTAGCCAAATTATCAGCTTTTCATCTTTGTAGCTCTAACTTAATATGTCTACATGAACCAATCCCCAGATGCTGGACATTTGGGACATTTTCCACTTTTACATCAACATGCAGCTCTGCAATGACTATTGCTCACAGCCGTACTCTTTAGAGGACAAAGTCCCGTGGTTAGGAGAATCATCTTTGGTGCCAGCAAACTGAAGTTTGAATACTAGGTCTGTCACTTTCTGATGGTGTGATCTGGGACAAATCATTTATCATCTCAAAGTTTTAGTTCTGTCATCTAGGAAAAAAAAAGATATAATCTCACCCAAGTGTATTTGTGAGGGTCCAATGAGAATGTACATGTGAAATCATAGTAAATAGGTGTTAAGGTGTTAATTTGCTCTTAACCAACTATCTAACTGCAATGTTTTTCCTTAGATTAAGTTCATATTCAAAGATCAAGGACTTTACCCATGTACATTTTTAAGGCTATTGATTCATATCATCTAATTACTGTCAATACACTCAATATATTCCCAATAGCAATGTTGCATCATGTCGTACTTTTGTCTTCATTGATTTGTGTCTAGAAGCAGACTGAAAAGTCATCAAGAGGAATTCTAAGGTCTTATTTCATCTTTGTTCTCTGAGTGCCTATCACAGGGACAGGTACACAACACAAGTTTAACCAACATTTCTTGAGTGAATATCTGTATCTTTCCTTCTAGCGTGAATAAGCACATCTGGTTTGTTGTTGTTGCTGATGCTGTTGTTGTTGTTGTTTAATAGCACCACCTTTTCAGAGTTTCAGTGAAAGCCCTGCTTCCCATTCATGTTGGAGATGACTCTTGGTCAATAAATTGAGGGGTCACACAGTCAAAGGCAGTAGCTCACCTGGGGAGCTTATTTGAAAATGCAGATTCCTACATCTTTCTAGCAGAGATTCTGACTCAGAAAGTTTCAATAGTACCTCAGAAATTTGAACTTTTATTTACTACCTTTCAACTAGCACCATCCCTGATACATGTAGTACATGTATCCCATTTGGATAGGCACTGGTCTCTGGAGAATTTGTTGAAAGACAAATACTCTGTGACTCTAGAATGTACCTTTAAAACAAAATGACCAATGAAAACAAACTCAGAATTTTAATAATTTACCCATAATATTCAATGATTAGTAGAAGATGCATTGTTCAGGAACTAAATAGGTTTTCTGTTGATTTGGGGGAGAAATAAATGAAATGAAATAAGGATAAAAGTTTTATCCTGGGACCTGTCTGCACATTGCCAAATTTTATCCTAGTACCTGTTGATGGTATGGTTGGAACTGAGTTGGTCTGCTGGGTTTTGACAAAAAGTTGAAACTATGATATCGGTAGGTCTCATTTTGTTGGATCTAGAATGTTTGTAGTCAGGAACAAGGAATGGCCTCCAGAGAGGATACCAGCATCAAAACCCACAAAAGAAGAGCTGAGTAGCTCTTTGCTCTCCTTTACAGAGGAGCCCCAACACAACACACCTAGGTGAAGCTCTGGAAAGGTGGCCTCAGAAAATTCTTCAAGAACATCAAAGAAAACTCAGGGATCATCTGCAAATTTAACATCAGAGACCCAGAAGTCAAACTCAAAAAAGGAACATACAGAACTAAAATATAATACCAGTAAAGAGACACTCTGAACCTTGATCACCAGTTTATGTAATGTTGACTTGTTTACTTCTTGGTACACTTCTATCCAGATCTTATTATGGTGGTTTCCAATTACCCCAATACCCTGAGCCTCAGATGAGAAAACAGACATATTATCATACATTACTTTCTCTTCTTACATAAAATAAGGACACAGTTGGAAGAATTACATTATATGACTTAGCACTGAGTGTCAGTTACATAATACAGATAGTCAATCATTTTTCTTATCTTTTCCTCTTTATTCTCATTCATCCTTACTTCCAATCTCCGTCTCTCTGAGTCTCAATAGGACTAAAGTTCACATATTCCTTTATCTTGCCTTTTAAATAACCAATAAGAATTCTTTGAAAGACAATTAAATGCCCATGTATTTGTTATGATCTATACAGGGAAAATATAAATTGTGATTCATAACCTCAACGAATCTACAATCTGACCAGGAAGATAAAAATAACACATATATAATGATGAGAACATTGAAATTGTATTACTTTATCAAGTAATCTGATTTATTAGAATGTATTAAAAAGCATCTGCTGGATCATCCATAAGAACAATCCTAAGAAAAAATAAACTTATGAGCCTGCATCTCCAGGAAAGGACTTAAGAAGTGGTCAGTGGCTCTGAAGTAAAAACATTTGCACATTATTTTCTATATGACAATTATACACTAAACTTTTTGCAAGAAGTATTCTATTTAATATTTAAACATTACTATCTCTATCTACTGATTGATAAAGGACTTTTTGCCCAAAGTCATGTAAACAATACAGGCTCCAACCAAGGCCTGTCTGATGGCAAAGCCTATTCTCTGAAAGATGGGAGCCATTTGAATATAGAAAAGGGGGCATA
Source organism: Marmota marmota marmota (assembly GCF_001458135.2). Taxonomy (NCBI): domain Eukaryota; kingdom Metazoa; phylum Chordata; class Mammalia; order Rodentia; family Sciuridae; genus Marmota; species Marmota marmota. The sequence goes on along the minus strand of NW_025999900.1, from coordinate 28,493,253 downwards.
GAGCATAACAGAAGAGCAGAAAAGCATCACCAAGCAATCAGAACAAGAAATGATTGTGGCATATTCAAAAACCATGGCCTGGTGAATGTGGTATAGCTAAGATTTCAACAGTGAGAGGAGAATCAAATAAGTTCAGGAATTAACCAAGTACAGGGAATTAAGAAATTGGATTCTATAGAATATTAGCTGTGAAAAGAGGTTTTCTGAGCCCACTGCTCTGGTCAGAGGAATGCAGATGTGAGAAAGCACAGACTTTGGCATCTGTTGCTGGGCAAGTCTCCTGGCTTTGTTCGAGTGATTCAGGTGAGACATGTGTCTCCTTCTCACTCCATGCTCTCTGGGAGAGGCGTAACTCTCATTTTTGTTAGGATTTCCCAACAAGTTTAGAAGAATCTCTTTAAAAATTATTTTTGTTTTTGTTTTTTATTTAAGACACTCAACTCTTTTTCTACTTGAAAAGAATAGTTGCTTGAAATGATGATGGTTGGAAGGTAATCTTTCCCAAAACCCTGCAGGCCAGTTATTGCATGTGACCTCTAGAGTGAACGAGACTATCTTCAAATGCAGTACCTGAAACATTGGAAATAAAAATGTCCATTTTAAGCAGCAGAGATTTGAGCTAAAGCAAATTATACTTTGATTCAAGTTGTACACAAAGAACACTTTAATGCTTACCCTAGATTTGCTCTGCTCTACAATCTGAAAACACATAAACAGATATGCAGTTATGCATATGTATATAATACATTGTTACATATACATATAAATGAAAACATTCAAACAAGTTTTGAAAACTTTTGTACTCTGTGCAGTGATGGAGTTCTGGACATACTACCCAAATATGGCATCTTGGAACATGAGAAAACAATAGAAACAGGAAGGTCACTGTGACTTCTCTCAACTACTCTTTCTTGAAACAGGGAAGAGAAACTAGACTTCCCCTAGTTCCCTCCTCCCTGAAAAAGGCCATAAAATTTAGCTACTCTTCCCCTGAAGTAGGTAATAAGACCTTTACTTCATAGGGGCCCTCTGTGTTCCCAGAAAAAAAGGAATATCCTTATCTCTGAAGACACAGAATTATAGAAAAGAATCTGAACAACAGGACTTGCTAAATTCCCCCCAGTTTATTTCCATTAGATCATACCCTTTTGTCATCCCATGGTATTTCTGCACAATTGTCTATAAAAATAAATTGATTTTCCTGTTTCTTTGAGCCTCCATTTCCAAAGGTTTCCCTCTCATGTAAAACTTATACTGAATAAATTTGTATGCTTTTCTCTTATTAATATGTCTTTTGTGATAGAATTTTCAGTTATGAACCTTGCATTGCTGAGGGAAAATATACTGCTTTTGTCCCCTGTGGTAGCTAAGTTTTAAAAGAATACTCTACAAGGCTGGGTACAGTGGTACACGCCTGTAATTCCAGTGACTAGGGAGACTGAGGCAGGAGGATCACAAGTTCAAGGTCAGCTTCAGCAACTTAGCTAGACCTTGTGTCAAAAAAGAAATTTAAAAAGGAATGAAGATGTAACTCAATTATAAAGCACCCCTGGGTTCAATCCCTAGAACAAAATTAAAAATACTAAAGGGGTCCATTTGGGACCCAACAAAAAAGGACAAGTATATTCTGGTTGTAGCCCACCGTTGTCTGTGATGCCAATGTTTTCAGCAAGCCTCTGCTTTATTTTTATAACATTAATCAGGAAATCCTTTCACCCCGAATAAAAAATATATGGATAGTAGCTAAATGTTTCATTGAAGAAAATATTTTTGCTCAGATATTTTTTTTTATTATTACTTTCTTCCTCTTTAGGAAAGTACCACTCAGTTTGTATAGGCAAGATCATTAAAGAGTGGGAAAAGAGGCGATTCAGGGGGGAAAAAGAAATGTCAGGATTTATTCAGGCAACACTACTTCAGAGTTAAGCCATTTAGAGCCCCAACAGCACCTAGGCTTTGTCTCTCCTTCCCTACCCAAGTCAACGCTGGTCTATACCACACCACCTATATGATTCAAATTCTATCCAGTGTTAACATTTACTATTGGTAAAACAATTAGTCCATGGCTTAAGAATCTCAGGTCTAAGAAGCACTATGTAAAACAATGACAAGTTACATAAGAAAACAGGCAATATTTTATTTTTCAAGTTAAAGTCAAGGAATAACTCTGACCTTTTTGAAACACGGGAATTTTGCCAGGAGGAAATAAGTCCAGGTACACTGGCAATTGGCAAGAAATCACCTGCGTTACAGTTTCTCCACCACACCAGTCCACTCATAACCTTACCATCTTCTGTGTGACCTTGAATTATATTATTATTTAGTTTTTCTCAGTTTGTTTCCATATGTGTAAAATTTAAAGTATGAAAATGTATTCTTGTGTACAGGATTTTTGGTAAGGATCAAAAGAGATAATGTAGTTGAATAATATTTGGAAACTATACTGCCTCACAGAAAGATTATTACAGGTTGAGTATCCCTAATCCAAGAATCCAAAATCCAAAACTTTCTGAGTGCTGACATAATACCTCAGCCATAAAATTCCATACCTGATCTCCTTTAACAGGTTGCAGTCAAAATACAGGTGCACTAAAATTATTGTATAAAATGACCTGCAGGCTATATGAATAAAGTGCCTATGAAACATAAATAAATAAAGTTCGTGTTTAAACTTGAGTCCTATTCTCAGATATTTCATTAATATGTGAATATTCCAAAATTCAGAAGAAATCTAAAATGCCTGGACACAGAAGAATATTGTTTCCAGGCATTTTAGATTAGGGATATACAACCTGTATTATCATTGCTGCTTCTATTACTATTCCCAGGGCTGAGTATTCTTACACTAGCTGAATAAATTTAGGTTTGCTTAGGAAGAAATAATTCCTATAAAATACAGACACTAAACTTCAGCTCTATAGTACAAGCTCATGCATTTAACTGTCTTTTGCACACAAAGTATATTTGTGACTCACACACTCAGGTCCCTTTGCCTTAGGAAGATGTTCAAATGCCTTTATCCCAGAAATTAGAATTGCAGAAGCTGCAGCTTTGTTCACCTGGCCTGAGTGCATTTTTTTTCATTTGTCAGAGAAAGATTATACAGCCAGAAGAATTAGTCTCTTGCTGCCTCTTTAAAAGACTCTTCTTTTCATTGTTGCTGGCTTGAATCGAAACCAGATGGTAAAACCAAGACTGGAACATCCTTTGGTGTCCAGAAGGAGGCCAGTCTGGCCAAAGCATTGTCATTCCTGTCAGCAACCAGAGTCAAAAGCATTTTTATAGTTAATCATCAGGAGTGCCTACTGGCTCCAACAGCCATTCATGCAGTATTTGTCAGCATGAAGGCTCCATCCACACTACAGATGACGCCATGTCGGTGAGAAATGTGTTCCAATATCCTTCAGCAATGAGCTGAGCAAATTTTCATGGCTGACTCCCAAAGCAAACAATAATATAAAATTTAGTGCTGGACTACAGCAAGCTTGCCCCAGAGCATTCATTAAAACACAGGAAGTTAAAGAACTGCAGCAAATTACCACAAATATCTTCAAAGACATGAACCAATCCTAAAAGGAACTTTTATTTCAAAAAGATGTGAAAATGCAGACTTAGACTCTGAGGAGCCAGAATAATTTCATGGATGAGAACCTACTCGTAAAAATCCTGTCTCTACCTACAGTTGCAATAATCAATTGTAGCAGGATCTAGTGAATATGAAAATAACAGAATAAATGCACTATGCTTTGGAGCCAAGAGGCAGGGGAAGGTTTGGTGGAAACAAAAAAAGAAAGTCATTGAATAATAACATTTTAAAATGTGTCTAGGTGGTGAGTTTATTAGGCTTTGTATGTAGCTGATAGAGCCTATTCATTTTTTAAGTACTATAAGAGAAGCAAATCTGGGTATCTGGAGAGAGAGACTTCCAAAAATGGCTTCTCCACTTTACAGTTCAGGCTTATCACCTATCAGAGTGACTCAGATAAATATTTCATATAAAAGGTTTAAGTAAAGAAATTTGAAGGAGATGTCTAGAATATTAGAACTAAATTGCAATTACATACTATAATATTGCAAGAGGACTGAACACAGACCTGACTTCTTTGTATAACGAAAATGTACATGTATCCTCAGTGAAACAGTGTTTAGGGCAAAAACCATGTAAGTGTCAGGTTATAACTGATTATTACTTGCAAAAACTACAATCCCAAAATACTGTGGTTATTCTCCCTACCATATTATTTTTATCCATAGTGCTTATAATTCATATTTTTGCACAAAAAAGTCAGGTGACACTTGTGATACTAACCCTAATATATCCCTGATGAAATGTAGATTTATTTATTTTGGATGGTAACACATGAAATACAATGATTAAATGACATTTATCTTCTTTTTAAAAATGTTTCAGAAGGGCTGGAGGTATGGCTCAGTATGGTATAACACTTACCTAGTAAGTACAAGGCCCTGTGTTCAAACCCCAGCACTAAAAAACAAGTAAACAAAAAAATATAAAAAGCTTTATAAATGACTGAGATATGTGGATGATGATGGGAGGTTGCTAATTTAGTTTGGTTTTCATCTTTTTAAAATTAACAGTAGCTCTTTTCCTATAAGAAAACTCACTGTTATCATCACTGCTGTCTTGGATATTTTTGAATTTTTATGCTGAAAATATTAAACATTGCCATTAAGAGGGACAGAAAATATTTAAAATTAGACAATAGTATTCTTATAGTCAGAATCCTTAACACCATAAACAAGAATTAGCACATGTTATTTTAAAAGAGTAACAACCGAAGAGGGGGAAAAAAAGATTTAGGAATAAAAGAGAGAAATGTAGTCAGATTTTTGTTTACAAACTGTTATGCCTTCTTGTCCTGTGGCGAAGTTTAAGCAATAATGTAGGAGACAGTGCATAGATTTCTTTCCAAAAGCCCACTCCCTAATTTAAATGTCTTTTGACTGGCCAATCATTTTCATTCACCACCAAAATGATTGGAAACAAGCTTCCTCAAACCCCTCACTTTAGTTGGTAACTGAGCCAATCAGAAAACAGACCGGTTTTGAACCCACACATAAATACATTTAAAGAAGTGTGGCTCTTAGCTGCCCTTTGTTAGATTAGAGATACCTTATTTCATTTCTCAAGGAAGTTATTTGTTTTGCTTTCAGAAGCATAAAATTGACTCTAAACAGCTTTACAATAAATGTTCTGGAAATTATCCAATACAGTAAGATAGTTTTATTCATTAACCAAAAGGCTAGACATTCAGTGATTGAAACCGTATGGGGTTAAAAAGTATTGCTCATAAAGGAGTTTCAGGATTCTAACCTTTTTTTTGCTTGGTGTATGATATAAAAAAGATATCTGAAATTTTCCTGGAAATAATAATAATAATAATTTTTAAACAAGGCCACTGATACCAATTTTCTCCTCACATTTATATTAAGCTAATAAAATACATATTACATAAAGCCAAAGGATTCATATAAGTCCTCACTTGTTATATAAGGGGCAGAACCTTATGTAATATGCATTTTCTTTCTAATTCTTCAAATTTTGAATACTTTGTATGATACCAAAAAATACTGAAATAATGGTGTTTTAAATGTTTTTTAAAAAACTGAATGTGCTCAGAGCATTTGAGTTACTATTGTCGGTAGTTTGGTGACATCTAGTGGAAATAGTGGCTTGAAGCCTACTGTTCTAAGTTCAAATACTAGCAAATGGGACTGGCTTAAGACCAAGAAAATGGGTAAACAATCAAAGAAGACATTCTTTTACCTTCTTTCCTAAGTAACAAGAGTGAGAAAGTTTAAAGAACCCTTAACTCACTTATCATATAAGCCAGTTACTGTGAAAAATTATTGTTCTGAGTATAAAATGCATGGTCTTTGTAAGAAATTTAGAATAGCAGGAACATAAAAGAAAAACATAAAAATTCAATCCTTCCACCCACAAATTGGGTGGAAGGGTATGACTTTTTTTTCTAGCTTTAATATATGGTTGTTGATATTGATCTTTACTAAATTTAAATATTCTGAATATATAATTTTATAACCTGTTGTTTTAACCATGTGAGCATTTTTTATGTTATTGGGTATAAAAAAATAATCTTTTAATTATGGGAAGCAGAGTCTTATAATATTACCTATTTTTCAAAGTAGGAAGCTATAAGCCTAGAATTTTGTGAAATCTATATGATAATCCAGTAATGATGAAAAATATGGTTTCTATGAAGTTCTTTCATTACCATATTTTTTTAAATATTATGTTATTTGTAAAAATATTAAATGTGTTTTACTTCAACAAAATTTTATTAAGGACTTACTAATGTTACCTGACCATATGGATGAGAGAAATGAGAGACCCAGATCCTACTGTAAGACACAAGTAGTCTAATAACGAAGAATGAAATAGTTCTTAAAATAATAGAATTGGGATCAATGTGTAGAACTATAGCAAAGAAGGGAGTTATGATCTTTAGAAGAAAGGAAAATAGGAAGTCCTTAAATAGGAGATAATGACTGTGAAGGACTTGGGTGGAGAATAAGAATAAAAGGTGTTTTACTAGAAGAAATCCTAGGTCAAAGCAAAAAGCTGGAATGGCTTGGTGTAGACTGGTATCCCCAGGGAAAAGCCACAGTGAGGAAAAATGTGACTGGAGAGGTGAGCAGAAGCAGATGGCTACAGATCTTTATCGTGGAAGTTAAAAAAAAACACTAAAAGTTCTTTTTTAAGGATAGTAACATGATTACATTAGCATTTTATAACATCATGCTGCCTGAAGTGTAGAACATGAACAGCAGAGGAGACCAACTAGTCAGCTGTCAGAGCATTCAGGAGGGAGAGGGTGAGGCCTGACTCCAGAGAATACTCTGAGTTTAAGCAGAACACTGGATAGCCGAAGGCTGTTTAGGAAGGAGAAAAACCACAGGATTCAAATGTGCTAGGTGGTGGGAAGGGAGTGCTCAAATTCAGGCAATTGCTACTTAAAGGAAAATGTGTGTGAATTTTAGATCATGCACTGACAATATAGATTAGAATTGAGCCAGCCCTAATATTTTACCATTATATGATAGATAGTAGGGAACGGAACATGCATACCTATAAGACTGGTTCTGGATATTGAAGGTTCTGTTTAGCACATAGTTCAAAGAAAAAGAAATTTTGGCATGCCTTCATCACCCTAATAGCCAAAAAAAAAAAAAAAAAAAAAAATCCTCTACTACAGGCACAGAGTGGTGAACATTTCTAATTGGCCTCTGGACAGTGCCAAGACTCAGAGGTAAGAGGAGCAGTAAAAGGGTTAAAGACATAATCAAGGAGACTCAAAATGAAAACTAATTTTAACTGCCACAAAGATTCGTCTCTAGAAAGTGTCACTGGAAAGAGTAAAGGATCTACTGAATTCTTCAATACTGAGAGCACATTTCTAAAATGTAGAGAAGATCACAATTGCATCACTCAAAAGCTCTGTCTGCTTTTTCTGTGCATGTACCTACAGACACACCAAGAAGAGAGCTTGTGGAGCGTGTGTTAGAGACCTAAATTCTCCAAGTACTGATCTAATGTGCTAAGTCGGCATAACTTCTCATTGTACCCTGGCCTTGTGCTCCCTGTACCTTGCTGCCAGACAGCCAGGGTTCAGCTGCCACTGACAGTGTACTCTTCCTGGGCTAAGTGCTTTACAAACATTATCCAGTTTAATCCTTTCAACAGCCAGTGAGTTTGACCCTGTGATGCTTAGGGAGGTTAAGCCATTTGTCCAGGGTCACTCAGCCAGTAAGTGGAGAAGCCTGGGTTCAAACCTGCTCTCCTCTGACTCCAGAGCTGTGCCTTTAATCATTACGTTACCCTCAGTCTGCACTGTTCATTCATTGTTGTTTCTTTTTGTGATCAAATTTTTGTTATTTAATACTTCATAAACATAATGAACCATGCATATCCCTAGCTAAATTTTTAATCTCGACATAGAGTTTCATTCTTCCTTCAGGCTCGGGGCTCCACAATTGACTTTGCAGCCTGCCCTTATTTTGTTTCAGAGCATACCAAGCTGGTATGTGAAAGACAGGTGGCAGCCAGTTGCTATGGCAATTGCCTGTCGTTAATGATAAAGGGTAATTACTGCAGCAAATATCTGTTTAGCTTGAAAATCTGACTTGCCCCCTCCCTACAGGGGGCATAACCCTTCATACCCTCTCTACTCAACAATGGCCTATCATCTGCCTGGACCACTTGGCTTTGCTGCAAAGAGCTAAGTAAAGCCTGACTTCTTAAAGATTCAGAAGACTAGACAAGTCATAGAAATTTAAAAAAAAAAAAAAGCTCAGAAAAAAAGATTCACATTTTTCTCCTTTACAGACTGTCTAAACTTGCTTTCCCCTAATTAAAATCTGCAGGAAATACTGTAATCCCAAGTACTACCCATTTGTGGACCAAGTTCAATGGCTATTTGAGTGGCAATACGTGCTTAATTACTAGCTGCTAAGACCACACAATCAAATAATATTTTTAAAGTGACTTAAAGGACTATAAATCTATGTACTCAGTATTACAAGCCTTCTCAAGTCAACTAGTGACCCTTTTAATGTTTAGTATGTCAGGGGCAATGTGGAATGAAAAACTTCATTAGTGTTTCCATGTTCTATATGAGTTTAAAAAGAAAAAAATTCTACCCACAGTAGGTTACGGTCTGTGGTAGGTAAATATTGTCATAAAATAGATGCCAAAGTAAAAACCCAGAAACTGGAAAGCAACATAAAAGTAAATATCTATGTAGTCTCTCATTTCTTCCCACCCTTAAACCTGGGGTCCAAATATGTCTGCTTCCTTAACTTTCTTTTGAAATTCAGCCCATAATTACTTGGCACATCAATGATCAATCCCTGGGAGTTGTTATCACAAACAGGAAGCCTAGTGATGGCACTAAGTCCTGTTACATAATTATCCTTTTTCTTTTTAAATTCAGTTCTCACTACATTCAATATCCCATGTACAAAGAAGAGGACAAGATTTTGACTAAAAAAAAATTATGAACCTTTCTCCGCAAGAATATGTACTATTCCTTGGAAACCAACATGCCAACATGTCTAGAATCCCATCCTCAGAGTTTGGCCTGTTATCTGGGTTTGTGTTTTGCAAACCCAGACAGCAGGGTTTTTTTATGGGGCCATAAAATAACTATGTCAGAGCTTTTTTATGGAGCCATAGAGATAGATCAGAGGAAGTCCAGGTGGGAAACAACCCCAGAGTTGGCTCACCCATTCAGGCTGTGTGACATAAAATGGAAGGAGAGGAGGTTTCACTGGTATCTGTAATCTTCAAAATTGTGATTACGGCAACTACAGAGATCCAAGCACTCTGGAGCCTAAGGCATGAATACCAGGCTCTTAACCTAGGACCAAAGGTCTCTAAGGATCAAGATGGGATTGCTTTCATTTTGAGAGCCCACGACTGACAGAAACATTCAGAGTTATATACAAAAAGCTATATTCAACTCACCTATTCAGTCTGTTCATGGTATACCATATTAAGGGCATGAAGTTAGGAGGAGAAAGAAAATCCCTAAGAGAACAGATGTAAAAGAGGAAAAGGGAATTCATAGGATTCAAGATCATTCTTAGCGTGTAGGCACATCTTTTTTCAATTGGGCTGCTACTACCTTTAAAAATAAATAACTTAGCTCATATGCATGAAGGATAGAAGTTTGGCAGTTTTATTGTCTGATAAACCCTAAGCCTCCAGAATAGTCTCTGAAACATGGTCAACTTTCAATAAATATTTGTTGAATATATAAATAAAGTAATTTTACTCTGTTTTCTACCATTTTAATATTAAATCATTCCATCTTTGTTTAAATTGGAAGGGCCAGAAAGGCCCTTTAGGGCATAAATGATTACCTGGACCACTGCAGCATGAAATGAGGAAGCAAGATCAAATAAAATCAAGCTGAAACTTTAAGATATAGTCCTGACTTCCTCACCTATTTTTAATATTTAAGACCAAGACTAATAATTTCACTCCTGAAATTCAGATCTTATTTTGCAGGCTTTCCTTTAATAAGGGATGCTCTCTGGGACTAAGGGAGGATTCAGGATGAAGAAAACTAGTGGAGGATTAGAGCCAGAAGCATCCTCACCTCTCCAAACTCTACAAATACAGACCTCTAAAGAGCCTCAGGAACTTAGGAGAAACTGGGCCCAGTAACTGCTCCCTTTGACTTAACTCCTCCTTAGCTGGCATGGTGGTGCACACCTGTAATCTCAGTGGCTCAAGAAACTGAGGCAGAAAGATCAGAAGTTCAAAGCCAGCCTCAGCAACTTACAGAGACCCTGTCTCCAAATAAAATATTAAAAAGGGCTGGGAATGTAGCTCAGTAGTTGAGCCCCTGGGGTTCAATCCCCAGTACCCATTATTAAAAAAAATAAAATTAACTCTTCCCCACTGTCTTCTTCTCATGGACTACAAAGAGGAAAATCACAAGTGGATATTGCAGACTGTGCATATTGTTCACTGTTTCTGAATACACTTTCTATCCCTTGGCCTCATTCTTACTATATAGTTGATTCTCAACCAGGGCAAAGTCTCCCTGCCCCCAGGAGACATTTGGGAATGTTTGGATCTATGTTTTGGTTGGAGACTGCTCTTGCCATTGAGTGGATAGAAGTTAGGAATGTTATTAAGTAGCCATGGTCCACAGGACAGTCCCCATAACAAAGAATTGTCTAACCCAAAATGTCAATAGTGCTGAGATTGAGAAATCCTGTTATCATTACCTAATGCTTACTGTGCCAGGTGCTAATGCTGAATGCTTTGTATGCCTAATCTCATTTAATCCTCACAACATTCTTGCAATGCTCAACAATCTCTGAAGTGGCCCTTGTTATTACCTTCATTTCACAATGAAGATCATAGAGGTTTACAGAGTTTGAGAAATTTGTACCAAGATCAGATAGTCTGTAAGTGACAGAACAGTCTCTATCCACACCCAGATCTACCTGACTCTAAAACCACATGCCGTTGCCTCTTACAAGTTTCATCAAGGTGAATTCAAGTGACTTGACTTCCACTAACTCGGTCATTACACAAGCCACAGCTACTCACTCCCAGAAAGGAGCTCCAGCCAGGAGCATGTTTGGATACTTTCATTAGTTCATATTTTTAAAGTAACAGGCCTTACAAAAATGGTAGGGTAGCCTGTGCTTTAAGCCAGGAATTGTTTGAAAGGGCTTCTCCTCATATGTAGACTGACTCCTCCAAGCAAGTATATAAAATAGGTACTTATATTAACTTCATTGCACAGATAAGGAATCTGAGGTGAAGAGAGATGAGGTCACAGAGCCAGCAAGGTGCAGAGGTGAAATCTGGTTGCAAGAAGTCTAATGCCCATTTCTCTAATCCCTCTTCACTACAATTCTGTTTTACCCTGTGTACCTACAAAGCTGGGGAAGTAGCCACATAAGCCACTCGGAATGTGTGACCTTTTCTCCTTCATAGCCTATACATCAAGCAATTGGCAGGAACAAATCTTCATTACCTTTGTTATATTTTTTTAAATTTTCATTTTATTTATTTTTAATTGACACATAATTGTACAAATTGATGGGGTAAAATGTAATGTTTCCATACCATTAGACACAGCAAGGCAAATACTGCATGATCTCACTCATGTGTGGAATCTAAAAATGTTGGTCCTTTTGCTGGTCTTTGCAGATCTGCCAAGACCTCAGTACATCCTGATCCTGAAAATATGGAGATCAGAAATATACTCCTCTCCAGCTTGACTAGCCCCTGAAGGCAAGCCAGCATCACCCTCACTTTCTGCTTTAAAATTCTCTTTCATTGTTTGCATAAAATTTCCTTTTATTAAGTGTGGGATTTGAAAAGGTTTTCAAATAATTAGTACAGTTAGTCTAAATGTAAAAAAAAAAGCTAAAAGGAAAACTGTTTGCAATTAGGATTTGCATAATTTCTTTAATGCTGCCTAAGTTATCTACATTTGCAGCTAAAAGTAGGGCAGTATTTTGGATGAAACAAAATGAAATCCATGTGCCTGACCTTTGACATCTCTTCTAAACACCTCAACTTTTTATGGGAACCCAAGTAATTAGATACTTAAATTTTTTTTCAAAAACAATTTTTTTTATTTTTTAAAAATCTTCCTTATTATGTGTCAAGTAAACCTAATAAAAACAAGAAGGTTAATATATGAGCTTTCAAACATGAGTCAGGGGATCTTGTGAATCAATTTTCCCCATGGATGGCCCTCACAATCTCACAAATTTGTCAGAAAAATACGCTTCTCACTTAAAAAAAAAAAGCATGTTTTATGGGTTCCTATATATAACTATAAATTTACATAAATATATACATCGCCTCCTGCCAATTAGTATTCATTTATGAGCAGGGCCCAATAACCCTGATGATAAGTGAAAGTACATCAGTGATGAGACATCCCCAGGAAACCAATGGGAATCTCAGCAAGAATTTAACTTAAGAGTAGGTGGAAGAGACTCATTACTGGCCTGGCTTGTTGCCTTGTTCTGTTTGAAACCTTGATTAAAGAAATAACAAACATGGAATGCTAATTAAACTGTTTGACCAATTTCAATAAACAAGCAGGTCTAATTTGGGGACGGAAGAGAGGGGATAAAACACTACAGCTCTGATATTCATTTTCTTATACCAGTTCTTGGATTCCTGCTACCAGAGTTCATGTCCCTAAAGGCCTCCAGATCAGCAGGGTTGCTGATTCTTGGGTAAAGAGAGAGAGAAAATGTGTCAACTTGGTGAAGCTCGCTACAAGCTACAGCTTGCAGGACTCCTCGAGATCACAGCCCATGATTGCAGCCTGTCCTGCTCACGGACTGTCACCTAGTAAGGCATGTTGTAAGTCGTGAAGAATGTGTTTAAGTATAAATAGTCTTGCCTGGCTTGAGCAAGCAAAACTGTTCCTTCAGTTCACTGCACACACAGCTTGGAGGCCAGTGTCCTGGGTGTACCAGTTGTATCTCCACATAAAATGAATGTCAGCAATACCCTAGTATATAATATTGTCTATTAGACAGTGCATAAAGGCCTACACTGTGTGTACATACTGTAGCCACACAGAAAACATTACCAAATGAGCCTGCTTTTAGCCCAATGCCTCATACAGTGGTAATTAAGGAGAACTGCTTTTTGATTTGCAACTATTTGCTGTTCTGCAGGAAAAACAGAGCTTAGACCATCTTGTTCCATTTGTAGTTGCCACGCTTAATCTTCTGATTCATGAGGAATTATTACACCCAACACCTATGGGGAATTTAATTGTTTGGCTCCTACTCCTCTGGCAAGTGTAATTATGGAGGAGGAGGATCTATAGATTAACATTTTTTAAAAGCTTCATCCAAGAAAAAATAAATAAAAGGAGGTGGAGTTTTTTGTAAAAACCTAGTATTGAATAACATCCAGGGTTGAAACAATGCCAGCACTGAGCTTAAGAGAAAACATCAATGCCTAAATAGGAGGTCAAACCAGGGCCATGCAGACCAGAAGTTTGATCCCATCACCATTAACCTGAGGATCAGTACACCCCATTTATTCCATGGGTATTTATAGATAATTGGGATACATTCTGCATGTATAGATAAAAATATAATGTGAAGTGGTTTTGAATGAATTGGGGATGAAGTTTTTAGGTCTGTTTCCATTGTGGTTTAATGATAAAGCTCCGTTTTTCAACGATCATAGATGAATAAGAGAGCTCGGCTCCCCAGATAATTTATAGGGCAAGAAAGACCCAATATTTCACACTATGTCAATAAATTTGCTGCTAAACAGTTGCTGTCAGATACACAGAGAGATGAATGAGAGCTGCAGCAGACACCATGAGGGCCCCATTCACATTCCTAGGACTTTTTATCCAGTAGACTCAGCCACAGTATCAGCACTCCTCTACTGATAACTTTTTCTGGAACTGTGGAGGTCAATTCACCCATAGTGCTAGGGGCCAGTGGCTCTCAAGAGTTGGTGAATAACTGCCCCAGTCCCCTCACCCCTCAGGAGGTATAATTTGCACACGTTTTGTACCTGTCCCAGAGTTTCCTCACAGGATTAAACTTCAGTTGACTACAGTGGTACCTGGCTTAATAACACATCCTTTATTGGCTCCTTTTCCTTCCTTCAACCATTTCCCTGTTTCTCAGCAGGCATTCACTGTGTCTGAATCCTTGTCTCAGGATACACTTCTGAGGGAACTCAATAATGACAGGTACCTGCCCTCAAAGACCACACAATCTGATGCAGAAAATGAGATTAGAAGAGGATCAGAGACAAAATAGCTAGATTGGTTGTATGGTAAATTTAATTATATAGGTGAGCAATACCCTATATATACGTGCCCACATATGTGCAGTAATAATTGTTGCAAGGAAAAATAGAGTAGGTGTATTATTCCACTTTAGCCACACCATAAATGTAATACACAGACTAAGTGGCTTAAACAACAGGAATTTATTTTCTCCCAGTTCTGGAGGTTGGAAGTCCAAAATCAAGTTGCCATCAGGGTCAGTTTCTGGGTAGGCTTCTCTTCCCAGCTTATACATGGCTATCTTCTCACTATGTCATCACATGGCCTCTTGTCTATGGACAGAGAGAGAGGGACAGGGAGACTGTCAGGAAGAGGAAGAGAGAGAGCTCTTTCTAGTGTTTATTCCTTTTGTTATAATGACACTGGTTTTATTGGGTTAGGGCCCCATCTTATGACCACATTTAATTTTTTTCTATCTCCAAATATATTCACACTGGGGTTAGGGTTTCATCATATAAATTTTGGAAGGACACAGTTCAGTCCATAGCAAAAAAAGGGAGGGAGATATTTAGTAAAGTATATAAATAAAGCTTATAACCATCAAGCCAGTTAGGAATTTAGCCCTAAAATTTATTCGGTATCTTCTTAGAATAGGTACAGCTCTGCAGTAGTTGACTGCCATTTTCTTTGTGAATTTGAATAAATAAAATTTATGATCATGATTCCAAAATAATTATGAGTTTTAAAAATGCTTTTTGGGCTGTAAGTTTTTTCTTTATCGTATTCCTATCATTTGAATAATAAAAAATAAAATTTCTCATATTTAAAATTTTTGGTTGATAGCAGAAGAAAACAATTTTAACTCTTTAAAGGCATGTTCCTAGGGAGAAAGAATAAGTAAAACTGTGATCCCAAAATGCTAAACCAATCCTTAGGAAATCCAGGAGGCTTCAAGGTTGCCCTGTGCTGATGGGTTTCTGAGAACACTGATCTTTTAGGAGAAATAAAATTCCCCGTTTAATTGTTAAGCTGGTTTCAAGGGCTGTCTTCTCTCCAGAACATGCTTGGCTGTCCTTCAAACACTGCTCAACATGACCCAATCAGGGAGCTGTATACAGGCCACACATATTCACCCCTCCCTCCCAGGAAATACAGTCCATCCCTTCAGTATAATTATATGGTACAAATAATAGAGGTTTTTGTTAACTACCAGCTCTTTTTTTTTTTGCAAAGCCTATCAAATATCAGAGACGGTATAATGCTATAATTGCGTCTATGAACCTGTGTAACATTTAAACAATGAGTTCTAAAGGTCAAGGTACATAATACACATCCACTGTATTTCTCAGATGAGTCTATAATGTTTTCAATGTGACATAAAACAAAACTAAGCACATACATATGTTTCTCTAAGAGATAGTAACTTCTTTAGCTATTAAAAAATTCCAAAATATTATTTATTTTGAAAGAATGTTTCATTACTTGTTTGCTTCCTATTTTACTTACTGACATTCTAGAAGGATTTGATTTGACATATGCTTGGTTTAGCTTTTAGTCACCAATGGATGGCACAAAATGCTCTGCTCTGTCAACCTCAGTTGATACTGATCTAACACAGATCATTTGGTCATATCAAGAAAGGATCTCTTGGGGACTGGGGATGTGGCTCAAGCGGTAGCGCCCTCGCCTGGCATGCGTGCGGCCCGGGTTCGATCCTCAGCACCACATACAAACAAAGATGTTGTGTCCGCCGAGAACTAAAAAATAAATATTAAAAATTCTTTAAAAAAAAAAAAAAAGAAAGGATCTCTTGAAAGTTGGATAACCCCAGGACCTAATTCTTGTTTCTATATATACAAGTGTTCATCAAGGCTCTTGGCTTTAATTCCCAGCTCTAGTCCAAGGAAACTGAAATTTACATGTTCAACACAGTTCTTACTCCTATAGTTAGGACTCATTATCTAATTACATATGTGAAATTCCTGCTCAGAAGTCTTCTAGTAATCTGATGGTCAACAGCTGTAAAACTGAGCTCCTAATTTTACCCCACCAGATCTGTCCCAGACATATTACACACTCCATCACAGTTGATAGCAATCCCATCCTCCAGTGGCTTAAACCAAAAATCTGTGAACTACTCTTTATTCTCTTTAAGTCATCACACCCAATCTACAGCAAATCAATTGGTTCTACCTTCAAAAGATATCCAGAATCCAACCTTTTTGATTATCACCCTAGGTCAAACCATGACAATCTCTTTCCTGGATTGTTTTAGCCTTTTCACTAGTTTTCCTATTTCCACTTTTGACCCCTAGTCTATTTTCACAACAGCCAAACCAATCTTTCAAGTATGTCGGATCACATCACTCATCTGCTTCTTTTCTCCCTCTGAATAAAATAGAAGATTACAGCATGAGCTGCAGAACGGTGCATGATAAGGCCTCTGTTCTCTGTGTTTCACTCCAACCCAGTCACATTGGTCTCTTTGCTGTTCTTCATACAGAGCTGACAAGCTCCCTCATTAGGACATTAGTACTGCTGTGACTTCTGTTGAAAATTTGCTTGCTCCAGATTTCTCTGTTGCAGACTCCCTTATCTCCTTCAACCCTTTGTCCAAATATCACTGTCACAGTGAAACTTTCCCTAACCAGTCTGTGTAAACTACAACACACAAAACTCTTCTCACACCCCTGATGCCCTTTTCCCTTTTCTGTTTTTTCTTTTATCTCCTTCTTCAAATTATACACTGTATTAATACATTTTTGGTTTATTGACTGTCACTCAGACAGTCAATAAAGGCCCAGGAAGACAAAGAGCTTTCTATTTTTTGTTCATTGCTAATCCTAGGAACCTAGAATAGTGTTCAGCAATTATTATTTGTTGAAAGAATTCAATGTCTTTCTCAATTATTTTTTGTCAAAGACATATCACTAGGGATTCATCATAAACAAATAAGTAATCAAAGAGAAAATACCATGGTAACTACAAAATAATATTACATAATAAAGACTTCAACCCGATGAATATTAACTTTTTAAATATCATAATTAATGACATGTCAGATAAAATGTTATCTGGGAATCAAAACAGATGGGTTAAGCAAGGCAGTTCTTAACTTTACTAATGTCTGGGTTGCTTTTCAATTCTCTAGAGGCAAAGGTTAACATCTAGGCATTTAATTCAGTAAATTGGCAAATACTTTCTGTCAGTAGAATAGATGACCATAAAGACTTATAGTCTCCTTGGACATTAACTCATTTTGGATCTATTCCAGCAATTCATTAAATTTCCCATAGGTACCTGGCTCCTCAAAACTCTTTGGGCCAATATAACATCTTACTGGTTCCTTCATTACTTATGAGATGAATAAAATCTTTGATGTGTTCATTCTATATATCTATTAGCATCATGATTTAGTCTATTCAAAATTAAATTTCAACCTGTTCAATGATCAGCTAAATTTTAACACTCAGGGACTACACTGAAATACTTTAAAGGGCTTAAAAAAAGAGCAAAATAAGATTTTCAGCTAGAAAGACAACTACATCATGTTTACTAACACAAAGATTCAAAGTGATAAAGTTGTCATTCTTCATAAGTTAGCTTATGAATTAATCAACATCCTAACAGAGCCATCAGGCTTTCATTTGCTGTTTGCTTTTTGAAACAATTCTAAAGAGTGCATTTGGAAAAAATATATAGTACTCAGGAAACTAATGAAAGAGAAGACCTCTAAGGAAAGATTACTCTTATCAAATATTAAAATTTATTAAAAAGCATCAAATTAAAAAACATAATGCCACTACATAAATAAATATGCAGATGGGATTAATAGAAATAATTTCAACTCAGATACTTAAAAGAATTGAGATGAGTTAAAATATAGCAGAAGTGGTGCCTCAAGACTGTGAATCAAAGATGACTCATTAAACAAATGAAGTT